>NC_140339.1:16274302-16786802 GCF_963514085.1 Chelon labrosus
GGAAGTGAAATAATTACTATATGGATGAAATCATGGAGGATTTAAATGTTTAATCTAATAAGATAATCATATGTTATCTGGAGCACACGCAGTCATACTGTAAGCATACTGCCATGTGCAATGGACTTAATACATTTCCAGGCGCTATGATTGCATCTATTTAAAGTAAAACTGATTATTTATTTGATTATTTATTATTTAAAAGTGAACACAGTGACAGTAACAAGAAGCATTTGTCTCCTAAAACAAATGCTCAGTGATTTAAAGTGAAACAACCAGAAGAAACCAAAAGAGATTCATTAAGCCTAACACGAGAAAACATCTAAAAAGGCTTAATCGTGTGCTGCTAACAGCAAACGATCAAGCCACCACACAATTGCTCCCGTGCAGATATTTCCAAATGTGACTAAGAGTCGCACACGCTAATCGCCACTGTAGCCAAATATCGAGTACAGGAAGTGAAATAATTGCTATCTGGATAAAATCCTGCGGGATTTAAACCCCTAATCACGTAAGATAATCACAGGTTACCTGGAGCAGGTGCGATATGGAGTTCCAAAGAAGTACACTCAGCCATGCGTGCCGGACATAACATTATTTCCAGGCACTATGACTGCATCTGTTTCAAGTCAAACTGATTATAATCTGATTCTTTCAGTTGTAATTCAGCTTGTAGTTCAGATATACAGCAGGTATTTATGTATTTATTTTTAATCCACATAGTTAGTCACATGTACAATCCAAACATTACAATTTAAAACATGCCTGTTGCTGCATACAAGTCAAAATTATAGGATTGGGAAAAATAGTGCATCATTGTTTCCCTTTTCAACAGGCGTAGACACAGGCAAAGCTGTAAGTCATTCTTTATCCCTGACCTATGTAATCATCAGTTAAACGACTACATCCACTGTTAAACACTGGTAAGTAAAATTCCTTGTAAGATTCATAGGCCCCTTTTTTTTTTATTTTACTCCTTCTACAAGCAGGTTTTATTCTTCATGAAAAGCCATGTGTTCATTTACAATCCACTGAAGGGAAAAAGCGGGAGCCAGTAAAGCAATGGAAATAAGCTTTTCCATAAACACTAGTTACACACAGTAGCTACACAGAAGCAGCTCACGGGGAAGGTGTGAATTCAGAGCACTAAGAACACTTCAATCTATTCACAAGCAGATGAGAAACAAAGCAATGATAAAGAGAATATTACATTAGAACAACTAAGCTTAAGATCAAGGAATAACCAGCAAGCATCCTGCAGCTTCCTGAGAGCTACAGCAGCCTCTACCTTCTTCTAAATGCTGCGATTTCCCCACAGCAGATGGACAGTGAGCCCACAGAGAGCCAGTGAAGCATTCAGGAGAACATGCAGCAGAGAGAAAGAGGAGCACAGAGGGCTCGGGTTCAGCACGTGATCTGCTGTTCTCTGCTCCAGATGTGCGGTCCTGCTCTCTCAGCGTTTTACCTAAACCCTCTGTGTTAGAACAACAAGGTGTTCATTTGTTCCCAACACACACACACACACACACAAAAAAAGTCTGTATATCACTGCAGGTCAGCTTATAATGCAATCTCGGTTCTAGAAAGAGACTCTTTACTTTCTGTTTTTCTTTCTGTCTGCTGATATGCTGTTATTTGAATTTTTGGAATAAGCTGCTTTTATTTAGTTTGTCAGTTCAGCCTTGTAAGATTTTGTGACCTTCAACTTTTATTGTTCTGATGTCAACTTCTGCTCCACATTAGACAAAGTCTTGAGCATGCACATGCAAATTATCATAGGCCGCTGCAATCCCAAGTAGGCGGCTTTAACCACAGTGTTTCACTTACAATGTTAACGCTATGGCGGCCCGCCATGGTCTAATTTTCTCTGCTAGGGTCTCATAACGAATCGGCTAAACTTTATAAGCGCTAGCTTGCAAATTTAGACTGGAATTCAACAGTTTTCTTAAAATACGTTTTATTCGCTGATACTTTATTTAACTACATGTGTCAACTGAGGATACATTTTAGATTGGATTCCCCAAACCACATTTGGAGGTGGTCTGGGCAGTTTGTGACCACATGCTAAATAGGCTAAATAAATCTAAACAACAGATACCAAATGAGTAGGCTTTGTGCAATATTACCATCAAAATAACTATCAGAATGGGGTTGATAGTTCATTTTGACTTATGCACAGCAGCCATATGGAGTTAATTCCTTTTTTTTGTCATTAGTCATTGGTGTCTTTATTATATTCGTTTCTGGAGATTTTCTTTAACTGCGGCAAACAGAAGAGCGGTGAGATTACTGTGCCTATGGACACTTCAAATTATAATCTGATCTTTTTCCTGGTCTCCAAAATAAGTGACATCAGGGCGGAGATAAATGAATAAATAATGACTTAGTGTCTGTGCTTTCAGTCAGTAGGAAAAACTTTACAGCTCATTACATTGCATGTTTTCTATCATGTTACCTACAGCAAACAGTGCTGTTCAAGGTCTTGAAAGAGCAGTGGGATTAGCCTTGTGTTGAGGAGCTGTTTGGACAATATTCTTCTGAAACCCAGGTGATGCTGGCTAGATGTTATCTTTTTTTTAAATAGATTATGGAAGTGTGATCAGTTGACAAGTGGTCGCTGAAGATGCACGTGTTTTAATGCTAGGTGTGCTCTGATCTCCCAGGATGCTTGTTAATATCCCACATCCTGGGTGACAGGTCTGACCAGGGTCTAACGCGTGGATTTGCACAGAGACGAGGTGAAATTGTGAGATTATATTGAATTCTATACAATAAGATCAAGTAACATTTGAACTGAAAGCCAAAATAAAAGGTACACCTGTGAGAGTTGCTTGGTTAACGGAGGTGGCTGGTGAACGCGGAAAAAAATATTAAACATACATTAATTACACACGGCAGAGTTATTAGGAAATGCAAGTTGTTTAGTCAACCCATGCGCCTTGTAGGCATGTCAGCATTTATTAAAAACGATTTTCAAATTGCACCTGGTAGATTTCTGTGGCTGTACATTTACTTCTGGAGCGAGAAGCCCCAGCCAAACAAGTGTGTATATGAACTTATGTAAAATGGTTGACCTGAGGCTGCTCTCTAATTGCTCTATTGAATGTGCTGCATGCATCTGCACTTTTGCGGGTAGCACAGCAGTGCTTTTTTTAGTTTGTTTTCACTTCAGCTAAAATAAAACTGAATTTAGTTTTAATAGTACAAGGCTAATATTGGCGGGCCGTAGTCAAATTCAGTTCTTATCAGAATATCAGCCAGGTATCGCTTGTGCAGCTTGTTATCGCTTGCACATTTGCATTTCTAATACTGAGAAAAAAAAACTCTGCCAGTAACTGCATATTTAGTGTTCATCCTTTAAAGTTATTTAATCGTCAATCTTTTATCTTTTAAACCTTTTAGAACTGACCCGATTGTGGAATTTTAACATATCGCTCCTCTGACGTTAGCAATTTTGCGCTCAGATGACAAAACTAAAACTGTTTTACTGGCTCTTTATTGGCTCGAAATAAACAAATTTTCAATTAGTTTATTTTTTGAAGTAAACCTAAAGAGTTCAGTTCCTGGTGATTTGGCAACATCTGCAGTCGCTGCTGGTGACGGTAAGGTTAGAGGTTGGTCACGGGTACCTGCAAGCTCGTTCAACTCTTGCATACCACCTTCCTATCTCCGCTTGATGCTATATTAGCCAAACTGTCATAACACCTAAATATCAACCAAAACTATCGGTGGTCAAGTTGCACTGTGAGTAATTCAGGTGCCATATTCTTCACACAAGAAATAAATTGTGTAGAGGTAATTAGGCTATAACGTCAAACCAGCCACAAACACAACAGAACATCAATATGTATGTGTTGCAAGTTTAACCAAACAAACTGATATTGAAATTATGAAGTTGATAACTAATTGTTTTTGCAGCCTGCCATAAAACAGTCAATTACTGCACAGGGCCCAGAGCACAGTGGAAAAAAACTTGGGAAGTTAAAGGAGTGCAGCCTGTCGCCTGCAGCTCAACAGCTCATTGTAGCTGCTTCTTCTCGTTTAATTACTCCCTGCAATATTTCAAACGGATCCCTGTCAAAAAAAACGCCCGAGGTGGCGGTTTTGTCAACGTATTTTTGATGAACGATGGCTGTTAGAGCTGGCCTTCCTCGTACGTTCGCTGTGTTTCCTGTAACTGCTTTACAATAAAGGCTACCGTGTGTTTTGGTAGTTTTAAAGCAGCAGCAGCAGGAAAGGTTGGTGTTTTCATTTGCAGGCAGGAAGGTAAAAATAAAGAGTTCGGCCAATGTTAATGAGATGAAGCAGTAACACTGAAACACATGTGTGTATTATTTCCTGTGATTTTCTTGTGAGTAGGTGGATCATATGAATCCAGCAGAGGTGGTAGACCCTGTCATTAACAATGAAAATGATTTTGCTCCAGAGTAAATACCAAGAATTGGGTTTATGTTAATAAAAATAACAAGGATTGTAACTTTAAACTAAAGCAGACATGACAGGTTGTCTTACAATACCCTTTAAATTGCCACTTAGTTTGTTGTTTTTTTAATCGAATACCTTTCTAAAGGAAAGCAGAGTTGAACTGAGCCCTCATCAAACTAACCACAGCACAAAAAATAATTCTCGCAAACGATCAAATGGATGATGTAACGTGACAGTAAAGGCGTCGCCCACCCTTTGTTTTTCTTGCTGCCCTACTTTTGTCAAAAGCTAGCGAGGGAGACTCGAGGTACTGTTGCAGTAATTCGAGCTTTTATCCACATATAAGGAGAGGAAAAAGGAAACACTTTGAACTCCGCAGGAACAGCAAACAGATGCTAATGAACACGGTGTTCTAGTACAGGCCTCTGGCAAATCGTTTAAAGGAAGTAGGGAAGAGAAGATATCCAAACGAACAAGGATGAACGTGAAAATACTGGAGTGGTGATTATTCATACTTGGCCTGCTTAGCCGTACCACAAAAAAAGATTATTCCTATTAAATGTCTGCGTGAAAAGGTCGAATTATTTTATTGCTACAAAGATCCAATTCAAATGTTATGTTACAGTTCTTTCCATAATTTAAATTGCACTAAATATGTCAGAACTCCTGCAAGCTATTAAGCTTTGGAGGTCAGTCTGTGAATACACACGAAAAGAAATTAAAACGGTATGAAAATTAAGCATGGAGTTTAAGGCCCCTCCGACTTTCAAGCACTTCGTCAGTGGCATGTTGCCTGAAAACTTCCATAACAGATATAAAATAATTGCCATCAAATGATAAGTCTTATTTGACTCCAGCCCTAATTTAAAAAGGGAAACTAATTTATTGCACCATCAGGACAAAAATCTTTTAATCAGCTCACAAGTCACAAGGAAAGGCTTCATATTGATCCATCCTGTTGTCCTGATATGATGCAAAGTGTCAGAGTTTTGTCCATTATGATAGTGAATTGAGCAGCCCAGCCTCCCATCCCAGTGCTTGTAACAGGAGAGCCAGGTGTAATTGGTTATTTGACCAGTGTAGTTTATCTGAGATGGACTGTGATGGATGCAACAGTGAAGGACATATACCGAGACAGCCAGCCGGCCAGTTCTGGTACAAAAGGTTGGAAAATGTCATAAGCTGCGTCTTGGTATGGCAATAACAAGCTGTAGCACAAACAAAAGCATGAATAATGTATTTACATGTGCGCACACATGCCACCTACACGCACACGCGCCACGGCACACAAAACAAATCACATCAAATAAATGCTTGATTATAACGTATGAAATGTTTCTGATCAGTCAGCTGAAAAACTAATTTCATTTTCTCATTAGAAGTCTCTGCCTCAGGCTCATTCTCATGTCAATGTTTATTACTCTGAAAACAGAAAATTAAAATCATCAGCTCGCTCAGAATCAGAGCCGTGAATCACTGTTTACGACTCAGGGAGAGAAAGGGAGGGAGAAAAAAAAAATATATTAAGGACTGGACAACAATTGAAGGAAGCCATCTCATTTCACTGAGGCAGTGGATTTATAGTCAACATGACCTTTCCCTCTCCAGAGATTTGTTGCTATGCCTTCATCCATCATGTTTCCAATTTAGCATAAGGTACAGTAGGTTAGTGTATGGTTTCTATTTGGTTAGAGAGTGGACCTAGCAAGTTAGTGAATAGGTTTTAGAGCTAAAATGATGAGAGTATAGTCTTTAATAATTTTTTTCCTCATAGATGGATTAAACATCAATATTCAACTTGACAGTTTTCATAACAACCTAAAAAAAAATCTGCTAGTTTTCACGAATAGCATAGAAAAAAAATGAGACGATACATATACGCAGCTTTGTTTATACTTATTTAACCGATCTACGCAGAGCCAAAGCTCTTGCTTATGTGAGAGCTAATAAATGTGAAAGAAAGACGTTGCCAAAGTAGACGGCATGTACAAGCATTTCATTTTTCTGTGCTCGTCCAGCAACTCAGAGGTGTGGACGAGGAAACGCATTTCAGACCAGTCGCAGTTGTTGCTGCCTTTGTTGCCGCTCCTTCTAGAGCAATGCACGTCATGCTACGTGCTATCATGCATAGGCCACAGCTCAGAAGCATATATCCAACTTAACTGCAAAGCAGAACCGACAAGGTCAAACCACAACAGTAGATCTTCTAAGGATCTACATCTGATGCAATATTCTAGTTGCAAAATACCAAGAGGTGTACTTAAACCTGCAATAATCAATATTTTTCTATTAACAATTAAATTAAACAACATACGTGAAGGGTCCCTTGTAGCGACCAAATGCAAAGACAATCATCACTTGATCATAATAATCCCTTTTAGCAGATTGTTTTGGTTCACTCCCACATCTCTCATTGTGTCCACATGCAGCCGGCAGACATTTCAGTCTTGTAAAAGCCACTCTGTCCTACTTGTCAAGCACCAAATGCCAGACAGATAAAGTTAGTGACTAGCCAGTGGAGCATTCAGCAGCTAAAGAGTCAGATGTTTCCCTTAATTAGGCAGCTAAATTGCATAGTTTGTTCAAGCACTGAGTGAAAATACTTAACCATGTTGAAATGGTATATTCTGGAACTCCATTCTTCCTAGATTCATAGCTTCTAACCTTGGCTGGTATTTTAATCCCCTCCCGTTGGATCTCAGCACATAAGACAGGCTCCAATTTCCATTTGTGCCTAACAGTCTGTTGCAGTGGCGTAAACTAGTGCAACAGTTACAACATGGACTCACATTCGACAGGCGTACGGCGGCTCCTTCACTGAATTTCAGGGTTCTATTTTCTGGGTACAGTTAGTGGCAGTTCGAGGTTTCACTCCTGACACATCCAGCCTCTCGAATCCCCTTTAAGTGTAAAATTATTTTGATGTGATTAAATAAAGATCAAAACAGGTGTTCCACCCACAAGGGATGATTATACACAGTATTTTTATTTTTAACAAGGTTTACCTGACTGTACACACTTAAGTTCCCAGATTTTATGTGTATTTCCCAACACTTTAATTACTATTTTATCATCAACGATAAAAATATCAGGATACATCATTATTCTTAGAAGGATAAACTGATAATGTTGTGGCTAACACTTTATTACTAACATATAACAAACTAGAAATACCCTGTTATTCTTTCTAGTTTGTGTGATTTAGCCCTAATCTCTGGTTTTCTGGGAATATTATCATTTATACAAACATGAATCAAATGAAGTAGTCCTGAATCGATTCTGTCTAAGTCACAGTAGTTAAAAGAATCAGGCTTTCTTCCACTCAGTGACATGTCTGCACTGCTCTCCTCTGAATCTAGCTCCAGGGCCATGCACACTCTTTATTGATAGTTTCCTTATGCAAACTCCAAAGGAAGTTAGGTAAGTCAGTCTATTACTGAGCTTCTATTATTATCACACCTTAGGCACTCATTTTCAGCATATCCCTTCTGCTGAAAGCTGAGCAGTGCTTAAGGTAATAGTGGAATAATTGCGAAAATTGTTACATGTGCCTCTTACATCTTGAAGTATTTATATTTTTCATGTTTGATAATTTTAGTATTATGAGTGCAGTTAACAACACTGGTTCCCATAGCTGGGCCCCTCTTAATGCTTGGTTTATACTGTTTCTGCATAGACCGGTTGTGGTCTAAGCAGAAACAACAAGACATCTGAGTAGATGGTGTGGAGTAGGTTGAAGGTTGTTTGTCTGGCCGCTGAGACATGATAACAAGGAAACGCTTTTCTGACCAATCACAGGCGTTGCAATCTGCACTGTCACGACGCATGTTTACATTTCTGGGGAGGTGCACGTTAGGTCAGGGGTACTATAGTACTTTCAGACCTCGGCCATTCTGAAACCAGGAGTTGTTGGTTCATTTGGGCCCGTGTAAGCATAGCAGTTGCACTCAGCTCTGTAACAAATCATAAGAGATCAGACCAGTCTGAGATGATGTTCTGTTGTTCCGTGGAGCAGTTGTGTTAAATGAACATGTGTTAGTCATTTTATGGCTCCAGAGCACCTCTTCTGCTTCTGAGGTATCTGGCAGCAGCAGTGCACCTTCTCAGCATAAACAATAAAACCTTGTTTTCTATGTGAGGTCTAGATTATCGATCAAACTGAACATACTGTTCATATACAGTACACAGGTACACTCTGCCGCTGCTGAAGCTCCATTTTTATTTATTTTCAGATGTTGAAAAATCCCAGTTGCAACCCATAGTATTAATATGTATATATATATCAATGAACAAAATAAAGGTGCGAATCAAAACTAAACAAAGCTTGCACGCACACTCACAAATCTGTTCCACGGTTTGCTCACAAAATCATCAATGGTGTCTTTGCACTGAATGATATGATTTAGTGTTTTGATCCAAAACTGTGATTGGCCTTTTTGCCCCAAATGACACCTTCTGGTCCTGGTCTTTAAAAAGTTAAGTTACAATAAGTTAAGGTAAGATTTCTTGAGGTATGGCCCTACTTTCTTTTTGCACTTTTATGTTTCTCATACATGTTGTTTCATTCCTAAAATAGTGATGCTCTAACTGTGGGGAAAACCAAAACAAGCTGGGTTGAGTTTGTCAGCTAGCTGCGAGCTGTCCTGATGAAACCGTTGTGTCACAGAGGTCTACTGGTTGCCAGAGAGAATCAGAAATAATATCATTCCAAACATTTCTACACATACCATGGATTTTTTCCATTAAATGTGTTATTATGATTTTGTTTAATATGTGCACAGTTTGACCACTTTGCAGATCAGATCTCAGGAGCATTCGGACCATGTTTGTTCATTTTGTGTTTTGATGCCTATTTACTTGTCTTTAAAAATAGACTAGTAGAATATTATGCTGCACTGTGACAGTTGTGCATGTATGTTTTAATGTACCTTTTCTGTTTCATCATGTTAGTGCATTGGTATGTAGTTTGAAACCCATAAACACATGCTGACCTCTCTGCATTTCCTTGTCATGTTTTTTTCTGTACACTATTACAGCCTTAACAGATAAAGCACACGTGACATTAGCATCTGGTCCTAGCTGATGTTCTCTAATGGTTGTCTATGGGGGTATCTCCAAGTATTTTTCCTTCATCTTAATCACAAGGCAACCAATACTAAATGCAATGTAAACTGTATAGGTATAAGCACAACTTTCAATCAACTTTGATAATTATCATCTGACTGATTCTGGTCAAATCTGACAACATGTAAGTTAACTCACACAACACTTTAAAGCGTTTTGGTTTTATAAGTCACATTGTTTCAGCCTTGGTTTGTTAACCACAAATTCCAAAGATATGATCACACAGTGGAGCATATGCAGACGGTATTACGCTGAGACCCAATAATTTGTTGAGGATTCTTTGTATTGGAAGTGCAGCCAGCCATACCTTGCTATAAACAGGCTTTATTCCACATCACAGAAACACGTGTCCTGACCTTTCCACCAAGACCTTTCATTTATTTTCTAATATAGTTCCCCTTGTGAGTTACTCTGTTCTATAGTCATAGAAAAGGTCAAAGCAAGCACTCATGTCTGATGTCTGCCTGCTGAATTAGCTGTGTCACCTTTAATTTCTTCAGAATTTCTCTTTTTTGAGAGCATATGTTCAGTATTCATGCCGTATTAAGAATGTGCTGCATGTTGTGTAAGAAGATGGAAATCTGAGGGAAATAGTTAACAAAAATATCTGGCTGTTAGCTATTTAGCTGTTAAATCTAAGAAGGATTCTCTGAAGAACTAAGCCAATAGCTTTTAGCGCACAAATATTGAGATATTTAATACGGCAGCCTTGCAGTGACTGGGCACCAAAAACAATCATTTTGTATCTCTCTTGTTTTAGTGAGTAAAAGAGACATAAAAGAACTGCAGAGTGGTGCATCTCTTACACCGACCCCATTCATCCAATACACAGACGCTCCTTTACTAACCAAAAAAGGACGAGGGGATGTGATTTTCCATTAATCAACAATGGCACAGCAAGCTCATTTGTATTGTTCCAGAGTGCAATTCTGAATTTAGGACATTGTGAAGAAATGACCCCCTTACGCATGTGAACAGCCTCCAAGAGGGGAGTCGGGGGGTGGGGCCTGTCAAACCAATGTTGATCGATGGTGCTGCCTCAGATTATGAACACAGAATTAGCACATTAGGACTTGTATGATAAATAGACCAACCACCAGCCAGTCTCCAAATCACCTCAAAGAGCAGCTAGACAAACTGACTGCCCCCACAGCTTAAGCTGATTTCAGTGGCCAGTGTGTGCTCGAACAAAGACTCTCGCTGGGGTTAACTTACTGTCCGTGTCAAGTCAGGCGATGATGAAGCCTAAAGGTGATGACAGAGCTGCATGGATTTGGTTGCGCCAGCGTTTCTAATGGCAAAATGATGAGACACAACTGATCTGTTTATATGCAGGTGCTGCAAGCAGTGAATCTGCTGGCCGTGGAACTATTCAGTGAAATTCAACATGCAGATATGTGCTGTTGACCACGAGCAAACTTCCTTGACAGTGCTGACCTTTTAGGGAGCCGAGAGCTGGAGAATCTACAATGGAGGAAGCTATCATAGCTTATTAGCTGTGTTGCATAACTAACAAAGCATAACTAACTTTGGTTAGTTATGCAACCCCCCCCCCCCCACACACACACACACCACCACCACCACCACCACCACCACCCACAAAAGCAGAAGGGTTTTTAGACACTGAAACAAATATATAAAAATATCTCATGGATACACTCTGTAAACCTATTTTCCTGTTAGAAAACAACCCAATGAGTTCAGTCATAGATGTAATGTGTGCATTTAGTAGGCATTGCACAACTTCAAATCTTTTAAAGTCGACTATTACGTGGTGAGTTGAGTCCATGTCGGCTAGTCGCCGATGACGTCACTAATATAAACACAGTAGAAGGTAATGCCACGCAAAAATTTAATCTCTATTCTTGCCTTAAATATATTGTACCCTCTCACATAAAGGAAGCTATGGTGGCTTTTCTGCAAGTTTACTGAAGCTTGGACACGGGCTACTGTCGGCCAACAGCGTCAGTCTGGCACATTCAATATGCGGCTCTTGCTCGGCAGACTATCGACTCTAGCAGACTTCTGTCTCTCACGTGGTGCGTTCACTGACATCAAGAACAAAAAACACGCTCAACAACCACACCAACAATGTCAACTAGTAGAACACAGCAGAACTGAAAATACATATAAAACCAGTCCGTTACGCTGAGAATAGACAGCTCATGTGCTACATACTGTGCACTTCAGATATGTAAAGCCTGTATAAATTGTCACTATCAGCAGCATTTAATAGTACTTCACAGCGTGTTGTGAGATAGTTGCTAACTGACTGCAGTCAAGAGGATTTGGACCGTCCCTCTGCCAGCGTTAGCAGATACCTTTTCAGATGAATGTGCGTTGCAGTAGTACTTTTGTTGCATTTAAAGACTGACTGACTGACTTCCATATTCTGCTTGTCACGGTAGAATAGGCATCATCTTTAGTATGAAGTATTTCCACACACTTGATGAACTGCTACTAGTTTGCTTCAAGGAGGCACTGGGGTTCTCACCTGTCTTCCTGGAGGCGTCCATGTTGTAATGGTCACGTGATCAGTGACTAGTCACAGGATGCTTAAAGCTCCTCCCCAGCATATATATATATATCCCTTATTGCTGTCATTCATTTCTGCATCAGCCAGACCACCACACAGGCATGGGGAAGCACTGTCTCTTAAAGTTTGTCTATCAAGTCACCGCTGATTTTCCAGCCATTTGTTTTGCAAAATGCCAGATACATATCAATGATACAGAATACCTGCTTTTAATTATACATTCATTTTTCATACCATAATTTTTAAGTGAAATATTTATTTTGCTGTGCTGTAAGTAAAGACCCAATTAAACAGAAATAGTTACAACAAACACATGTCCCCATCAGTCACCAAACCACTTTTTCACCTTTTTCTCTTCAGAAAAACTCATTATCATCATTACTGGGTGAAATTATGTACAATCCCAAAAAGAAAATGGCAACTGAAGTAACTGAAACTCAGTTATCTAGCTGGTTGCTTGATAATTATCCTGTGGGAGTGCAGGTACTGTTAACAGTTCAGATTTTGAAACATGGAGGAGGATAAATGTTGCTGTTTTATCCAAATAATTTTGTTTTAAGTCTAGTGACTTGGAACAAAGGTAATAGCCGGATGGAGTGACAGTTTACAGAATGTTTTGCCCATGAATGTGTTTTCCACCTCAATCAGGAAATCAAAATTCGGTTGAGCGAGTACAAATTTACACTGTGGTGCTGCCACAATTAACCAGCTCTGCAATAACGGAAATTCACATGTTATTTTAGTGGTTAAATGTTAACTTTTCTCCTCAAAGTCAAATAATCCTATCAAACACTAATTCCACTTCAGTAGGTTGGGCAGGTTTTTTCCACTTTAAATGAGCAAATTTCAATAGTCAGCAGAATATTTCGTGTTGATTTTCGAGTAGGTGGTAGAAGGACACAGATGTCTGACCTGACAAGACGATCAGTCAGCTGTCTGCCCTGTTGTTGTCAATATGGCTGCACATAACTTATCGGAGTAACACACTGTGTCTCGAGAGAAAAACACAGACGCTTTATGAGAGCAGGAGAGCTACTTCAGTTTGCATAATTAGCAGCACACCTACACATGAGACAGACTGGAGATAGACTGGAAATGGAGAACTTCAAAATGCAGACAAACATGACCTATTTGTAACCTGTTTCTTTTAATCTGCAGTGGCAGATGTAAACTGATTTGGAAAGCAAAACATCTTACAACTATTAACAATAACAAATAGTTGTTTTTGTGCGTATATAATAAGAATTTCTGACTGATTATGTGATTAAAACTTTTATCTGTAAAGTTGAGAGTAATGTTTATGCAAGCTTTCTTTGTCTGGCCTCATACTTGAATCACACAATGCTCACAGACAGATGTTATTAACAATCAATCTATGAATCTGTTCATTTGTTGATCAAAAAGACAAACATATTGTGCAGTCTCAAATAAGATTTTAAAAAACTGAAAGAATGAAATGAAGAGCCAGTAAACTGTCCAGTACATTAATTTACTTTCTCATTTGGGTTCACAAAGGAATTTTAGCATATTATACATTATGTGGGAGGTTGTAGAGATGAACTCTTTATAGTGAGGATAATACAGAATTACATGGAGGTCAGTGTGTAATCATGCTTTGGTTTCAGAATATGGACAAAGCAGCAGCTAACAATTTATTATGGCCGCTGAAAACTTGTAAAAACTATAAAGCATTCTATCATTCCTCTCATAGCCAATGTCAGTTTTCGTTTTGGTTCTCTACGGATTAACCTTTATTTTTTTAAGCCAGACCAACCTCTCCGCCCACAATTTGTTTGTAGAGGAAAGTTGGTCTGAAGTCACTCCGTCGAGGGCTGATTATGCTTTGGCAAAGATCTGCCGGGCTGCTCGAGTAATCTGGGGCTTTGTGTGGTGGTTGACTGAAGACACAGACTGAAATATGTAACTAGTGAAATATCTCTACGTTGGATTACCTTAAATTTTTGTACAGCTGTTCATGATCCTCAGAAAATGGCTCACACCGATTCTACTTTGATGATGCACTAACATTTCCCGCAGCGCAACCATGGCCGTAACATTTTTGTTTTGTCTGAAACATCTGAACAACCATCATATGGATTTCCATCAGCTTTGGTGTAGTTATTCATGTTGTCCAGAAGAAGAAGATATATCCTAGAGACTCTAGCAATCCTTTTACATCCAGGTCCACCCGCAGGCAAAGTCATTGATTTTAGGATTGGGTGACTTATGAATTTGTTCAGAAATTCATAGTTCCCAGAGGTTATATCCTGTTGATTTTCATGGCCTTTCCTTTCGCTGCATCACACGACTAACTTTAGTGGTTTCTATAGGGAAATAACTGAACAAGTGGATGCCTTACCATGAAATTTGTTAAAGCCATTCATGCCTTGACTTCACTAAATACATGAAAAAAGTAAAACGATCTCCTCCAGACCTATGTGTTTTCTTTTTATGTGATTTTGTCTTTTGACTTATGTGATTTAAGCAATTTTCACATCCATGAGGTCTTCAACGTCCATTGATAACCACAAATAATTTCAGCTCCACTCCTGGTTAGCTTGTGTTTATTGATTAGGTGACAAGCGTTCTGCATAGGTTTTAGTTAGTGTTGTGCTACCTATTTTGTTTTAGCTAGCATTTTTGTTAAACATTACATCATTTCACATTAAAATACAGATTTCTACCAACTCTGTAATGGTAGAAGTGTCATTTAACTATTGGATCAAATTGTTCCAATCACTTGTAGCACAAATCCTGACTTGAGTTCTTCATTTATTCTTGCAGTGAAACAAGCTAAAAGCTAAAAAGCGTCTAGCCTGCAAGCTTGATGTCTAGGAAGGGTCGGTATTTTAAATATTTCAGCTACGTGAATAAATGTATCACCTGTGAGGTAAATCTGAAGCGCTGTGTATTCAGATTGTATGTGCATGCGACAAAACACATAGTACACGTAGTAAACATTAAGCAGCATGGCCTTTTAGGACTAAAAGGACTGTAGGTGATAATGTGTCGAGGGTAAGTGCAGACCCCTGGCACCCAGAGAGACCCCAGCTCTGTTCCTTCCCTCCCCTTTAGCTGGCCCCTTCTCTCACTCTGCAGGCACTGAACAAAGAGAAGACCCAAACAATGGATCACTCTGAGAGCTGAATGGCTTTGCAGGTCAAGCACTAACCCCCCCTCTCTCTCTTTGACAGAAACACAACCCACACTTGTTCTGCTGGAGAGAGGCTGACCCTCCCGGCAGAGAAATAATGAACGCTGCCTGGGCATTAAACTGATAAAACTACTGGGACTGGAATCAGTTTGGCAGACAAATCACCTCTAATGGCGTGAGGCTGGAGCCTGTCTTCTGTTCTGCCTCTCCCCTCTTCATTACAAGTCTACTGTACACTGTCCAGGCATCCACAAAGCCACGTTAAGCTGCTCGGCAGAGTTCATAGCACAGGACGTGACCTCAAGGAGCAGCTGTCCGCTCTTTCTTAAGGCATTGCTCATTTTTATTTATCTATTTAGTTTATTTCAGTTTGCTCTTCCATTCAAGGTTGCTTGAAGTGGCGTTGCAAACAAAGAGGACACTATCGTGTGCAGTCGACTGGAAATGTGTCGGGGAGTTATTTGTTAGGCAAATCGACTGATCAACTGCCACAAGAGCTCGTGTTTATAAATAAAAGCCCCACCTATGGCATCTCTCACAGCGTCAGAGTTCAACCCTGGCATTTGCATGTTTCATAGTCAAATTGGTAAAAAAAAAAAAATACGTTTGCAAATCATTTCCAGAATTTATTGTGCTCCTTCTTCCTGGAGTTTCATACCATATGTCAGGTTGTAAATCACATCAAACAAACATGAAGAATTTATTTTAAACCGCTTTCCTGTGCATGTCTGAACCTTCCTGTACATATCCACTTGTTTTATGGGCGCAAAAACACACCCGGACATCTGGTACTGTGAGGTTAAGGAATTATTTTAATGTTATGAATTATGTCCAAATGCAATTAGATCCTAGGTCTGTTCATAGTCAGCATAAGGTACGATAAGATAAAACTTAATTATCCCCATGGGGACCACGGTAACATCATCATCTTTTACTGATGCCTCCCTCCTCTCCCTTCTCCTTCCCCCGCCTTAACTTTGCTCCCCTCTCAGGCCGCTGTTTAATGGCCGTATTGTGTATCAGGTGCGTTTGAGCTCCTGTCACATTTGTATACGGCTGCCGTGACACATCTATGTGGCTCAAACGGTGGTTTTCCAGCTCGCTGTCTGCATGGGCAGCTGAGGTCTGGAGGCATGCAAGCTGTTCGGTCTTTCACCTTCGCTCGCGGCCCCTCCCCCAGGTCAGCAGCCATACATTAGATCAAGCTAGGCCTCGCAGGGTCGGGCAACCGGTGCCAATCACACCACAATGCAGCAGTGGAGCAAGAGCGGACGGAGGATGTATATAAGCCTCTATGACGCGTTTATTTTGATCCCTTTATCCCCTGGTGATTATTTTATGTGGCACAATACATAATTAATCCCTAATTATTGTCATTAAAATGTATCAATTATATATATGAGCACAGAAACTCTACTATTAGTATGGAGTGTTCATCTAACGTTTATTAAAATGAAACATAGTTCATATGGTAATGAATGAACAATAACAAAGATATTACATAATGCAATAGCAGGGTAATATTATTAAATAATATAAATACACTTTGAAAAGTATTTTTATATCATAGTGTAACTACATGCTGTTAATGTAAGTGAAGATACTGAACCAATAATTCAAACTGGGAAAATGTGGGTTTTTAGGATTCGAGAATTAACAAATAAATTCAGCAGATCAGACAGTTGTGAGAATAATTGTTACATCCCTGACTGTAATCCTTTTAAAGTGTCAATGGGTGTCTTTAGTATGAAGATTGGTAGACCAGGGTAACAGTCCCTGGATGTCCTGTGTGACTCCATGGCTCATTTGCCTCTGCTCCTGCACCCCTGAGAACTGACTGTGTAAAAGAATCATCCTCAGCTTGAGTCTATTATCACCTGATCCTGTACTGTTGCAAGTCTTCCAGGCCAATAGACTGAACGCCTCACGTTTAACCCTTTCCCCGTCTTTCTTTCTTTCTCTCTCTCTCTCTCTCTCTCTGCTGGATGGCATCCCATTTCCCTGACTATTACCGAGAGTAAATGTTTTTCTTCGCCCTCTCCAATGAGTAATTTTTGGTGTCGAACTTGTCTCTAACCTTTTCCTACCCTCTTTTGTTTGGCTTTTGTTTGGCAACAGCTGTTATCATGGATTTCTTTCTCTCTTTCTTTTTTTTTTTTTTTTTTTTTTTTTTTTTTTGGTCAGCTGTGATTGCTCCGGGCAAAACAGGAGCAGATGGTGTTTTGCTATGCATGAATGGAGCGTTAGAGGAGTTGGACTGAATAGGCCAAGTTTTGAATGGTGTCTACACAGCACCTGCCTCTTGTAGCAGCAGGGACATCCTAGTGGCATGATCTGTCTTGGCTGCGCTGCCGTCGTAAGGGATGAAAGAAAGAAACAGAGGGGGAACCTTGTTGGGCACCGTCCATATTTATTGATTTTCCTGCAAAGTCGTGGCATAATGTGGTGTACAGTCAGTTTGAGTTAATTGGATGTGACACAGCGTGCACGTGTAATCTATCACTCCAGTCTCCTGGTACACTTTATCAGTTTTGTTGCCATAGAAACATGTTGGCTCTGTAATAGCCTATATTAACAGGCTAAGTAAGTTGCAATAAAAGGCAATTTCAGAGTTGGGATCCTCTGCTGAACACAAAGCCTATAAAATACTGATGAAATAAATCAGAAAGTGGCGGCGCGGGGGGAGAACAAGCTGGATTTTACATTCTTAAACCAAACAAAGTCCAAATAAAAAGAAAACTGCTATCGTTTCCATGCAATGCAGGGACATCTGTCAACCTCTGGGGCATGATGATCTGTCACAATAAAGAAAGCTTTCTCAAATCACTGACAGCTTGCTGAGCACTTTTTATTTTTTGTTTTTTCTTTTTCGAGCGACTGTATAACTCGACTGAGAATAAATGCTCCAGCTGCATTTGGTCTGCAAAATACTGACAATGCACAATAACATACTGGGCTAACCATAATAAAATGAAACAAACCAGCTCCTCACTCATATGTTCACTGGTGTTATTGTTATGGTGACAACGGCTTCCAATAAACAGTTTTTCTTTGGGCTTTAGATGTTTATTCCATGACCTTTATGACGCTGACAGCAGGATAATAGTGGTTTGCTTATCTGCTCCGAGTCTTGCTTGTGCTCGCTGGCACGATATATCCTCAAAGATCTTTAAAAGTCATTGTCATTGGCATGAAAAAGCAATCACTGGAATTGAAATGTATTAAATGACTCATGCAGGATCTATGTTTTAACATTAGATAACAGCAGATCACGATCTGTTTCAATCCCCCATTGATTATGATTGCATAGTGTTAATCATTTACTAATTTGAGGAAGGAGGATTAGTCATTAACAGCCGCACCGTTCGAGTGGAGACGAGGGCGGCGCATGTTCTTTGACTGCTGCGTATTAACGAGGATGAATCAGAAGTGTAGTGTGGTGCACAGGTCACAAGACTGGCAGATCAGACTTACCTTAACAGAATTCAACAAAAGGAGGGGGATAAGCCTAATGGCTGAATCACTCCCGTCTCCAAGGCAACGTCATTGTGCAGAAATCCGAGGAGGGGAAAAATGTGTGCACACATGCATGTTGCGTGTGCAAACATGTGGTTCTGAAAGACGAAACGCGGTGCAGATGTGATTCGTTCGTGCTCAGGACGGTGTTTTCTGTAGCAAATTTATAATATTGGATTTTTATCCTGATAATTCATGAAACAGGGCAGTGTCTTTATTTGATTGCAGTCAAATGAAAGTGCTTAATTATCTTCCAAATCAAAGATGAATAAGAGTATTAACATCCCTGAGATTTTCAAATAGGGTCATCATAATATTTACCCTAGCAGCACTGACTATGCTATTAAGTTAGCTCGGAGGGCTCGTCTGTGGCGCTCCTTTAGTCTGTCAGGTCAAAAGTCCTCTAAACAAGCGTTACCATTGGTCAGGGATGTCAACAGTCCAGCCAGCTAACAGAGCAGCCAACAGACCCCCCCAAACAAAGTTCACTATTCATCTCAGGGGTCAATAGTTCTCTCCGTGAAGCTCATCAACACAAGGTCAAGAATTCTTTAAATGTGGTCAGCCATTTGACTGGAGGTCTAGTCCCTCCTTGTAAACAAGGCTCAGCGTTGGACTTGTAGGGTCAGCCATCTCTGCACCCTCCCAGACCAGGTTTTATCATCAAAACCAAAAAAGAAAAAGAAAAATAAAGGCCTGGTTTATGTTCAGTTTTTTTTTTTAAGGAGACAGAGAGTTTAGGTTGTCGGATCGGAGCGGCGGGTCCTGCATCTGCGGCCAGACTGTGAGAGTGGCCGCGGCGTGGGTCTGATGGTCAGATGGTCAGTGTCAGCAGGGCTTTTGTCCCGCTCGCATTGTATCTGTGCACTGAACGGGAAAACAACAAAAGAGCCAACTAAA
Source organism: Chelon labrosus (assembly GCF_963514085.1). Lineage (NCBI taxonomy): Eukaryota > Metazoa > Chordata > Actinopteri > Mugiliformes > Mugilidae > Chelon > Chelon labrosus. Next base: position 16,293,958 of record NC_140339.1, read on the forward strand.
TCATTAAAACGCAGAATCCCTTAGCTTCCACATCTGACTCCTTAGTCATCCTCGGCACTGTGCCGAGCAACTGACCTCAGCGGGGAAGAGGGGGACAATTAGGTCACCTCATGATTGCATTACTCAAATGACATATTAATGTCAGAGTGCCCTTCATGCGTTTCATCAGCATACGTTAATGGTGAGGACAGGAAGAAAGAAGCGCTCATTGATTGCTTCATGCCTCCATGATCATATCATATTGCGCTGGGAAGAGGAAAAAATAACTATTTATCTTCAAGTCCACAGCACACATAAAGCAGGTGATATTTATTTATTCACCTATTCAAATTAAACCAGGCTCCATTATAGGAGCAGCAGTGTATTATTCTTGTAAATTATGTGTGTGCATAACAGTGTTTTGAAAATATCTGTAACCTTTTTATTACACAGTCCCATAACTCCAACCCTGGCTGTGAGATATTTGTACACACAGTGACCGCAGTACTGAGGGGTTATGGAATAACAAGGAGCTCCATGCATTATTAATGGGCTCTGCTGTGAATCTGTTCAGAATAATAACAGCGATTTCCCAGAGCCTCATTACTGTGTGTTTTTAAAGCATGTGTTTGGTATCCATGGACACCCGCTCTCACATTCTCCTCTTCTCCCCCTGTATTGAGATTCAGGTCAGGCGCGGCACTTGCTGTTTTTAATTTTCATTTCATCATAAGCACTTTAAGACTGTTGCCAGCGCTTATTTGCAGTTTTCCTGCAGACCTCTTCACTCCGGCTTCTGACAGGACAGATGCTGCAATTAATCACGGCGGAGAAATGGGCATCGTTGCCATGCCGGGCTCAAGAGCCAATCACCAACTAAGCAGCGGCGGCGGCGGTGGTGAAGGTGGAGGCAGCGGCGGCAGAGGCAGGCCCCGGCTCCAAATTACAAATGCTATCCTAAAACTAATTGAAAACTAACCAAAATTTGAAAATTCTATCAAGCCGCTATCACAGTAGCTCAGGAGCGGATTCTCTCTTCTAATTTGTAACTAACATTAACCCGTGTTTAAAAAGTCTCAGCTGCCGTTAGACTGAAAGAGAGAGAGGGAGAAAGAGAAAAGGACCCTTCTCTGGGCCAGTGGATTCACAGCCTATTGTGAAGATATGATAATTATTGTTTGCCTGCCTTCCCTCCCCCGCTCACCATATTATTCAAGGGAGCTCAGCAAACCCCTGGGGACGTCTTGGAAATGAAGCGATTTTGAAGGGAGTAAGAAAGAGGCAGAATCCAATGCACCGGTGTGTGAGAAGGGGGACTGTTATTGAGACAAGTACCAGTTACATCCTGACCTTGTCCGGCATCAACACTGTTTTTAAACACACACTTACAATGGACTTTCCATTCAAATCGCTGACAAACAGCACACGCTGGAACGACACGGATTCTCACAAGTCCCTGCAAAGAGTTTTTTTTTTTCCCCTCTCGTAGAATTACTCCATAGAAAAACTACAAACGTACCTTCTGATAGCTCCTAAAGAACCGAGCGCTATGAATATTTAAAAGCGTGATTATTTTCAGTCGCTAACAAGGCCACGTGAAGAGACACCTCGCAGGAACTACGGCTGGTGCAACTTCTGAAAGAAACCCATTCCTTCAAGTAAATATTTGTGATTGATAGTTTTAATTTTGAACAGACACAAAGAAATATATAATACTTCATACAAAATTATGGCTACTATCATATTAGTGATGGAATGTCTCCAACATTAAATTCCTTTTTTTTTTCCCGTCGCGAGCTGACAACAACCTTTCAGGAGCCCCGCACCGATGCGCTTTTTACTCTATGGGCAGATTTCAAAATGCAGTTGGTTTGTAAGCAAAATACAAACAAAAGGAATCGCTGCTATTGTAACTCATAAAAAAGTATAAAAGAGCAGAAATGCACTATGTGATATAGCAATCCACAGGTCGTTTAACAATGTTTTAATTAAAGCCTCACATATTAAAACTTTACAACAGGTGATATGAAAAATGTACAACATTTTCTTTTTTTTCCTCCCCAGGGACTTCTGTACAGCTGGCAAAAATACCTCCGACGCCTTTTTAGTTGGCTTTGGCAGTGCAACAAACCGGCTCTGCTAGTTTTCTTTTCTCTTCTCTATTTTAAAACAGTGACAGTATCAAGGAGCAGAGTAAAAATACATCAATCCCCAAACCATCTGCCCTGATCCGGAAATTTGTAAATTTTACCATAAAATATCCCCTTTGTTACACAAAATAAAAACATAATTTAACTGTTAAACATCTGGAGTAAAAACAAATAGATTAAAGAAGAATTTTTTCGCGGGTGGGTGGGGGGGTGCGGGTGGGAGTGTCGCCAGTTACACGCTTTTGGGCAAATCGTCTGGAGGGTAGATTACTGGATAAAGGAGGACTCGTCTCTCCCCACTCTACAAAACATGTACAGCAGATTACAGCTACAGTTTGATGATGTGATGACATGAATGATTTATGGCAGTTTCTGTCTCAGTCTGTTCAGTCTCTTCTTCCACCGAACCTTTTATTTTCAGTCCCCCTCGTTCTTCAAAGACGCTGTCTGCATTTGTGACGTGGTTAAAATGCGTTCAAATATCACCGGGCCTCCACCGCGTGATGACTTGAGCGGTTACATCTGCGAGAATGAAAGAGAAAGGTTGGAGTAGAGAAGGTCTTCTATATACTGGCCGGTGTGGGAACAAAGACTGACGTGTGGGTTACTGGTTTCCAGCAAGGATCCTGTGAGTCGCTGAGTCCAGGCTGGAGCTGATAAAAATCCTTTTGTTGAATCGCATTTAAAATGTCCAAATGTCCGCCGCGCTGAACTGACAACTCTGGCCTCATAAATAAAGCTTTATTGTTAAATAAAACAGTGAAAGAGACACGTCTTTCAACATACTGTGTGCCCGCTCAGTTCAAATTGACAACTGAAAGACCTCACAAACAAACAAATAAACAATCACTGGGTGCTCACCCTAACAGGCCTCTGTCACAGCTCAGCCTATTTTATAGACAAAAACCCAGCTAACACGTTTCCTCCTGTACACGCATGTGCATATCTGTCTATAACAATGGACAAGTTCTTTGTATAACATTCTAACTCTTACACACTTCTTAAGTGCAACTTAGAAAAGCAACGTGAAATGATGCTTTTATTCTATTCCTGTTCTTTGAGATAGGATTTCCATTTGGCTCAGTAAATGCTGACCTGGGACAGGACCTGGGCATGGGCCTGGATTTGGGAGGGGTGTGGTTGCTGCTGCGGGGCTGGCTGGGGGCTGCCGAGCGATGCAGAGCCTCCCACTGAATGGGGTGTACCAGGAGAGTGCTGAGGTGGGGAACACTGTGACTGGTGCTGCTGCTGCTGTTGTTGCTGCTGCTGCTGGAGATGTTGAATCTGCTGCTGATGCAGCTGATGCTGCAGTTGCATGTGCTGCAGCTGCATGTGTTGCTGCTGCTGCTGCTGCTGTTGCTGCTGCTGCTGCTGCTGTTGTTGTTGTTGTTGTTGTTGTTGCTGCTGCTGCTGCTGCTGCTGCTGCTGCATGTGGTGCTGCTGCAGCTGTTGCTGGAGGTGGTGCTGGAAATGCTGATGTTGCATCTGCTGCTGGATCTGCTGGTGATGCATCTGCTGCTGCTGCATCTGATGGTGCTGGAGGTGCTGCTGCATCTGCTGCTGTTGCTGGAGCTGCTGCATCGCATGCTGCTGCACCGGTTGCATGGGTGGACTCATCTGAGACACCGCTGTGGACTGGGCACCCGCCACCATGGCCCCTCCAGCACCCATCTGGCCGAGCAGCTGCGGCGGCATCCCGGGGGACATGTTTTGGTGGGAAACTGTGACCGAGGTCACGATCTGACTGCCCCCTAGTCTCATCTGCAGAGGTTTTGGGGCAATGGCCCGTGGCAGGGCTTGTTGAAGGGCCTGTGAGGCTGATGACATGGAAGGGTGCTGGTTGAGGGGTGAAGGTAGCACCAGGCCAGGGGAAAGGCTCGTAGAGGCCAGGGTCTGCTGCACTGAGCGGATAGTCTGAGCCTCAGCCGATTCTGCTGCAGCCTGGATCGTGAAAAAAATAAATGAAAACTTATTTATAGTTTTCACCTCTGAGAAATACCAGATCCTCCATCTACAGGCGTTCTGGACAGTTTGCTTGCATCAGTTGTTTTCTGTCATTACATGTCGCCTATAACTTCACAGTACATAATATGAAGCACAGAGCTCTATTTTAATTCATGTTTCTGTTAAACTGACACATTTTCAGGTGAAGAGAACAGTTTCTCACCTTGGAAACCAGGCTAGCGCGGTATGCAGCCAGGGCTTTTAAATATTCTTTCTTGGCAGCTTCTGTTTTGCTTTTGTAAACCTGTGATGACACAAAGGAATGTGTGAATGGAGAAGTACAGCTCTTTTAATACTTTATTCAGAGATAAGTAGAATCGTTTAAGACAATATAGAGTACATTAAACTGAAAGCAGACCAGAGACATTTGAACCTAGTTCTCTGATCGCCTAACTTTCTGATCAGCTGACTGACAACTACATTTATAGTACCTGCTTCTGCTCCTCTCCCAGACCGTCCCACATGGACGCCACAATCTTGGACACTTCTCCAAAGGTGGCGTTAGGATTCTGACCCTTGATAGCGGCCTGGGTGTCTCTGAAGAACAGAGCATAAGCCGACACTGGCTTCTGGGGCTCATTGGGATCCTTCTTCTTCTTCTTCTTCGGAGTCTTGGGCTTCTTTGTGGGATCTATGGGTGCTGGTCGTTTCTCCCCAATTACCTGAAACAATGGAAACAGTTGAGATACAGACGTTAACAAACACGTCCTTTAACATCTTCAAGTCGATTTCCTGCAGTTAAGTTTATTTTTTTTTTGTTACAGTCGTCCAGCACTGTTTCCTGTCTCACCCTGTTGCCGTCGTCCTGGTCGTCTTCGTTGATGGAGCTGGAGGGAGAGGGCGTGGCAGATTTGCTGGCAGGCGGTGATGGGGAGGTGTGGGTGAGGTTGGGCCCGGCCATGTTTAGGCTCAGCTGCGTGTTGAGCTGGGATTGGTTGATGGTGGTCAGCTGATTCCGTGACATCATGCCGTTTGGGCTGTTCATGCTGATGATGGACTTCATCACCATGGCTGGGTTGGGTGGATACTGACGTAGATGACCCGCTCCGACGTTCTGAATAGGAATAGACACAAAAGCAACAAGGGTTTGTTAAGAAAATATTAATTTAATATAATTTTATTCATTATTTATTGAACTTTTCTTCTGGTTTGACACTGCCTCTGAGGTTCTGTCTGCACAGATCTCTGTTTCTGTACTCAGTGCGGCACACTGCTGCCCACGTTCATGAACCTGTATCCCTTTACCAGAGCAGAAATCGTGTCATTGGATTCTGAGGGTTGTTATGTTTCCAGATCACATGTCACGATGTCCTGGGTCTTAAATGTCTCTATTACAAGCCATGATAAATTATCTGGACACCCGAGGAGCCAACTTTACAAGCCAGCAATAGATGGCTACACAGCTCAGTTGATTCATTTCAATTGTATGGAAATGTGTGACTTTAGACTGCCCAGTCCTTGTGGGGGAAGAGTGGACTCACACTATGGTATGCAACTTCAAATACCACAATAAAAGAAGAGCCTCGGCTTGTATGCGCGCACTTACATGTCTGAGCATGTGTGCGTTTTATAAGGTTGTAACTCTGTGAAAGAGGCACCTTTCATACATCATGTTTGACTGTCAAAGAGGGAAAAATTACTTCTACACAATTAGCTCCATAAATCACCCAGCCAAAGGCATGAAGCTTAAGAGTTCTGGACAAGTCCCCTCCAATCTACTATCCAGGGCATAATGCAATAACATTTTCTCTTCCACTTTTTCCTCGTAAAACATTCCGCTCTTGAAAGAGTCTTAAAGAAGTTACAGGCAACATGTTTGCATCGATTGCAGCGAGGGTGAAATTACCAGGCCTGCCAGCTCTCCAGAGGGAAGACTGATCAGAGAGCCAGCGGAGCTGACATGGAACAGTGGAGGGGACGTGAACACAACAGAAAAGGTGATTTGTTCTCCCTGGGTACATCCATCTGGTATTCAGCGGCACAAACTCAATCTCTCCCAACATCAACACATCATAAACCCACGCACCTGGCTTTATTGAAAGAACCTTATGAATGCCCGTCTTCAAAAACAATATTGTAACACCATTTCAGACAGAGACATATTGGATCTACAATCCATTTCTTTCTCATATGCCATGTCTGCTGCTTATCATAAATGCAATCTACGAAGTGAGAGTGGATTTATATTTACATGTGCAAGCAGGTTTCTGCAGAAGGTGAGGCAAAGTTGGGGGGAAAGAAATGGAAGACATATTGTTGTGATCCTTCAAACACGGAAACCTTGCAAATAAAAGCTGCAATAAACAAGCCTGCGACCGAAACGCCTGTGATTTACATATCTGCAGCCCGCCATGTTCCAAGTGCTATTGTCATCTTCATTACCGAGAACACGGTGGCTCGCCGTTTGCTCTTTGCTCGCTGCGAACATCAAAGATACACACACTGAGCTCATTAGTCGTGGCCATCTGTATAATAACAATTTTGCCCAATCCTTCTGGTGCAGTTTTGACTTCGAGCAACGGCCCGTTCTGCCATTTGTTCGGAATATGGAGAATTCTTCCAAATGGCTTCAAACTGAACGCTATTCATTTAAGAAAAAACCACATGCGCTAATGATCGCGGTTAGACACTTCATTATATCTCTTTCAACGGCCTGCTAAATATCTTATTTTACCACACATTACAGCGATGAGTGGCGCAGTAGCTGTTAGCACCTCACGCTACAAAAGAGCAATGACAGTCATGTCAGTGAAACGCCGGCATTAGCACGTCTGATTTGAATGAAAACATAGCGGCTAATAACAAGCTAGTCAAAGAAATCATCCTAAGTTGCCTTGATTGTGAATATGAATCGTGTACTAGGATGTTTATTTATGTCCCTCTGCCTTCTCATTTGCATTTTGATTGCAGTATTGTCAGCGCACATCTAACAAGATATTTTGATAGTCATTGCAAAGTCTTTATTTTGTAGTGCGCAGTAGCCAGATGTGCCCTCCTTAGTCAGATTTGTAAGTGCGTCAAGGTAAAATGTACTCTCTAATCAATAAAGGTTTTTATAATGTGAAATCAGTTTGCAATATTCCCCATTGTGTTGCTCCTCACGTGAAAGCTGGCAACAACATAATGCCGTCAACAATATGCTGCAAAAAAGAGGAAGAAAAGGCTTGTTTTGTGTGTTTTTTTTGTGTGTGTGTGTGTGTGTGTTACATTATTGTTGGCCTCTCCTAACACCGAAAACACTCCGCACGGATCCACATAAAGAATTCAGAAAACTAGCATGAGGAAAAAAGAAAAAAAAAAGAAAACAGACTGTTGACAATGTGTGAAACCCTTTCCACAATAAACGCAGGCCAATAAACACAGCAGCGGGACTCTAAACGCAACATTATGCATTCGCCGAGTGATAAAAATCTCAACGCCGATGTCAACGAAAACAGGCTCCGTTCTGTTCTTAAAGATATTGGAAAATCAGAATTTGTGGAGAATTTATGAACAGTGGCACCAAGCTGTAACAGGCTGAAAAGAATGTTAACAAGTTCAATTTCCATTCAATCAATGCCAGAGCTCTTGGAAATGTTCCATGGCAGGAGAGGGGTAAAATCATCTATATGGTAATTATAAGGATGAATCCCCCAGTAACTTTCGCCAGCATGAAAGGTCAGTCCTATTAAAGATAGTTTATCAGCGCTCTGCACATATTCCTTTGCTCGCCTTCTAAACGGGTACATCGTTTTATTTTTTATTTTTTTCCCCTCCATTTTCAGCAACCTGCCGAAGTCTGTGCTTAAGCCAAATGAGAAAAATGGAATTCTGAATGCCGGTAAAGGCTATAATAGCACGAAGATAAATTGTTTTTCTTTCCCGTGCCCTGTCTCAGTCAAACACACTTCACTCTCTTTCTCTCTCTGCCGTGTGCAAACTCACTCTATCTTCCCCGCCGACCTCTAACCCCCACTTAAAAACAAATCTCTCTCCGTCCCCCCCGTTCTCCTCCCCTCTCGGACTGCGAGGCCAACAGGCTCCCTCCCCCTGGTTTGGTACGGCCGCTGACCCCATACCCCCTTTTCCACCATTTCTCCCGATGCATTATGGGTATTTAAAACTTGTCCAACATGACATCATTTCAGTTTGAGAGCCGCCCGAGAAAAGTAAATTACAGAATCAATCATGCAGAAGGTCAAGCTGAGACTTCATTACAAGTATTGCATGCCTGCATGAATATCTTTCATTTCTGACTGACCTAATATGTCACAATAGCTGTCTGTCGAGAAAGAAAAGGGGGAAAAAAAAGAAAAGGAAAGAGAGCGGGGGAGGAAAAAAAAAAAACACTCTCTTAAATTGATGTACAACTCATGTCATTGCTTCTTGGCTTGGAAGGGAGATAAGAGGGAAGTGCAGAAAAACATGCTTTCTGCAACACCGCTCACATTTTCCATTTGATTCGGGATATAGTGGTTTTTGACCAGTCAGAGCTCAGGGTATTATACTGGTACACAGTATCGGCGCATATCAAATCATGTGAACAACCAACTACAAATGGCTGTTTCAGCTTCAATTTCATTCTGCTTGATGCATGAGGCCGGAACGCACAGTTAGACATTAGCATATCTTTGCTGCTGTAAAGCTAATGACATGTGAAACAGCTAGCTGGTAATGAAAAATATATAATGCGTCACCACATAGCGGTAAACGCAATAAGACGGCGGGGCTCACATCTCCTAAATATTGATTTTAACATCTAATACAACCAGTTGACTAGTGTTGGCTTCGAATCCAATCACCGAGGACACAGAGCCTCAATTTCAGTACATGCTTACACGTGTCAAGAAAAAAAAAAAAAGAACCTAAAACGTGGTAGAGGCACCAGGTGTTTTTTGAAATGGAACCCAGAGACCCTTGCTGTGCAGCAGGGAGAAAATCGAGAAGAAATTGTGAATAAAGCAATACTGGCAGCTCTAACTCCAGTACTATTTGGCACTATTGAGACTCAATCACAAATCAGGAGGACACATGCTGGGAGACAAAAATGAGAGTCAGAAGCTTGTTAGGAGAGCAGATTAAATAAATAATGACTTCAGATTCGGGGCTTGCCAGGCACATTGCAGCTGAGAAAAATGTATTTCTCTTTGTACAAGCCCGGCATCTGTGGCCAATTTGCAAGACATACGCTGAACATTAAGGGGAGAGGAATTAGCAGAACACTTGGCAACGCAGTGACATGGAAGAAGCTTTTGAAAATAGCCCAGGTATATTCGCTGGTTGGGTTTCTCATTAAGTTCTGATAAGAGACAGGCTTTTCACACACATAAGTATTCCCCACCAGTGAGCTAACGCAGAGGAAGAAAACCAAGGCAAGTGTTTGGGAAATATGAGCATAGAGGCTTGATGAAAAATGTAATTGCAATAGTGCACGGTTTATTTGTTTGCCCCTGCAGCCATAACAAATAACACAGAATGTAATCATGTATATAAGGTTGTCATTCCTTTATCAGCGGGCTGACAAAATGACAAAACACCCCTCTTAGGGCCTTCGTAAATCATTGTCTCTGTATATGGGATGCACTGCAAACAGCGCTGTTACTTATCTCATTTAAAAGTTCTCCTTTCAAAGCAAAGATAAAACCACAGATGAATAGAATTTCTATAGGCATTGTCACAGGACTTCTGGGGATCAATCCCATTTACAGGAAAAATGAAGGGCCACCACGAGCCTTCCTGTGGTACAATGTGCGATGACTGATAACGAGTGAGTAGTGCGCCCGGCGACATTGCCACGAGGCGAGGAGCAGAAACCCACATTCTCCGTTCACTTTTTAATAGAGTCTCCGCACAATCAGAGACATGAGCCATGCAAATGGTGTTAAAGAGGAATAATGTTTGAGAATCAAATCTAATCCTCCAGCAAGTCGTGAGAACAGTCAGGAATGTAATTGTGTCAAGGTTCCGTTTCTTCCAGATGCAGAAAGCTTAACTGACCATGAAATGAAAATTCTTTAGGCAAAAAGCCTTCAGGGGCTCACTTACTGTATGCGGCAGAGATATTTTAAAAGCTGCAATTATTTTACATGCCAGAAGCATGGGAGCAGGAAAAAGAGCTGTAAAATTTTATAGCCCCCCCCCTCCCCATATGGAATGTAAATAAATATCTGTAATATCAGTGTGATTCAACAAATGTGTCAGAGGGAAGGAGGGGCAAAAGGGCTAAGGCACATTCATTTATTCACGCAGTTAATAATAACGATAATGGTAGCTCTTCTCAGTGCAACGTGATTTGTGACTCACGAAGCAAATTCCGCATCAATATCATCACCTCTTCCGAGCATGCCTTTGTCCTTTCATTTCTTTCTCTCCTAAATGAATCTTCCATTTTTGTAATGGCTCTGTAAGACAACTAGTCAGCCAGTGACATTTCCATTTTTCCTCCTCAGTGCTTCTGTGATTGTGGCATTTGAAAATGCCTTTTCCACCCCGAGACAACAATCTCACAATCTGCAGCACATAACAGTATCAACATAAAGAACGTCATTATTTCACTCTGCTGTTCCATTGTTTGGCCATCCGCACCATCTGAACGCAAGACTGAGCTAAAAGTATGTTCATCAAGACTGTACTGGGAGGGTTAGTTCTCTACACTGCTACTGTCCGAACGTGACGCGTCGTTTGTGGAGACCTCGTGTGACTTTAGGCCGAAGCGACTTCAGCGTTTACAGCGGGAAGCAAAAAGGGCTTCTGGAGGTAGCATGAATTAAATATGAGCATGCGAAACTGTGGCACTTTTGGGTTTTCCATTTTTGCCGTCCTTCTGGGGATGAATGCGCTTTGTACTCTAACACCTGTGATCTGTTCACATCTGTTCACCTTACAGAGGGGGATCATCCATGCACTGGCTTTTTAAAAGGAAAATCCTCACAGTAAGTAACATAATATCATGACATTTACTCAATGTGATCATATACCTCCTGTGTTGTAAACAAGGCCAGATGCTGTGCCAGATGCGCTGACAACAGGAGGTGTACAAAAACTGTGAAGGTGACATTATGGTTCAATAAAAAGGCTCATTTAAAAACTGATATCAGGGGTCTTCTACAGTATATGTTTCTAAATCATATCTTTCACTTTGGATACACTGTGAGAAACCACGTCTGGAGCTGCAGCTACAAGTAGGAGGGACAAGAGCAGCACTAGTGTAGAACTTCTGTGGTTAGAAGAGGATAAGAGGCAGAAAATAACTGCTTGATCTTACTAGTGATATACACCGATCAGGCATAACATTATGACCACCTTCCTAATATTGTGTAGGTCTCCCTTGTGCCTCCAAAACAGTTGTGACTCATCAGAGAATGGACATGGTGTCCTGTGGTAACAGCATGTTGTTAGTGGGGGTCTTTGGGTCCTATGGGTTGAGGGGAGGGGCTTCTGTGGATCATCCCACAGATACTTGATCAGTTTGGGATCTAGCGAATTTGGAGGCCAGGTCAACACCTTGTGCTGTTCTTCATGATTTTTGAGTTGTTCCTATTTTGTTTGTGCCTGTGCCAGGCTGCTTCCTGCTGGGGATGGCTGCTGCCATCAAAGAGTGTCATTGCTATTGGGTGGGGGTGCCTGGTCTGGTCTAGGTGGGTGGTACATGTCTAAGTAACATCCACATGAATGCCAGGTCCAAACGTTTCCCAGCAGAACATTGTATTGTCACAAGATAGTCAATGTTATTTACTTCTCCTGTCAGTGGTTTTAATGATGTGGCTGATCGGTGTACGTGCGTAGCAGTGCTCACCACAGGCTGGCCGTTGTTGACAGACAGTCCTTCTTGGTCCATCATGTTGCGTGAGATGGTAATCGAGGGCAGATCTAGGCTCTGTGGGGGGAACTGAGGGATTAAGTGACCCCTGTGTGGAGCTGGAGGCTCTGGCATCGCTGGGAATGGCGAGTCCACGTCCGACAAACCAAGACCGGACTCCGTCTCAGGTGGAGGTGTAATGGGCGGAATCTCAAACTCCTCATCTCCCAAGCTGGGCGTATGAAAGGTCTGTGGAAAAGAGCAATGAAGAGGAATATAGTGAAATCCGGCAACAGAAAACAGCCCGGAAGCTTTTGCTGAGGTGGGCCTTATCTAACATGAGGGAAGGAAACCTTCAGGGATTAAATCAGAAGACTTTGTTTAAGAGAGTGTTTCAGCAGAGTGGTAATACACTTGTCTGTAAGTGCACCAAGATGTAACATTTCCTAAACCTATTAAAGTCCACTTTGAGGAAAAAGAAGGAAAAAGAAGGAAAAAGGCGAGTGGCGAGGAAGACGTCAAAAGCAAAAATATCAAGCAGCAATCACGGGAGAGAGAGGATACATGATAAAAGCCCTTAATCTTGGGGATGGAAGATGTTGGGTTGAAGTGCAGTGAAAATACACGTCACAGGGAGATGGGTTTAAAGAACATTTTCAAAGATTATTACGCTTGGCCAGAAGTGTTTCTTTTTGTTCCCCTTGCCTGCACCCTTAAATCTGCTCATCAAACAGCTTAATCCTTCTGCCTTTCGAATTAAAGCTTTTGGTCACACTTAATTTGCTTATGTGCCTTCTTGGAGATGGGACTGTTCACCTACTTGGGTCTTGTTTTCATCTGCACATTGCATTAAGCTACTCTGTGGAAAGCCAAAATATTCGTACCCTCACAATGACCACTCTGCGGGGCCAAACAGCATGCTGTCTGAGGTGCTGGGCTTGGCTGCTGCTGCTAAGTTACCGAAACCTCTTCAAAGCTCTCTTGCTTAAAGTGACATGGTTTTAACCGCTTCAGCACCGACTGGCGTTGCGCTAAAATCACGTTAAACAACCAGCACTATTGGAGAAGTCGATGTCGAAGGCGACAAAACCAAGCCAGCTCTGCATCGAGAAGCCGCTTCGGGTTGACATCCACCACTACTCCTGTGGCCCTGGGTCACTTTTACAGCAGCGTTTACGTGTTAAAGCTGCCTCCAGCGTCCTCACCGGCTATTTGATATTTCCCAGGCAATCTGGCACGGAAATAATTGGACAAAAACAGGTGCAAAACGATGTTTGTGCCAATTCCAACAGGCACAGATGAATCTCCAACGTGCCGATTCACCTTTTCACACAGCACATTTAATTCTCAGAGGGATTGTGAGTCCTGGAGATGATTATACATTGCTTTCTGAAATAAGCTTCTTTGAAAGTGTTTTTTTTCTCACTCTCTCGGTTCTCTCGCCCTTATCAAAATTGACAACATTGCAGCATTTTACTTACAAGTAAAGCGTCATACTGTTTCAGGGAGTTTGAGCATAGGAATAAAGCTTCTAACCCCAGGAGGGGTGAAGTTACCCATAAACCTGATATTAACAGCCCTAAGATCAGCCGGCAGAGCTAACGATTGTCAACATAAAAGCTAACAACCCTCCGCTCTGTTTTTGGTAGAGGATGGAATAACAGAAGGGAGACAACGGAGGGAATATGCCAACACAGACCTTGATTAGGGAGTATTAATGTTCCCCTTGCTTGCTTTAGCACACAGACACTTGAAACTAATTCACTGCCTACTCAGGGCAGCTGTCCTGACAAGCACTGATGAATTCCACTGGCAGGGGAAGCTAATAGAGTTTTTATTCTACCCTTTTCTTCCTCTCTTCCTGCTCCCTAACAGTGTTTCACTTTTCAGTTCTTGTTTCACAGCTAGAGAATCGGTTCTCCTTTCAGAAGGAGCTAAGGTCATATTCATCACAGCCTGGGTCTCTGGCTTGCAGAGTGCAAAAATAAATCACGAGCACCCTCACTAAGAACCATTTACTAGCAGTCCTCTGCTGTCATATTATGCCCCGGTCCACTCAAAAAAATTATAATACTAAAAAAGTTAGTTCAGAATAATACCTGTTTAGCAGCATGTGAATCGAAACCCAGTGTCTGTTTATAAGCTTAATAAAACAAAACTGTCATAAGTCACGGACAAAAAGTTCCAGTAGCACACATGGAAAGGATCGGAGATTGTTCATCATCACAGTCTTCATTCATCTTATTCAACTTCCCCTGTGGAGCAGGGTCAGTCTCCATGGCAGCCTTCAGATCTACGTTCCCAGTGTCATCTGGATCATATCATGTAGCCATCTGAAGACACTAGTACACATTAAAATCTCTGCAACATAAAAGTCTTGATCTTGTCCCTTACACTCAGAAACAGTGCTCAGACTGTAATACTTATATATCCACATAAGCCCTAGCAGGGAAGCTTTTGGGGAACAAACATAACTCATAATTCTTACTCTTGCTCCACTATGGATGCTATTTGCTGATGTAAGTACGTTTCCTGAGGTGTTACACTGTGTATGTTAAATCAGGGCACAACTATGTAGGCCACTGGATCCTATATTCTGGTGCATCGTAGCCTGAATTACAGAGCTGACCTAGAGATGAGAGACAAATGTCAAAGAGGAAGGTTGGCTGAGGTCAACTCCACTTTTGCAGGAGAACAGCACAGGCATGACTTTGACCTTTAAGCAAAACACAGACATATACAGTGCTCGGAGAAGAGAAGCTGTTTAGTGTCTGCTAAACAGCACTGAAGCGGAGAATGGAGAAAAAAAAAATCTGACTGTGGGGGAGGGAAGATGAAGCAAGATCGGTATCAAAGAATGTGCATCCCCTCTCTTTGTTAATGATGATACAAATTAACATCTACACCAGGGGGACTGATAATGGAGACATGCAGTTTGGGTCTCATATTGGGTATGTATGATGTCATGTGTCTGTGCAGGACAGGCCCTCTCCCTGGGGAAGAGGTGCCAGGTTTTACTGGAACCCAGAGAGGGTTACAGTGTTGCACACTGTCTGGTGTCATTTCACATAAAGCCAGTCTAATTCTGCACCAGGAGCAGCTTAGGGGGCTCTGATCAGAGATTAGGAGATGCACAATCCACTTTCTTCGCATCACCAGCCTGATTATCCATTTAAATTGTTCTGAAAGGCTCAGCACAGCCAAGTGCCAAGCCAGATGCTGGCTTGGGATGTGCAGGCATGTACATGTTAAGGGGTGGGCAAGGGACAACACAACACACAGAGATGGAGAGAGAGGGGGTAGTGTGTGTGTGTGTGTGTGTGTCTTTCCATTGGCAACCACAGGGTTCAGTGGTATGGGGGCAGAGGAGGGCTTGTAACAGAGAGGCCTGATGTACCCAGCATGAGCATCCTGGGCAGGTGTGTGGGGAAATCCCCAGTCCTTCGTGCCTGTTGGAGGCGGTAAATCTGGAATAGCCTGTACTAACAGTTGTTATGTTCTGCCAGGTGATATTAAAGCGGCTAAAGGTTGGACAGTTAGTCAAATAACTCGTCCATCACGCGCATATGCAGCATAATTACTTCCTCACACACTATTAGCTTTGAGATTAATATTAATACCAGCACAATGGCACGCTCACCAGGACAATGCAAACATGTTTAAAGAAATTTTATTATTAACCGTCTACAGCAATTCATCTCTTTCAAGTTTAAATTGTGCGAGTTTAAATAATGCGTTCACACTATTATGTCCTGGATTATGAGCTTGACTCATCAAATCCAGATATTTAGATGATGTACTATTCATTCACTTTCTTTCTAGACTGACTTTCTGCAAAATCCATTTTGCAGATGTTGAGATATTTCACTGGATTAGGGAAAATGAATGTGAGATGTGAGGCAGCAGTTTTGGATTTCGAAAGTGTGACCACAGAGAAGAGCTGGACGAAAGCAAAGCCATGTGCTAGAATATTGTGGAAATACCACACATTTCTGAAACCAGTCGCAACATTAGTTTTGTATAAACTCTTTCATAACTAAGCGGGGGCTTTTGAATCGCAATTGAATCAATGCAGGTTACCAGTGGTGACACTCAGTCCTTCTAGAAATGTATTTGAAAAATCTTGGATGTTAGGTCAGAGAATTACCAAAGTCTTTGTGTTGATCCTCTGGGTACCATGAATATACTGTGTGTGCCAGATATCATAGCAATCCATCCTTAAATTGTCAGGATATGTCACTTAAAACCTAAGATGTCAACCTCATGCCGAAGGAAAAGTAAGAGGACCACCAAAGGTATCAGGGTTCATCCTCAGGAGACTAACGAGTATATTTGTAGACAAAGTGTCACGGATAATAGTGGAAGGACAAACGATCAAATCGTTACAGCTCTGCTGCTAGCATGACTTGAAGTAGCCACAGAATCTTGTCATAAACAGTATAATGTCGATTTATAAAGAACCTTATTTAAAGTCTCTATATAATAATGTTCATTCAATATTAGAAACCTACAGAGAGGTGACTCAGAGATGTGAATTACCAGTTCATTCTCCCATCTAGTATTGCATCCTTGTGATGCCACGGCGTTCTTTCAGTATCAGGACAAAGAGCAAGAAAAGGCTTTTCAGGCAACAGTCTCGGTCCTTCAATAAACGCAGTAATGCAATTCACAGATGCAATAACCAAGACTTGTTAAAGGCAGCAGCATGCAATTACTGCCCATAATAGGGCTCCGAATCAATAGAGGCTGGATTGAGGATCCAGTTTCAAATATCTAGACAGGCAGAGTGCACCTACTCAAATGACAACGTCAACCATGGCACCCCTAATCAGCATTATTTCAAATTTGGATCATTTGTAGTCCATTTCTACATATTTATAGTTCATTACATGACTCTAATTTGATTGGGAGAGTAAAGTGATACAGCTGAGTGGAACACAATCTCAGTGTACAGTATCCTTTTTCCTGAGGGAAGCAGTCAAGCTTTCCCTGCTAGGATGTATGCTTTACCAGGCACACCAAGGTCATCTTATCTCATTCTCTAAGTGCATAAGGTAAATGATACACGGGCCATCCAAATAGCAAACACAGATCTGCTCCTCTGAATTAAAAACATTCTGCCTTTTACCTCGATACATGCTGCATGCAAGGTTAAATACACTGTATATTTCTTCCTGCATGGATGCAAACAGGTTTACTTTTCACTTTAACATATTTGTGGTAAGCATTTGTATATATGGAAACTTTTGAAGAAAGAAAAAACCCCGTGATTACTCATACAAATGAAAGGACATTTTAGACCGAACTTTCTTGATTAAGATGTATGATCGTAAAAATAGAGGACGTGTATTTTTATTTACTGTCTTCGAAAACAATAGCTGATCAAGTGTGGTAGCATAAATGCACCCTTAAGAAAAAGAGACTTCTATTCCTACTCTACCCAACCCGAACATGTTAAGTAGATTAATATAGCTTTATAGCGGTAGTGTGAAACCTCACAACTCAAAGCGGAAGTCACTTTAATCTCACTTTAGCTCAGGTTACAGCAAACAATACTTCGGGCACTCCTACGCTTGAAAAGAGAAATCTATGCCTAAGACTTCTCCTCTGTCTTTCTTTCCTTCTAAGCACAATGCCATCTGTGCCCTAACACTGGAAACAGTTGTTTCTTTTGATAAAATGCAAATGAGTCGGGCTGTTTTTATCAAGGAGCCCCAGAGCCCATCCCCCTCTTTCCCTTACTGCCACAGTGGGCCCTCACAGCTGGGGGCTGAACGCTCTCCGAGCAGCCTGTGTCGGCGCGGCCCCTGCTGCAGCGGGCCTCGGCAGCCCGTGGATACAGAGGGATGCGCCCACTCAGCGCAAATGTGGGGGAAAATTAGACTCGTTCCATAATACTCTGTGGCTTTGTGAAACGGCCACTTTATGAACATGAGGTCACGCGCTCCAGACACTTCTGGGTAGCTGCCGGAGCTTGAATGTCACAGTTGCATCCCTGCTGCCCAGCTGACATGAATGAAAACAATAAGGTTAACAATGACATCTATCTCAGTACTTTGGAGCCGTGCAATAATGCTTTGCTGTGGATTTTGAAGCCAGATCAATCTCTGGATGAGATTGGACAGTTTGAACCACAGAGGATGACTGGTATTTTTGGTGCACTTGTCTCTAATGACAGGGCAGCGGAGTGGGTGGAGGGGGAATAAAATGGGTAAATTTAGCACACTGTTAGGAGCACTATGGCTCACAGAGGCGGTTATATACCCCCGGAGAAACAACTACTCCCTTCTTTCTTTAAATGTGACAGTACAGTACGGAGTTATTCCAGCAGCTCCGCCGCCGAAGACTGTGGGTGACATTTCACTTTTTCTAAGTGCAAACAGATGGAGCGGATCAGAGTGACACCACTATAGAATCTCTTTATGCTCTTTCATTATGTCTTCGGAAGGAGGAAGAATACAGGTGTTTATACTCTCAGCTTTTCCGAGATATCGCTTCATCTTAGAGCGCAGTCAGACAGATCGCATTAACGTCAGCTCTCAGATGTTACTACGAGACAACGCAGGGTGAGCCGGGCTCGTCTTTCTGGAACTGTGAAGTCCGGGGTTTTAGAACAAAGACCAACATCTCAGATAGTCAAAATATGTTGCCAGTGATCGAGACTATTCATCCTCATGAATATTTCTTATCAAACACAGGGCTTATTGTCTGTGACATTAGTTTTTTACTGATGCTCGTTTGATCCATTTTTATTAAATAATGGCTCAACCACCTAAGGCGGCAATAAAATGTATATACAAGGCCCGCCTAATGCAAACTTTATTTAGGTCTTACAAAATCATAAAAAGGGAAACAGTCCACTGTACTTTCATTTGTTCCCTGCATAAACTGGATTTCCTGCATTCAAAGGGGAAATCTGAATATGGGAAACAGTGTACTCACATCCCCAGCTGCGAGCAGGGCGCCATTCGCCTCGGCCATGTTCATGTAGTTGTTGTTGTTCTGGAACTGCAAGGGAAGGAAAAACAAACACAATCAGCCCACTTGTGTCCGGACAGCATTATTTGCAACTCGAGCCCCCCGTCCACACACTTTCATAACAGACACCTGTCACTCAAACAGGCCGAATGTTTGCACACTGCTGTAACGCCTTCCTCTACGCGCACGGTGCGCATTCTGCCACTCTGCCGTTATTGTTGTGACATGACGAGAGGCACGTGAGAGGCCCCGGCCAATTCAAACCGGAGTAATGAGAATCTGCTCTGGCCATTCAGCTCTTATGGGATGGCAATTAAGGATATGTTTGCATCACAAAGCCAAGTATCAAGATGCAGTGGCAGGTTATTAACTTCGAATAACCTATGGGAGAGGAGCGATACTGAGGGGAAATAAGGAGGTGGAGGGTGCTATAATATGGGTGGAGTACGTTTTGGCTCAGTGGGAAGTGGGTGATGCAATTCAAACACATGTACACATACGATACAATTTATGCATGATAATGAAGAATCACTTTTATTTTAACGCAACAGATGAAAGTTCATTATTCTGCAGTATTTACAAGTTCATATCAAGTTAATGACTGTGCGGCACAATGGGAACAAAGGTGAATTTGTGGCTGCCAGACTGTAAAGACACATTAGTGTTTAAGGCAGCTGATAAGCTATTTAAACCCTGTACTTTGCTAAGAAATAACATGTGTTCACAACATTAGAACTGCCCCCCTCCCTCCCTTGCCCCTCCCAACCCACACATAGCCTGCTGGCAAAATGGCAGCCACTTCCTTTCTTCAGAGACACAACCACACTGACAGGTAGGAACAATGGGACATAGAATGAAGAATTATGGGCTAGCAGCTGGGCCCAGGAGCACAATGCACCTCTGTGTGAGTGAGGAGGGAGAGAGAGGGAGAGAGAGAGAGAGCAAAAGCCAGCCTACACAGCGCGGCGGCGGAGAAAGAATCACGATATGCGTTCGCGTCTTTGCGAGGTTCCGCTGAGAACACTTTTACCTATATTCAACAAAGCTCTGCAGTAATCTCTTTTGTGTGTTTATTACAAAGTCACTCTCTTAAAACATCGTGAGTGACGAAAAAGTCCAACAGATGGAAAGAGAGAGAGAGAGAGATAGAAAAAAAAAAAGCTTCCTATCAGAGCAGAAGCCAAACAATAGTGGACACAAATTAAGATCAGAGTGAACTGAGAAGTGCATTAATATATTTTCTAGGCCTTTGTGTTTTTTTATCCATTCTCCTTTTCTTCTGTGTGGTTAGTATGCGAATGTAATTACCGAAAGAACTGCCGCTAATCAACTGCGAATGGTATCCATTAATTAGTCTATGCCCTGGAGAGAGAGTGGGGAGTCAGCAGCAATGTTAACAGTGTTACGCACCAATGAGAGGGGGAGCTCTGCTAGCAGTTGCCGAAGCAGGTGGCTCGCGCCGTCTCGTTCTCCGGTGCCACGTTACCTGGAGCTGCCCCACTAAACTACATCTGACTCGAGCACTGGGGTTTACATGTTTGCACACATGCTAACACAAATGTATAAAGACGCAGACACGCGGAGACGCGCGGAGACTCATGGGCCTCCAGTGAAAAACAACTGTCAATTGCTTGAGCTCCTTCACTTCCCAGCTGTGTGCAACTCGGAGACATGACATGTCTGGGTTATGTCAGCCACTCAGCTAGTAATTAACCTTATGCTGGCTTATCTCGAAAGTGTTACTCCATCCCCCGTTTTCTTTTAGATAATAAATTGAAGTCTCAGAGATATCCCTCTCTATTCAAGCACTAGGAACATTGTTCTGATTGTGGGGGCAGATAGGGCTTCATGCCGGGCTGTCTCTCTGTTTCTTCTGTCCCCGTGTGTCTCTGGATGGGAATACGATTCTAAAGGTGAGCTGACAAATACTCTTCATTCTAAATAGTTCCCTGAGAATTTGAGGGTAACATCCTAGACAAATCTGAAATCTTTCCGCTTGCGTACCCTCCTGCTTGTCGCCTCCAAACGAAAACAAGCTTTCTGCGGAAGCTTTTGTCTCGGATACCACGCAAACTTCTTGCTGTCATTAATAGTCGCGCTCAGCTCAATTACTCGCCACGTTACACATCACTGGGTAATGCAGACGACAACTTCGCAAGACTGTAAGTGTTTATAAATCAGGAAGTGATGTGTCATTAGAACAAGCATCACCGTGCGAGGTACGGCTGAACCGCGGACATTGATCTGAATCACATTAGCTTCATTAGTGAAAACACAATCAAGTTAAGCCCAAGTGCCAATTAGCGGCGTGAAAGTCCCCGGGCTCTGTCTCCATGAGTCATGTTTTATTGTGTTTTCCTGAGCCCTTTAAGAGCAGTTTCAAATCTCCTCAGAGAACTGTGACTAACATCCCAAGAAATGTCCCCAGCCACCGGTATCAATCTTCACCATTAAAAGCTGCACCATGTCGGGGCCGGAGGCCTCGGCGGACGACGGGAGCAGGGAGTGGAGATTGTTATTGTGATTCCCAATTCATTTCTGGGGGTTGGAGGAGTGAGGGGGTAGGGGGTGGGTGGGGGGGCATTCGGCACTCATGTTTGCGGCAGTGCCGATTGAGTCAAATGCCAGATGAAATTAAGTGTGATTGGAGGGTCCGTGCAGCTGACGGTGAGGGAGCACGCTAAAATGGGTCAGTGCAGACAATGAAGGCTCTGTAATTAAAATGATGTGACGAGCTAGATGAGAGCTGCGTCTGCCATGTGAAGGGCCAAACAAGCGTGTTTGTGTGTGTGTGTGTGTGTGTGCCCACATGGAGAACCATTTTGGAAACAGGCATAAACGAAAAGTTGGGGAAATCTGACCAGTGGCACTGTTAGATTATTGCTAGATAAAAGCTCCAGAAACACAACAAACTGGACTTAAATGGCCAGTAAAGCACTATAGCCACAGCCAGGGAAGTGATGTTACATGTGTTCAAGAAACCACCATCTCACTTAAACTCATTTCTGAAAAAAAACAAAAAAAAAACAGTCATACACTTTGAGCTTTGCCTCTTCTGGCAAAAGGGAACTATTGGCAAGGCATATAAAGGGGTGCTTTAAAATAGCTGTGGGGTTGGAGGCTTTTATTAACAGAATGAATTCACGGTTAAAGGTGCTCCGTAACATGAGCCGCGCTAAGAGTCAGACATGGCTACATGGCAGAGCAAGCGCCGGGCACTCTGTGTTTTTATTTCCCCTTCTGCACCACCAGCACATTTCTTCAATAACTGTTTAACAGGAGAGAATTAAGAGCTTACATGGACCCCGATCCCCAACGTGAAAAGGCTCCACTGTCTGCGTGATCGCAGGCAGACAGAACAGAAAAACCAAGCAGCCACGCAGTGAATGAGATGGGTATGGATTTCTAGGGGTTTTCATTAAATGTACAGTACAGCACGGCTTTTCTTTTCAGTCAACGCTTCTGAGGTTCTTCTTTGAATCGTCGTGAATGGTTCTGATTATTCATTATCAGACAGAAAAGCCACAATCATGCGTTTATTTTTCTAACTAAAGCCAGAGTAATTTTGATGCTTGATTATTTTTTTTTTCTTCCCCCTTGCCTTCTAAATCCCTGAGCAGGAATATTTGTATGAAAGATTGTCCAGTGGGAAATAAGGTGTTTTACAGCTATTACAGCAAACAAAATTATTTCAACCTCAGGGTGAACACAATATTGCACCAACATGACCCCCTCTCACCCCCACTATGATGGAGTAACCACACAGATCTTATCAGTAAACATGAACTGGACGAGCAAAATCCACAGACTGAAGAGCCTCCGATAGCACAGCTGCCATCTCTGCATGCATAGAGGGAGGGGGAAAAAACACATACTAGTCCATAGGTTTTTATCCAAACATCGGACGCTGCTTTGTCAACGGTAATTAAATGGAAAAGCGCGACTGGGAAAATGAAACGTGAGCCTTATTTTTATTTTTTCATTTTTTTAAATTTAACTATAAAAATAGCACAAAAATGAAAGAGTGCTTCCTTTCAATCTGCGTTTGCAAATCAGCTTCAGCAGACTCAGCTCTCTGGTTTTACAGTGCGATCAAAAAGTCACAATATCGGTGCTGTCAGTCAGCAGGTAACTAAATTGGACACATTCTTGCTCCCCACTGAAAACCACCAAACTAATTCAATCAAGAGCCCTGGCTTTTCCAGAGACAAATCAACTGCTGACAAGTGATTTTACAGTTCAGCTTGAGCCCAGTAATCACAGCCTAGCATGTGTTCTCTGGAACATGACACTTGTGCTAATATGTTCTCCAGTGGTCCCCATAAAAGACGGCGAAAAACACCGCCGTTAAGACCCAACCTGCGATGCCGAGGAACCCGCTGTAATTTGCCGTGTATTATTTTATGCAATTTCCTTAAAAGCTTGGCCCACCACCAGGTTTGAGTTTCTCACTGAGCGAAGCAGAGTAGACACTAAAAAGAGCAGCTCTATTTCCTCTCTTGCCATCCCGGTCGGGCTTATTTGTAGCCTCTGAGAAAGTTATCTTCTGATTCCCGAGGTCCTCCTCACCGAACACGTTCTCATTTACAACCCAATTCAGCATAAACACTCCGCAGCTGCCCCTCTGGTGATCACAAGCCCTATTCACGCCCAGCAGGCCGCTGCGCATGCAGTGCAGAGCTGACATATATAGATATATTTCCTCCTATGTGTGCAGCAGTCAATTTGTAAAGCGACTCCGCAACACAGCATGTCCACACAGTCGGCTCGCAAGCTGTGTTCTGATCTGCAGGCCGAATCGATTGGTAATTCAGTTTAAAGCTAAAATCATTACTCCCTCAGCCCAGCACTGTCTTCCACTATTAAGACTGCTAGTCTTCAACTACGTAAGGTAGCATTGAGGGGAAGTTCATTGTGAGCAGCTCCCTCTTCCTTTGCCTCTCAGTGGTGGGACAAAGGATCCAGCGTGAGAAAAAGTCTTCTGTGAGATTTGAATCAAGCCGATGACGGTATTGCTCAGGCTGTGTGGTGATTATCTCCCCGCTCACACCCCAGAAACCTGGGGCCTGCGGCCTCAACTAGTGTCGCCGTGGTTTGTTTTACTTTAGTAAACATTGACCTGACAGAATTGTTTAAAACCTCGCAGAGATATCAAACTTCCCACAAAATGAATGTTTCCCGATCGCAGAATGGCAGCGGATTGCCTCCAAGAGCGAGCTATCGTTATACAGTGGTTGATTAGAGATTGTTAAACATATATTTAAGATTCAACAATCTAATTTTTTACCTTTATGAATGCCCTCAGCAAAGTCTGTAAAATGTAAGAGCAATACATCCCAGATGGGGTTGTCAGGAGCAAAGCAAAAAGCAGAGCCTCTGTTCTTCAGATTACTCAGCCCATGCTACAGGAACATTATAATTCTGTCACGGTGCATAAAACTAAGTTTGCCTATCCAACCAAAATGACAAGCTTAACTATCAAAATAAAGGAAAAACTTACAAGCGATTTCACAGCTCAGCAAATATGTATTATGTTTTTTTAAGCTCCCCAGTCATTATGGCAGTGTTGAAAGACAGTAAAAGGCAAACTATGGTTTGTGCGTTCAGCATGTTCCTCGGGCTAAATTTATATTCAGCACAGACACGGTGTGAGGGAGCGATAACATGGAGGCACAAACAGACCAGGGTGAAAAAGGCATTTGCAAGATCTTTGGGTTTCCTTTTAAAGTATTTGTGAATGAGATAAGATGAGTTTACTGCATCAGTTCATACGTTAGTTCAGGCAGAAAAACATGTCAGTCCGTGAAAAGCAAACTCCTGGCACACACTGCGTTTTTAGAACATTGAGCTGGTTAAGTCTTGACAAAAGGATTTTAAGTACAGAGGCATTTTCTTAAAATAACACCTACATATAAGGGGTTCTTTATTGTCCAGTTGTATGTATAAATGAGGATTTTAAAAGTAAACACAAGTGATACACTTGCATATCAACACCTTCATTTTGAAACAAAGCCACAACCAACACCACTGTGTTGCACAATATATCTTAAATGCATGGATGTTCATCACCATAGCTACTGGTTTTCTCTCTCTGAGGCCTTAGGCTCACAAATGCTGCCAAAACAAAGATGGTCTCAGCATTTGTCATAATGGACCACAAGTATGAGCCCAGCAGTCTCAATACTGAGCAGGTCAACATCCAACATCAGGTTTTTTTCCTAGCCGTTGAGCCTGCTCTGTACTCTCAAGAGCAAATCCTAAAAGAAAGCCCAAGCTAAATGGGGTTCCATCTTTGATCTGGCGGGGTGCAAAGCCATTGGCCCACAGCCACAAAGGAGATTAGGCGATGGAGAGGGCCTCAGAAACATGGTGTAGCTTTCTCACAATGGCCATGTTGCATGGACACACAGCTCTTGAGGAAGCAACATGAGAAAGGCTTGGCTCGCTGGTGTTGTCTTGCTTTTACTGCTAAGCCATGTCTCAAGGCTGTTTACTCTCAGCATCTTTGATGCAACTCCAGCTCAAGATGGTATCAGAGGTGTGGATTTTAACCAGAGCTCACTCTGCTCCGCCTGCCATTCTTCTGCTACAGAGCAGGAGGCTACTGTGGGGTTAAGGGAGCTAATAACTAAAAGGTGAATGTTTAAATGTCACACAAGAGAAGAGCAGCTTTCTGCCACTGGAAACAGGCTTGTTTTTGGTGGCAATAATGGTGATGGTTGAGTTGTTTCTTTTGGTTTGTCAGATGGCTATGAGCCCTGGGACTTGAATTCGCATAAAGCTCTATTGAGAGCTGCTGGGAGCAGAGTCCTCTCTTATTGCTCTACCAGCACAAATGCATTTTTCTATTCCCCATGTGCCGTTACTGGCTAATACTCTCATTATAAATGGCTCTGGGAATGTGCACAGTCAAGAGCTTTTAGTGCTGGACGCAAAACAGTCCTCTGTTTCTTATCTGGTAATGTCAGAAAATAATATATTTGATTTTGTGGATAAGTACAATACATTTATAGCGCAGGTACAAAACGGAGGCACAAAGGAGGCGTTCTTCTCCTGTGTGACATTTAACCATTTAAAAGATATTCAGTCTGGTGACTAACTAAACTAAAGCAACAATGTTGTCAAGTGATTTGCTTGGTCCGACTGTATCTACTGATAACAAACATGTTTCTTTCTTTTAAAAATGTCCACAATAAGAAATCAAGCTCTACAGCTCTCTGAATCACAGTTGTAGCTATGCTTGCAGCCTATGTGTGAATGTTTAGTCTCAGTTTCTTTACCTTTTGCAGGTACTTTCGAATCAAATTTCTTGGGTCCAGAAACAGATTTTTAAATCCTCTTCAATGTACGTATGACAATACGTTTCCAAGTCTGTGAGCAACCTGCGTCTTTTCTGTTATTCTTAACAGAAGACCACAGTAAGCACAAACCGGCCAGTTGTTCAATCTCTATAAATCTGAAAAGCACAAACTGCTGAGCGGTGACTCATATATCAGTCTATTATATACTACAGGGCTGACTGTATTAAACAAATGGCTAGGCCTGCAGCTGGAAAAGAGAGGCAATATAGAGAGAGCAGAGGTTATTGTCTAATTTAAATCTTGGCTACTTTCCCAGAACTGTACCACATTCCAATTTGTGGCTGTGTTGCTTGGCGCTACTGACAGAGGTCCGGCTGCAAATACTCTCGGGCTCCTCTCCAGAAATGTGTCTCAAAACTGACAATCAACAAGTTGGCAGAGATTAACAAAATGGCGGGGGCACATTAGGTGAAATATTGAAGGTGGAGATATATAGATGTTGTGCCGTTCCAGCACGAGGCTCCTTTGTCTTCTTCCTCCTTCAGTAATAATGTCTCCATAATCATTAAGGCTTGATGTGCAACAAAACAGACTCATAAAGAAAGTCAGTGCATTGCTCCTGTAATGTCTTGGAGTTTTATAAAGAAACAGCAGCTGGAAAAGACATCTGTGAACACATAGTAGTTACAGAATGGTTGAGTGAGCTCTTAGAAGCAATTAGCTGTTTCGAGCATTTTCTCCTTGGCATACTATTGTCCGTTCATCTGTTAGATTGACAGCACACCAGGACATCATTAGCAAACCTGACAGCTGTTGAGTCGCAGACATTGTTTTTCTTGTGACAGCCACCATCAGGCTAAGTGCTTCACTAGTGTTTTTAACAGTATTTAAACTCAAAATGTCACTTTAACATTTTCCTACTTCAAAAGCAGCGTGAGATTAAGATACCGGCTTTGAATAATTACAAACACTAAGCTTCAACTTTGATTCCATATCATCGCGGTGACATTTAAAAAGATTCGGAACAAAGACGCATTACACGTCTTTTTGTCGCAGCGCAAAAAAAAAAAAAAAAACGGTTTCTTTCCTCGGTGTAAAACGAAAGGTTTCGGGGATCAAAGTCAAGCAAAGAGCTGGAGGTGTGGAGGGAGCACTGTGGGTTTATTTGGCAAAGTGCTCACGCTTGTGGGAAAAAAAAGCGAACACCTCCACGTAAAACACATTTCAGTTTGATAACACTGGTCAGCGTGTGGCTGTTTCCAGACTGAATTTTCCTATCAACGCTATCAGCAAACAAAACATCCACGAGCCAGACATATCTTACCCCGGTACTGCAGTTTAAGAAAAGCCGGCATGAGAGAGTGTTCAAGCAAATAACCTTGAGTCTGATGCCCCGTTTTACAAGTGAAAATAATGAATTTATTTTGGATCTGAACATGCCCCCCTTTGCATCTCCATTGATTGCTGCTCTGACCACGAGCTCCATTCGAGCACTTTTATCCCATCTCTCCAGCACAGTTAGCTAAAAAAAAAAAAAAAACGGGGTCACTGACATTTTCTGTATTTGAGCCTTGACCTCTATTTTAGGACCATGCTGTGAGGTTCTCCGCTAAAATAAATGAGAGCAGGGCACAGTGTGGTCTGCATTCACACCTTCCCGTGCACATGTTCTCCCGTCACTCTTCATCCGTCTTCATTACGCCAGTTTGACCCGCTTCTCCAATTCTCTGCCTATATATATATATATAGTCTGCAGGGAGTTTTTTTTTTTTTCATTTACAGAGGTGAGAAAGAGCTATATGTAAATAAATTGCAACTAAAATGCACATAAAAGTTTTTTTTTTTAGTCAGTCAGGTCCATTTAGCAAAACAAACCCTGATAGATGGATGCCACAAATCAAATGAGCCCATGTATAAACAAAGCTTGTGATGAGAAAATGTGCTTCCAACAGGGAGGGGAAGCGATAACTGGAAAATAACTGGATGCAGCTTTAAGTCTGAGTGAGGAACAGAATTCCCACTGTCAACTTGTCATCGGCTAATTTACCTGGAGCCAGAGGGGGAGATTCTCTGGACACATAGGGAGAGTTAATCTCTTCATTCATCTTTGCTAAAGAGATCGACCCAATTAGCTTGCCACATTGACTGACAGCCCTTGTGTTTGCTTTTCTCCCTCGACTTTTTCCCTCCCTGTCTTAAACCAGGACTTGTAGCTGAAGACCTCCAAAAGTATTCGAGGGTACCGTACAACAGTGAAATAATCATGATGTCTTAATTCAAATCTGTCGAGTCTGAAATATTCACCACTGCAATTTGCTGTGACTGATTGGCCAGTGGAGGGGTTGCTTGGGGATAGCTCTCCAGAGCTCTGTAATTGAGCGGATTTGACTCGAGTTTTTTTTTTTTTTTTTTCCTGCTGATAACTACACACATTCACTTTCTAATGTACTTTTTCCTTTTTTAGATTTTTCCTAAGAGCCAGTGCTCATCAGAATTATGACACTTGCAGAAACAGCAGTAAGTAGGACAGTTTATATTTCGACCGATCATTTCCCACTGTATCACTGGCTGCAGCCCAGACACCGGTCAGTGCAGGAACCTCACATCTGGAAACTCAAAGATCGGGGACAACACTGTGACCAAGTAGATGTAACAAAACCATTTCATGAATTTCACCATATGGCGTGTAGATATAGTTGTTTTGGCGAAGCGGAATTTATCTTTGAGTTCATTATCCTAAAATCTCCTTTACTGCAAGAGCGACTATTTAATGACTGAAAGAAGAAATAACACATTCTCCTTCTTGCCAGCGAAAGTTAAACTCACAAGCAATTAAATGCATCGCTGCACAATTTAATGCACTCAGGGGTTTTGCTGAAACAGCCTTGCTTTGTCTAGCATGACCACGGCAGCTAATATTAGCGAGCTTTAATATTTTCTAATTTATATCACAGAGCGTGCCGGCTCTTCTACTTATTTTATGGTATGTTTAAACATTATTTTGCAAATGTTTCCACACTAGAGAAAAGGCAACATTTTAATGAAAGTCTTTCTCGAATTCCAATTATTGGACCTGTGAGACAAATACGCACATCGATAGGTCATGGCCTGTGGCATTTTAACAAAAGTAAAGTTATATACCGCTGCCGCCTCATACACGTGAGAGATTGCAGAGCTCAGAAAGAGATGATAAACAGCACACCACACTGAAAGGGTAAGCCATTGAACAATGTCTAATAATGAGCCGTTTCATTCTAATCCCGTATGGGTAATTATGAGATTAATATGTCAATCCTGGTTTTGGCAGGTTGTGGAGCCAGGAATGGTTATATTTACAACGGCCCTTGTGCCACAATGCACTAAAACAGCTTCCTTCTTTCATATTAAATCTAATTTATTTTGTACTTGGGGGTAAAAAAAAAAAAAAGGATAAGAAAGACGCTGTTATTCTTTTCCAAAACACACCAGTAATGCTCTGGGGCATGATTTGTCATTGTTATTCAGTGCTCGCTCACCTACACTTAAAACATGATCCTTCTGGATTTTAATTAAGCACCAAGGTACCTCCCAGGGGGTTTTGGCTTGGCAAAGGAAACTACTTTGATTTATGTACTACTTTGTTGTTCCTGCTTGAAGCTTGCCTGTTATGAGAGAGAATGTGGTGATGAATGAAAGAAACGGGTAATTATTCTTATTTGATAATTAGTTCCTGTCGGGGATGTGTTCTCTAGAAGAAAAATATCAACAGCTTCCGAAAGCGAACACAGAGCCGAGCGCCTTTACATGTCACCTATGTCAACAGCTACGTTAGGAGACAGCAAACTTCATCTAAGCTGGGTACACGTTCATGCGTGTTCGGCTAAAATTGGTTCAAATTGGCTGCTAAATCAACTAAAAACTGATAGGACTTTGCCTCTGTGTGTCGAACGTGCCAGCAGGATAATACGGCAATTTACATGCATCGCCCTCTGCCCATCCCACCCACGCAGCACGGGAATAGCACAGATCAGCAAAAAATACTTATTTGCGCAACACTGTGGAGTGTTATTTCAATAGCAGACACAGAATTTACTGGCTGTTAAATCAGTAATTAACAGCAAACACTGTAGCAGCTCAAGAGAATTTCATAAGCGCAAGAGTACATATTTGTCAATTATTGATACAGTGCGTCTCTCTGACTTCTGAGTCTAGGACGCACAAGCTAGGAAAATTATTTTATGACTTCATCTACTAAAGCGCAGGACTAAATAATAAACTCCACAAAATACATTAAAGCACTGGTACTATACATGATTCAAAGCTGAACATTATCATCTTGTAATTGAGCATTCACTGTATCCCAGTAAGTCTACATGTGTTCTGTAACATCCTATTACACTTGTAAGCCAAAGCTAATACTGTTGTTTCTCTTTGTAGATGGGTGCTCAGTTGCAACGGCCATTTTTCAGTGTGTACTAGCAAGAATGCAATGCAGACTACCCAGGTGTACAATACTGTATGTGGCTGTTTTTACTGCAACACTATGTAAGTCGTTATTGATGCAGGAAGATGGGTTTCTTCCACTTTCTAAGCCATTTAAGTTTCAATGTGTATGCTGCAGTGTTGAATGTGACGCACAATCGCTTGTTTCTGACAACTTCGTCTTGGCCCGCTGTGGCTCCCGCGTATTCTGAGTCACTAATCAAAGCAGTAGCTGAAGACGTGTCGCATGATTAGACTTGAAAGTGAGGATGGTCAGCCACCTCGGTGACAGGAGGACGGTTTCGGAGGAAGACCTTGCGCTAGCCCCGGATGCATATCAAGAAGCTAATGGAGTCTCAAAACTACAGGGGTGCTGCGGGATCACAACGATTAGCTCGTGGAACTGGTTGAAGGTCACAACTGCTGAGCTGAGCAGCCACAAGCCTTCATAAAACCATGCAGCGTATCATTATTTTCAAAGTGTTTCATTATGGACGGTTAACCTTGGCTAACTCCAACCTAACACTTTAATCAGCTGCCTGTAACAGCCTTTGAAACAGAGTAATCGTTCAGTTTCTCTTCTTGTTTATCAGCAGGAGAGGGGGAAAAAATGTAGTTGAGCTTATTTCAAAGGAGAGAGAGAGAGAGAAAAAAAGATCCGTTTCCCAAGGTTGTGCAGGTATTTGAACAGTTACACCGTGAGTCAGAACCTGCAAAGATGAGAAACTAGATCAGTTTCCATGGAAGGAATGCCATTTGAAAGAACCGTCAGTGGCTATCCAAGGAGGGGAACCCTGCCAATGCCGAGGCCTCGCAGACCTTGATCTTGTTTCTACTTCTGCCATCCCACACCATGACCACATGAGCTCACGAGCCAGCACAAGCACGCACACATACACACACACACACATCACAGTAAACAAGAACATGCTGTGAATGAGCCTCGACTTCAACTCCCGAAAATATTTTAAGTTGGTTCAAAACTTTCACGGACCCCATTCATGGTCCCAGTCAAGGTTTCAGGGAACGGACCTTTATTATGCGGCTGAGGCCGTGTCCATTGTTAATGTTGGTTGTGTAACTGGATGAAAAAATGGATGGATTCATGAACACTGCATGATTTACGACGCATGGAAAACGTCTCAGAAGACTTCTCAAAGTTGTGATATTTCACTAACATGTTGAAAGATGTGCTCAAATGAAGACAAGTGATGGGCAACCGCAGCCAAAAGAATGTGTAAGAGTGATGAGTCAACATTTATTTTGAGTTTTTTTTATTTTTTTAATGAAGAACATCTTACATTTGTCTTCCCTACAGCCCTGACAGCTAAAGCATGATTAATTCTTTCATGGTTGTGTTAGGCAGCTATTATAAAGCTATTGGTTGAGGGTTAGGAAAAGATTAGGAGCCAAGATCAATACAGAAGGAAGTTCAGTGCATCATGTCTCATGCTTCAGATATGCTCAAACACTGGAGTCCTTTGGTGAGAAAGGGTTCAAATGCTCGTAACAGAAAAGCAATTGTTATTGAACTCCTGTCCTCTTGCTCTACGGGATGGGTACAAAGACATTTCTGACAAAGTATGGAAGAATTCTGAGAACATTCTCCTTTGGGACTTAACACAAGAACAATCCTCTATCAGTGCTCTGTAGTGAAATCTGGATATCAATGAGTCAGAACAATTATGGCATAAAACACATGTCAGAGAATTCTTATCAGACTTATTCTTGTGTGTAAAAGATTAACTCAAACTGTTGCTGGGTAAAATGGCAGTTTTCCAATTCTGAGAAACTATTAAAGCTCCCTCAGGGAGTGAAGCAGGTTTATACGATGAAGTATTGCCGCTACGGTTGTTACTGTTTGGACAGACATTATCCAGCTACTTACTAGTATATCACGCAAACAGTGGAACAAACTGTGACCGAGGTTATTTGTGCAAACTACAACTACGCCGTCTTTATTTTTAAAAACGTGTTAAAATTACACGTGCACGTCTTTCCCTGCGTAATAAACAGGTTCTGTTTAAAGCCAGCCTGTCGTGAACCTTGGGCAGTTTGCGCTGACATGCCATCTATTTGACCATTCAAATAAAAGTTTTATTTGCCCGCATTATTTAAGCTCTTTGTCCAACGGGTCTGAGGGTTATTTGCACACCTGCTACTATTGTCGGTCCTTTTAGTGCAACCTGGTAACACGCTGCATTATGGGAATGTGTGATGTAAGGGGGGCAGGGGAAAAAGGGGAGGATTAATCACACTGTGGTACATGCAATACTACACACCTGCAGCCCATACCACATACTATAATGAGAAAGACATTCACGCTGACACACAAACACGTGCTAGTAATATTTCTATGAGTGGGCTGCTTTAGTTTGAGTGGTTACAGCTACACTAGAGTAAAGAAATAAACACCACAGACAATAATTCAAAGGTTGAAAAAGTAAGTTATGCATTTCGGGAATAATATCTTAATTTTCAATATCAGTTTTTCTGAATTTACCCAACAGGGAGTAAATATCAAGAACTGCTGAAGGAAAGAAGTCTAATATAAAAGATAGCAATGAATGCAGCAATGAATTCAACTGGTCCCGACCAGAAAATATTACCCGTAACTGTATGAGATGGAGGACATTCATCAGCCGCATGCGCTCCTTGAAAAGAGCCAAGGGCTTAAGTCAAGCAAGTGAAGTTAAAAGGAACACAGCTGAATGTTTGGATACAGCCTGTGAGCCCATTAAGAGAATTGGACATTAGATCTATGAAACATGGCAACGGCGGCTTCTCTGGAAAGCTTTAAAAATGAATGTGTCTTAACAGCGAGGCTAACCACCAAAGGGACACAACACTTATCGAATCAGCCAATCAGAAGCGATTGACTGGTCCTTTTGAAAGCTACGGTAAAAGCTGGTTTCTGAGGGACTTTTCCCCCTTCCACTTAATAAGTCAGCAAGGTTGAGGCTGTCGAAGACGCAGTGAGCCAAAACCAGATAAAAACTGTTGATCACAGTGGAAAAATATCTCTTACGGGGGCGGAGGGGTGCACACAAATATGAGATGATTCCTTCGAAATGACTCCCGGAGGTTAATGTTCACTCCTGAACTGACAAGATAAACTAACCTACTATATATACACATCTTAACTCTAGTTACAAGTCTTGATGGCCAAGTGCTTTTGGTTCTTCAGTTTAGTCGAATCTCAGTCTTATCTAAAGATCAGCAAATCCTGAAACTAAAACTCCACACCCTCGCTGACCTGGACGATGTCATCTCCCCTTCCAGGTTTAGGGAGCTGTAGATAAGGTTAACAACTGTCTCGTAGATGAGTTCAGTGTCTGCGTGGATCTGTGATTTATGGGTGTTCTTGGAGTGGGCTCGGCTTTTATGGCTTTGTGGATGTTCTCACAAAAAGAAAATGCTTCACTTTAAGCGATTGCAGAATAAAACAACCACGCTATCAAACATGTTGGTGTGTGTTTCTTTCACACAACTCTACGCTTAGATTTTCAGTT
Source organism: Chelon labrosus (assembly GCF_963514085.1). NCBI lineage: Eukaryota > Metazoa > Chordata > Actinopteri > Mugiliformes > Mugilidae > Chelon > Chelon labrosus. Next base: position 16,328,120 of record NC_140339.1, read on the forward strand.
TTTATTTGTTTTATGGATAAACGTATGCATTGCAACGAGTGTGTCATGTTGAATTTGCAGCTTAATGATGCATCAAATAAATACATATTTGGGAGAAAAATAGCAAAGCAAGAAACAAGTTTAGCTTGAGCAAAAGATTCTAATTTGGTAACTCTAGCTTGATGATCAGAAGAATTGTTACAGCAATCGAAATTTCATGACGTAAACTATTTTTCTCAGATACTCAGATGGTTTGATGGATGGTGAGGTGAGACTGGGTGCATGGCAGCAAATGTGACTCTCCTGTAGATTCGTCCTCATTGTACCACTGGAAGACATGTTTCTGACACAGCCACGTAGCCACAAATGGTCCAGAGAGACAATGTTGTTTTAGTTCAGTGGGAAACAAACACTTCCCGGGTTAATCCTTGAGGGAAAACATGGCATTATGTGTGCATGGTAGGCCTAGTGTATAAAGACATTCAACATGCAAGCGTGGATTATTTTACTGGTTTTACAGAGGAGCCCTTGTCTGTAACCGGTCATGAGATCACGCGCTGAGGCAAAGTCAGTACACCGATACGGTCTTTGTCTGTTGCCATGTCAGGACGACACGTGGTGCGCTGTGCGTCCTCAACTCCACCGGTTGAGAAAGAGCTTCAGAGTGTGAGGTCTGCCTAAATGAACCACGCTGAGTAATGCACGAGGAGATGTAATGAAGTGGATTTATGAGCAGCGATGGCAGGATTACAGAAGGTCTTTACGAGTGCTGATCTGGGTAATGGTCTATGTCTGTCTAAGTTTCAGAGCCTTTGTCATATCCACCTCATAAACAAAACAGCCAACCTGGTCTTATGTTACCCACAGGTTCAGACTGTTGGTTCTGGTTGTTGTATTATTCCACTAGGACAAGTTGGGTGTGTGCGCGCTTGCATTCATGCCCTACGTCAATGTCTCACTGTGATCAACAAAGTAAACAGAGTGACAGCTGTGATAACGTGGTGCCACGGAGATCAGAAACGATCAGGCTCTTAGTTTGACAAGAGGCTGTTCAAACTCTAGTTTGGGCCTCCTCTCTCTCATAAATGTCTAAACCGCCGCTGCATCCTTGTAGGATCATAGCAACAATCATCAATCAGCTCAGGAGAAACACCATGCAGGAAGTGGAGAGCTGTGCATTAACAAAATGTGAACATCTGCTCCATGTAGACGTAGTGCGGTCTGTCACACAGAGCAGTCATTCTTACAGGCAGCAGCCCAGAGTTTGGTGCGTGTCTCCTAGCCGGGCCGACTAAAAATAACACTCTGTGGTCTCGGTGGGAAAATTAGGTGTTTAATAAATCTGCTGAACAACATCTCCTGACAAGCTGCAATTAAAAGACTCGGGCAGAAACACATCAGCCATTCACTTTTTGGACATTTAAACATTTAGCATGCACCTTTGAGTCATATCCATCTAGTGTTGAGTTTGACAAAAGAGACGGTCTTACCCCCACCAAACACACACACACAGCATTACCGCACACATGCACATTTAAAGTTGTGTTTGGATATGTTTAGAATGTGTGTGATGAAATGGCACCAGCTGTGTACACTGGAGAGATGCACAAGGCCTCCTGGTTGAGCAGAGTGTTAACCCTTACCCTCCCAATAAAGCAGAAGAGACAGACAAAAGATGGTTTGGACATAATAAGAAACGATCGTGCGCAAGTTTGTATCTGTGAGAATACAGTCTTTCACAAAGGCTATGACACGAGTCCTTAAATCTTTGTTCCTCACACACTGTATGCAGTGTATATGTCAGTAGGGGCCCACATGAACCAGAAACATGGTCCTGTTTCACCTCCTGCACAGACATAATCACACCCTTTGGCAAATTACAGCTACGTCATCTTGTCAGGTTTTTAAATTTATAATCACTGGGTTCCCAGCACAGCTAGTCTTTCACTTTATAGGTGAGTGCATGTCAAAATACAAAGGGGGTAATAAATGTTCCGTGTCTACATTTGTTTCAACACAGAACACGAGGAGCAAGACACAATTTGTCAATGAGATAACTGCTCAGCAAAGACTTTCACTGCAGTATTTAAAGTTGCAGTCTTTAATGTTTTAGTTTGGTGACTTGTGGTCACTAGCGGTAACAGCCATGGTGGTATAATAATACAGCTAACGCAGCCACAGTCTGCTGCAACCGTTTATAGCGCAAGCAAGCACACAAATGAACATGCTTTAATCAGGAAGCCTGTTAACAACAATTATAAAGCAAATTTGGATACTTTACGTTAAAATGGTATAAAATGTCCATTGTTTGGTTTTGTCCAGCACTAGACTCCAATGCAGCTAATATAAACTACTATGTAAAAAGTGAATTAATTAATGCACACTGGCGAGAGTAGAAGTCCTAAATGCCCATTATTGTCTGCACATTTACATCTTCAGTTAAGCTATGAGGCTGTTTGTCAATATGTTTGTCTACATGAGCAATTGTGCCATTGAAATGCTCAAATTCATGCTCCATCTGAATTATGACGTCTCAGTGGGTCTGGAATTAGTTTTGCAAATAAACTTCAAGTGTTAGCACCACTGCAGGTGAAGAGTTTGTCTTAACATCTGTTGGTGATTTCTTGGCGCCTGGAGGTAATGAAAGCCCACACTAAATGGATACTGTATCTGAAACATTATTAAACCCTGACAAAAAGAGACCAGATGGCCATAAATATGGAAATAACACTGGGTCTCTTTCATGAAGCCATTAAAGTCAATCACATATGAGTTTTACAAATAGCAAAAGCAGTCAAATCCAAACAGCTCCTTGTCTTTGGTTGACGCTGCACATGACGTAACTTAATCTGTCCCACACGGCTGGCATCTCTAAAAATAAAAAGTTAGACAAATGAGAACTAGCTGTACATATGTATAAAACTCTGTGTATTCATTTAAATTTTTCCAAACTTTAAAAGGCAGCTTTTATAAATGTTGCTGACTACAACCAGGTGTTCTCAGCAGAAGCCAAGGAGGCAGGAAAACCAAGAGTCATTATGAGATAAATTGAAAACAACGCAAACTCAAGTAACAACCAATCAGTAAAAGCAGGAGCCTTGGTGGTTTGCCCCTGGGCATAGCTGATCCGTGTTCAACCTCAAGTCAGGGTAGTTTAAGAGAAATGGACTCTGCTGTGACAGCCCTGTCACCCACCCAAACACTTTGCAGCTCATGTTCAAACCTCACATAAGCAAACCTTTGCATTTTGATAAATGAACTGTGTTTAATTCCGCCAGATTACAGAAAGATTTGTTTCTAACCAAACAGATTTCTTGTGCATTATTCAGCTGTATGAAGTTGTGACAAGTTTCTCCCCAGCACCTCTGTTTCTCCTTCATCTCTGTGCCAAAATAACATGCAGCTTCATTAGTCATGACTGCAGCACCTAATTAAGTTTGTGCCACTCGTTTGGATTTTTCTGTAAATTTAAAAGAATCTCTGATTTTTCAAAGTGCCTCTGGGCCCTTCTGTCTCTGTTGTCATTAAAATTGAACGTTTACTGCGCCGGCGTTTTGAGTGGGTATCGCCCCTTTTTGAATTCAAAACTGCGAATCTGGTGAAAGTTTTGCAGTCTGCAAAAGGTGCTGTGACAGCTTATAAACAGATTAAATAAGCAGAGCTTCAGTTCTCTGTGACTTGTAAGCATGCCACATCTTCTGGATGACTAACCGCTCTGCATTGTGCACCCTTTCAGCGAGCTGATTCAAATAAATTGAAGGCTTATTTGAAAGATGCATGCAAAAGAGCGTATTTGTTCACCGTGGAAAGGCATTGTAATTAGCATGAAATGCATGCTTTGTACTACCCCTCCTCCCTCCTCTCTCCCTCCTCTCTCTCTCTCTCTCTCTCTCTCTCTCTCTCTCTCTCTCTCTCTCTCCCCAACATAACTAGTAGAGATACTGGATAAGCACCTTCTCACCACCCTCCCTCTGCCTCCTTTTGCATTGCGGCCAATTACTGTTACAGATGGAAAATTTCACTTGACCCGGGGAATTTAATAGCAGGAATAAAATCACACTTCGCCTATTACACCGATTCAAAGCAATGTAGTTAAAGTTTTTCAAGGCTGATGAAGACATGATGAAATTGGGCACATATGACAACTTGGCCACATGACAAAAGAGCTGATGAAACAGTGAGACAAACCTAGTAACTGTTTTGAGCAGCATCAGATTGCAAACAGAGCCGCACTTTAAGGCTGAATAATTCGTGTGCATGTCTGTGAGTGAGGAGGGGGTTTGGGGATGAAGGATGTATCATTGCTTTGACTTTCTAAAAACTGCAGGCGGGAGTTGTGTGATTTTTATCTGTCATAATAATGTTCCCTCTTGCTGGGGAACATGCGAGTCAAACTGCTGATGGATCACAGGCCTAATAGCTCAAGTGTTACATCACCGGCACAATATCACAAACTGTGCTTTACACGAGCTCTGCCTCATCTTTGAGAGTTCATAAACTTGCAGCTCTGACACAGAATTTCACGTTCACAGATACGTGGAAGTGACTAAAACAACTAAACAATGCGGAAAATATGCCATGTAACCAGGCAGTGAGTAGGCAAAACTGTGTTTTCACGGCATGACATGTCTGAGGATATAAATTATGCCATGTGTAAGATAAGTGCACAACACAGCGTAGAGCCGACAATGAATGCATTCATACTCAACAGACATATAGCGAGCTGTCTCTTTCAGCGTGTGCATGTTTTTCTAATTAAACTTGATCACTGATAATCACAGAGTTCATTTTAAGCGCAGTCTGCAAAGGCTATCAAAAGAATGTCTTGCAGCTAGTTAAATACTCTAAATAAAGTTTAACACCCTGTAATTTAGCAAAGGGCAAACAGCCATTTCTACAACGTGCTATTCCGCTGCACCGGGAGGAAGAGCAGTTCATCTGACACTTGATCCACTGTATCCTATTTTCATCACATTGTAAATGCAATGTAAGGTGCTGATGCAATGATCCACCGCTGGTGTTGAGGAACACGATGAAGCCTCCAGCGCCCCTGACTGTGGATCACATCACTGGTGAGAGTTTAGCAGCGTGCCGAGGCTGGTCTGAGCTGGACAAAAAAGTAGCCACACTTGTCCTGTGCTCCCCCCTTCCTCAATGCCAACACATAAGCTTGCGGTGAAAGGGGGGCGCTGATTAATCAGGCAACTTTAGAAAGACAGATGTGACTGGAGGAGGGGAGGAAGTAAGTGGATGCAGTTAACTTAATGTTGGGAGTTTCACCTCATTAGGGCTAGATCAGCCCTCACGACAGTCTCACAACACAAAACAAGGCTACGACAGAAAACAGATGTGGCCCCCTCACCTTATTGAAGTTGTAGTAGCCCAAACAGTGGGCAAAATCCAGGTTCGGAGGCTCTCCTGGAATAGAATTCCCTCCAGCAGTCGGATAAAATCTTACATCCATGATGTGTGAAGGGGAGTCGCGCAGCTGTAGCTTGTAGCCTGCTCTGCACGGAGCTCAATTTGTTTCTGCCGTTTACAATCCAAGCGCACACAAACACAGAGAGAGAGAGTGAGAGAGGGGGGAGAGAGAGAGAGAGAGGAAGAGAGGGAGAAAGAGGCGGTGGAAGTGACCCAAGCTTTGCGATACACTAAGGTAGCGGGGAACAGGTAAAGTTTTGATATTCCTCTCCTCCCCGCATGAAGGTTGGACTGAGCCCAGGAAGCTGTCCCTCACAGAGCAGCAGACGCGGTGCGCCCATGCATTTACACACAGCTGCTGCTGTATACAAAGAAGACACGAGACCGGCGACTGAGCGTGGGTCCACCTCCTGTTCCTCCTCCTTTACGCGCAGGGTGAAGAGAGAGGGGGGAAAAAAAAAAGAGAGAAACGAATATGTAACAAAGTGGTGGTTAATAACACCCGCCGCGTAAAATATGCCGAAACAGTGCGCGTATCCTCCGAGTTGTCCCTCACAAGTTTTATTTCTCCAACTTAGGAAACTAGTTGGTGAGGCAGTTGGAGGAGGAGTAGCTATAGCTGTCCGCTCTGCCAAAGCACAGCGTCGGTGCGGAGAGCAGAACTACAGTCCCACAGATGGAGCAATTAGTGACCGATGTAGTACACTGAGTATCCCCGGTCAGCCCTCGGCTCTGCCTGTCGTACTGATGAACAAGGCGAAATGTGTGAACAAGCCAGCCACTCCCCAAACACGCTAAGCCACTCCCATGAAAACACTGCATTTAAGTCCATGTGACATGTTGGCATATGATAATTAATCACAATTAGGAGTCTTTTTTTTTTTTTTTTTTTTTTTAGCACGTGTATGTAATTATTTTAAGCCACATCATTTATATCTTATCTCCTTTCAAACTGTGATTATTATTATTATCACACAGTCAATGACAAGCTATAGCGGCACATAATGCTGCCTTCAAATTTAGCTGGTTAGCTTAAAGGAAGACGTGCACTAAATGGTTGTCACTCAAGTACAGCACAGCTAGCAGCAGCCTTTCACAGGTTTAGCAAGCTAACGCCTCTGTGACTTAATGTAGGAAATGTAAAGGTATAATGAAGGTATGAGGCCTTTGTGAAAAACGTTTTCTTCAGACAAAATATAAAATTATTGTTGATGTAAAACATTTAGGCCTACAACTAATTTACAATATATTCATTTACCCTTCACCTCCACCATTTCTGGATATGTCAGCAAAGACCTTATCGGAAGTTTGCGCTTTTGATGTCGTCTAGACCACAAGAGGGAGCCGTTCATGTCAACTTATGTCCGTGAACATCGGAAACATCTGCGTCCACGGTTGAGGTGTCTTGAACAACGCTAATGTTAACAGATAGCTCTGGCCATTTTATTCTAAAATGCAAAATAAAATAAAATCAAAAATTAGCAATGTTCAAATATCGTTTTGTTGGGGTTTTTTGTCTTTTCACTTTAGCATAACATTTTCAGTTGAGTATTGGCACTGCAATGTTTTTATGTCCATATTTGTCCACTGAGAACGTTCAGGCTAGCCACAAGCTTAACAGCTCACTATAAGTTGTATCACCATTGCCAATGCTAACACAGAGCTGTTGCCTTTTTACTAAGAATACAGCAGCTTTTGATTTTGTTAGTGTCCCTTTTGTTTTCAAATTTTAACATTGCTATTTCAGTTCAGTTTTTTCCACTGCAATGATTTTGATGTCCGTATTTATCCACCAAGAACAACTGAGGCTAGCCGCGACTGGTGGTGGCTGCCCCTAAGCTGTAAAACTAAATAAACCGTGAATTCTGACCATTTCGGAAATTGCACCTACAAAGTTGTGTATACCACAAGAGGGACCCATTCATGGTGACTGACTTGTGAGCATTGTAAACACAACACTATTTTAGATCACCAATGCTAAAGTTAATAGGTTGCTGTTGCCAGTTTTGTCTTATGACACAGGCACTTTTGAATGTTGTTCCTGAGCTTATTGTTTTCACATTTTCTTTCTCAAATCCTAACATTGCTTTTTCAGTTCTGTTTTGCCACGACAATGTTTCTAATGTCCATTTATCCACCAAGAAAGACTGAGGCTTGTCATTAAGGCTAAGGTAGCCCCCAAGCTTTCAAATAGCTTTCTTCTTTCAATGAAGTGTCCTGAAGACATACATCTCAAGATACACTACGTTTTTTCAATTGCCTTTTGTTGCCCTTAGTGGTTTTTATGTTTTACTATTTTATTATACAAATTGTTCTCATGTGTTTTTATCCTCTCCAGCTCTTTGCACATATTTTTGGTGTTGCTTCTTTCTCAATTGTTCAGCACTTTGGTCCATTCCGGTTGTTTTTAAAGGTGCCATATAAATTAACTTGATTTGAAACTGACAGCTTGCTGGATGTTAGCTACCGTGCTAGCATCCCTGTGTCTCTTTGTGTTTACGTGATGGATCAAACTCCAACTCAGAACTTAACCAAGCTCCACTCCTTTCTGTTGTTTACCTCCAGTTGCTGCTTTATGTTCCGTCTGAACACACCTTTATTTTCAGACCACTAGCAGCTGCTCCTCAGAGTCTAGACATCTTTTTTCCACAGCTTGTATTTCTTTATGTCTTGGTCTGCACAAATACACAGGAGCAGCAATTTGGGGGAAACCAGCTATGCAAAGAAAAAAAATAATCAACCCTAGTGCTTCCCTGAATGGTAGCCTATGTTTTTGGATTGCTTTACAAAGATTGGATGAAGTACACTACAGTTTATTTACTGGGTTGATTGATTGTTTTTTGAAAACTGAAAAAAGGCGAGTCACATCATGCTGTGGCTTTTCCTTGTGATTATATAGCCCTGTTCAAGAAGCTGGAAATATAACTACACCACCTCCATTAAACTGTAGCTTCATCCCAGAGCTTGTGCTATGTGAAGCAATCCTGGATTGGAGGTAGTGAATACGTTTAGGTACACACATCTCTGTTGCTAAGTTACACTAGCACGATTGCTCTTAATTGTCTGTGTTTTTATCATTTGGCTCACTATCAGTTACTAATTGCCTGCCTTGGCATTTTATTTAAAGATTAACGCTGAACTTGACCTGGTATCCTGTCTTTCATCTCACCTTCAGTGCACTTGTCACTTCATCTATCTGCACTTCTACTAGTCTGTATGCACACATACATGTATTCCTGCTGCCCATTGCTTCAAGTGTTCTCACTGATGGGTTAAATGCAGAGCAAAAAAAATCCTGTTATGCATACATATACATTATACTTGCCCCACAAAGCTTTGTTTGATTTGATTTGATACAGATGCTTTTTATTTCTCCACTTGTAAAATACATTTTGCTCATAATTATATAACTTGCTACATCTGCAGACAGTCTTTCCACAAACCAGACATGAGTTAGATATTTGCCCTGGCTACAGACGTATTTCAAACACCATGTAAAAACACTGTTCAAGTCAAATAACAATAGGCTATCTAGTAATTATGAAAAAGAAAAAAAAAGAAAAATATGAGACGGCACCACAGCTAATGGAGAGGGTGGAGGTGGTGGTGCGGAGCAGCCACTGGCAAAACACTACACACCCTATACTTGTTGTGCTAACTGTGGTAATAGAAAACCATTTTTGAACTTTCCCAACATGCACACTTGTGTTTTGAAGGCCCCATACCAACATGACACTTGCAAACAATATGAGTGGTTTCCGTCAGTCCCATTACTAATGTATTATTAATTTTAGGCAAACATAAGTACAGTACTTGGCCAGATGGCCGACATGTGGTGCCGAAGTGTTTGATTTGCCAAGGAAACACGATACAATTTATTAGTGCTGGCTTTGATTGAAAATGAGTTTAACAGCAGTAGCAGAAGAAAAACTGATTAAATCCATTGTACTCCCATATGAACAAAAAAGACAAAAGAATGGCAGAATGGCCTGAATGGAGAATGAGACAGTTAAAACTATTTAATCATAAACAGACTACAAGAGATACAACAATACAAAGCAACAATAAAAAATATATGATTTGGCCAAAGATCATTTTGAGAGAAGGGATCTTTGTATTGCAGTTAATAACCGCAGTGAGGATCCAACAAGGCCGTTTTCATATTTGCCTTACTGTTGAAACTGTTTGAGCATCCAGCCATATAATGCTGCCTGCAGAAAAACCAGACAGTGCTTACTGTATGCATCCCTGGCCGCCTGACGCAATCTTGTGCACTTCACCACTCTGTTGTTTTAATGCTCTTTCGACACGTACTGTGTTTACAGTTTGTGTACAATTTTCCCCATATACTTCTTAGTTTCTACGTCAGAGACAAGACAAGACTGTGCAAGTGTTCCTTTTCAAACTGTTATTTCCAGACGGCGAGATCAGAAAGAACATTTTTGAGTAGGACCCCACAGCATTAGGGTAGACTATATGTACACCAGGGGCGCATTGAAGCCCACCTCCTGTAAGACGGCATGAACAGGTTTATAGGTAGCTGTAGTGAATTTGTGAGAAGACGTAAAAATAGTTTATTGTTTACTAGTGAAACGGCTGAAAGGTTTGCGTAAAAGGAATGCCGTACAGAAATAGAAAGCAAAGACCTGTAGATAAAGCTGGGTGCAGTAAATAAAAAGGTGGTGTTGCGGGGAATGTTACGCCAGATGTACAGTCCATTAGTTGAACTTTATAAAGCAAACTGTTTTCACTACACGCATCATAGCAGGAAAAGCACAAAGATAATTAATAGAGTTAATTATGCTTGTGTTACTCGAAATTGTCCTTGTAAGTTTTGTCAACATGCACAATATCAGTATTTTGGAACGATGCAGGCATAACTAATGTTTTGTTTTGTTTAATTACACCTGCACCTTTCCTGCTATGATATGAAAAGACACCATGTACTAAGACTTTCTAACTAAAACTGTAAAAATTGTCAGCGCCCACAACAAATACAGAAAAATAAATAAATAGAGAACTCAGGGATTTACTGCTCACTACACCCCGAGTAGTGCACACAACTTAAGCACATAAAGAAGTCTTTCCATTCACCTGTCATACTCAGCTCTCCAGAGTGGAAAGAAGAGGTCACAATAAACATGAAAATCAATGCTACTGGCTATGAGAGTACACAAGCCAAGTTCTATTGCTGTGTCTAATTTGTCTGCAAATGTCAGATTGTCTTTATTTTCCATAAAATCTTTAATTTGAAGTCTGTCAGCATGTGTTATTTTGTCCAAAGCAACATCTGGTTTATAATAAAAACCCCATCCCCTGATCTTACTAGTGATATTGTGTATGCTTAATAATACTGTTACACCTCTTTGTGACGGTTCAAATGAGCCGACACAGCTTCTGCTTCTTGTTTCGGAAATTCTTTCTTTGGGTTTTTCAGGTGAAAGTCCTGTTCACTATTGTCTGCATGATGGGAGAATGGTTTCATCATTAATGTGTGATCCCATGTGTGCTTAATAACACTGTCACACCACTTTGTGAAGGTTCAAAATGAGCAGACACAACTTCTTGTTTAGGAAATTCTTTGTGCATGCTTTCAGGTGAAATTCCTCAAACGTTAATCTACACCTCTTTGTGAGAGTTCAAATGAGCCGACACAGCTTCTACTTCTTGTTTCGGAAATTCTTTCTTTGGGTTTTTCAAGTGAACGTCCTGTTCAAGTGAACAGCCACTATTGTCTAATAATGAAACCATTCTCCCACCATGCAATGTGTGATCCCATGTGTGCTTAATAACACCGTCACACCACTTTGTGCAAAATGAGCAGACACAACTTCTTGTTTAGGAAATTTTTTGTGCGTGCTTTCAGGTGAAATTACTCAAACGTTAATCTAAGTCACGGGAGGTGATCGCACAAAAGACTGGAAAGAAAGGAGCATTTCGCTGCCTATTTCAAGCACAGTATTAGGCTAACTCTCAGTGACTGTCACGGCTGTAGGCTGTTAATGTGTTTCTGAAAATAGTCCAATCAGGCTAAAGTCGTGGGACAGTTTACTAGCGATCAAGACATTCCTCTAAATGGATCCAGACTGTCTGAATGCACTGGCCATGTCTTCTGTGGCGATGGAACCAGTTTGGGACATGCCTGATTTCAGTGAGAGGGTCATTTATCATTTCGCTGCTTTGAAAGAGAGACAAGCAAAGTTTAAATATCAGTGAGTAATGTTTTTTAAAGTATGTGTGCATTATAGCAAAAAAATACAGTCGATATATTTTCATTGTATATACAATAAATCATACTGCATTTCTTTTTCATGCAAGATGCAGGTTTGTTTTTCCTAGATGTGGTGCTTTTAAGCACTTTTATGAGACAGAGGGAAAACACTGCAAGTGGGATGTGTGCTGGCATGTAATATGCGCACGCTTAATCAATGACATACAGTGCTAAACTCTGCTGTGCTGTGCTGGAGGAGATAATCCTCATTTGAACACTCTCCAGTGCTTGCCTAGAGATGGTCAACAATCCATGATAGTCGCCAGGAAATCTACTTTGTAATTATGGACACGTTGATGCATATGCAAACCGCATTTTCGTCGTGTTCCTGTTTGATAGCGGCTCCTGCATGCATAACGAAGCAATGCCTTCACATACTACACACACTGATACGCCCACCAATCAAATCTCATTCACTCCTGCACGTTACAGACACATAAAGAAAACCCACGCAGTCTCCCACACACTGCACATCAGATAAGAAAGCTCCACTACATTCCCCAATTCAGCCTGGTGGCTGTTGTTATTTATTCCTGCTTTTAATGTTGTTTGGCTGTGCAGCCAGGGAGCGGAATTAATTTCCTTTCTGATGGTTGGGTATCAGTGTCTCAGCCAGATGAATTATGCTTTTCTACTATATGTCATTTCCTTTCAGCCTGGCAACACTGGAACCATTTGGTAACGTGAAAACAAATTATCTTCTGCTGGCTCCTGCTCAGATTCAATTAAAGCCGTGCACAGTAATTATATGGAGATACAAAAGAGTAATAAATGCAAAATAATTAATTAACCTAATAATCTTTATTTATTACTCAACCCCCCTCATATTATTAAGTGTGTGATTCCATCAACGTGCGACACCTTCACAAATATGTGCAGACATTTGTCACTGAAGTTCCACTTCAGTCCCCCCCCCATGTGCTATACGAAAACACATTTGCTGTCTCACTTTTGTCATTTAAAGTCAGGCTCAAGCACTTGTCATGCTCAGATCTATTGTGATTTTTTTTTTCACCATCACCATGCAGCTAAAAAAGGTGTTTAATTTACAGGAAGACACAGAGACATGAATGCACCAGGCAGAATTCAGTTATCAGTAAGCAGAAAAAAATAAACTGCAAACATATAAGGAGAGGTCAGTACATGAGCACTATATTATTGCATATAAAAGTACAAAAAAAAAATTGAAGTAAAGTGATTTGAGACTTTGGATATAAATTTCCCATTTTCTGTCCATTACATATGAATGCTTGCACCACATATCTGAACAAAAACCATGATCTTTCACCAAACCTAAGCAAGTCTATTCGTTGTTTTAACCTAACCAGGCGGTGATTGAAAGTGAGAGAAAAATGCAAAACAAAGCAGTGTATTTGCATCCACAAATCAACTGAATAAGTTCTGCAATTATTTCATGAAGTGCCATGAGAGTGTGTTGATTATTTTTTCTTTCACTCAATTTGAAAAACGCAAAAACAAAAGTGAGTTGAGAAACATTGAGATTAAAGGTTCATTTAAGGTACTGCGGGACATAGACGCCGTAACCTACACGTGAAGCCTACACCGGTGCCAGCCATTTATACTGGTGCCTTGTCAGTATGGCTCGCTCTGTAAAAGCGCCACCCAAATGCTAGTGGGCGCTGTATTATTTTTTTTGCCAGTCGGGTTAATTTTTTTTCTACTTCCTGCTTCACTTTCAACAATGGTGACTGAAACTTTCGGCGCAATTTCACCGAAGACTAGTCACACAGATGTTTGTATCTCCAAACCTCCTCAATTAACCTTTCCTTGATGTGTTCCATCTTTATTGATCCAAAACAATCAATTAGAAAATTGCGGAGATGGAGAAGCAGCCAGAAATACTAAAGTGGAAACACGCTACTACCAAGTGGACCGATCACAGCTCTTGCAGTCTGCGACGCCTAGTTATATTTCTGGGGAGGTGCACGTCAGGCTACAGTGTTAAGCCCAAATTATGCTTCCGCGTTGACACAGCGCGTCCGTGTGTACGGACCTATTACAGACCTATTGCGTCCTTGCGGACCCCCGTGCGTCCTACGCAAGGGCCAGACGTGCACCTCCCAAAAATCCTCGACGCGCGTCGAGGCGACGCAACAGCAACGCAGCGGCATTGGCTGTGATTGGTCCGCTAACTACATCAGCTGGAGACCGCTTTTCCGGTTTCCACTCATAAACATCATTGTCTCCTTTGTCGTGCCCTAATTTGCAATAGAAGTATTTCTTCCTCTGCTTGAATAATTTGGAGCTCCAACGCCAGTCTCTCTGTCTCGGTGTCCATCGTACACTGTGACTACGACAAAAGCCGGAAGGTAAATAACGAGGCGAGATACGTCACAAGAGTCTCGGTCGGTCGGTCACAAAAAATCATAGCGCCCTCTACCGGTGTGGCATGCATTTCGACACGTAAACCCCACGCAGAACCATCACGGTCTCACGACTGTGTCCGAGCAACTGCGTGGCCATTGCGTGACCATTGCGTGATCACTACGCGGAAGCATAATCTAGCCTTTAGGGTCTGTGTAGGGTCTGGGCTGTTGCCGTAACTACGACGTCAAATTTACGCAGAAGCCTAAACCGCCTATAAGATTTTCTGCAGAATAATGCAAGACTTTGTTCATAGCGGTATATTTTAAAATACATACATATATAGTAGTGGAAATACTGAAGTTGAATCGGCATTTGGCATTGATGAGAGAAATTGAACTAGCAGTAAAAAAAAATGGTGCTGAAATAAGTTGACATTTCAGATCTTCAGCTGAAGATTCACTAAAACCTTAATCTTTCAGAAAGACTGAGGTATAAATTCAGCTTCACATGCTCATAGTAAAACAATATGACATGAAAGCAGTGGAACGTCAGTGTACCACTGGAAGCAATTGAAATGTCACTTGAATGTCGAGAGCTGGGACGTTCATGTTATTGAACACGAATTCATATGTCAGTTGAGGCTGAAAGCAGTTAAACCATTAACCAGAGAGTGAGAGATTTCTGTTGAACTGTTGCAATGAGAGCAGTTAAAGAGTATTATCGAATCATGGGCAAATGAAAGAGAGCGGTCTAAATTGTACACCAGGATATTCCAGTTTGATTAAACCACTACTACTGACCTCTGTAATTTCTGCAACGTTTCAGAACGTGCATAACCACATATTTGATAATTCTGCATTTTAATATGCAGTTTATAAATTTGTGTCAAAACTAACACTGTCCTGACTGAAAATGATCCTGGAATGAACCACTTTTACTGCGCTTGTACATCAGAAATTGGAGCTGCACTGAAAACATGAAGAGCTCTGCTGTTACATAACCTTGATATGCAGCAAATTCCCTTACTGTTGCTGTTCAGTCAAGCAGGCTTAATTAACGACTTCTACAACAACACTTTTTGTTCCTTAGAAAATATTGCTGCTATCTATTCCTTGTGACTGGTATTAAAATGCCTTTTTTTTATGAGGAAGTAATTGGTAGCTTGTCACACAAGAAGCATGGGACACCCAAGGCAGATAAAAATGTGACAGGATTCAGAGCGTCGAGTGTTCTCGTCTTGGACAAACATCATACGTGCCATTACAAGAGTGAAATGGCAGCAAGACCCCACGCCCGCTTCTGTGGAGTGTTACTGAACAGCCACTCCACTAAGACTTAAAAACACGCTCACACTCATCACTGACAAATTTCAGTCTGACACCCTCTCGGAGATAGACAGTGGCCTGCAGCTAGACACTGAATACACGAGGAGATAACATACACCAAACCTCACAGAGAATCAATATGAAAGTCACTTACAACTTTCATTACTGCTCTGAATACACGTCCCATATAAAATATGATAATAATTATGCTCTTCAGTTACTATCCACATTTTATTAAAAATATTAAAAGGCTGCAAGGCTTGAAAGGGGGGAAAAAAGCAATAAAACCTAATCAATGGTGTTACAGCAGTGATAATCTGTTTAGTAGGTCAGAGAACATGTCTCTTTGTAGAGAATGGGTTTTAGGCCTTAAGTCATTACACATTCGCCTTATCCTTCTGTTGCCCTCTTGGATCAAGTCTTTAAGTAATGATAATAGCTGCAACATGATCATGAAGAAGAGGTCTGCTTTTTATGAAGATAGGTTCGCACCAAGATAAGGTCTGGCTTTAATACAACATGTAGCTATGAGAACATTTGTTCTTTTTCTTTTACAGCTGAAAAAAATCCATTGAAGCCAAAGTGCATTTAAAAAGTGCAACGTGAAGGTAGTCATACTCACTGGTTTAGAATCAAAAGCTGCAAATCTACTCATTTTAGCACTGGTTTTAGCATCAGATTGTTTTAGTTAAACAAGCCGCTAATAATATAACTACATTGATCTAGATTTTTATTTAAATACATGACAATTAATGTCGATAAAAGTGTCTGTGGCAACATTCCAAAAACATATGCTGCTTATTTAATGCTGTCACATCAGCATAAACGTCTAATGTAATCTCTACAAGCAGATATCTGGATATGATACAGAACGCTAAATGAGAATTGAAAGCATTTCCTAGTAAACACAGGAAATGCAATGTGTTTGACAGTGTGCAAAAGCTACTGCTCATCAAATATTTGTCTACAAAACAAACAAACAAAAAAAATGTTCTTTTTTTTATTTACAGTGGATCAGTTTAAAATTTTGCAGGGAGTAACAAGAGGATGCCGCTATGATTATCTATTAGATGAGGAGCTGCAAACAACCAGCCGCACACCTCTAACTTCTCAGCGGCAAAACCAACACCGTTTACCATGCCCTGTTGTTCTCAGACTCGTGCCGCGTGCTCACAGAATAATAGAAAATGGTCAGTTACGGTCTGACCTTTGTATTAAATGATTTGGCCACCCCTGCAAATTCTGTGACGTGTAGTGTTAAATCGCATTTGAGAAACACAAAATGCTAATTTGCTGTCAGTAAGTCAAATAGTTAGAATAAATTCTTTGAAATGAGACCGTTTTGTTCTGCTTTGGTGTGTGGGGTAGAGACTTGTAGGTCCAAATTCCTGTCATTACAGCAATTGCAGACTTGTGATACAGACTTGATTTTACCACTGCATCAGTGCTGAAAGGCGTAGCCACTCGCTGGTTGTACTTGTACATCTGGATTTGGGTTCCATTTATTCTGCAACCTGAAACATATATTTAAATAAACACAAATATTTCTGTGTAATTAAGTAACTTGTCTTCCTTTCACCAGCTGTATAATGTGGGGATTATCACTGTTGCGTTTACAGTTAATTAAAAGAAGCATTTGTAAAAGAATTACTGTGCCAGCTGTTTGTTTTGAACATATTAAAATGTGCACAAAATTTAATGACATGTGTCCTGAATAAACTAATAATGAAGTAATGAATGACACCTGCAGAAAAAAGTGTCCTTAATCTGCTAGATTTGTGTGTTTTATTACAGTTACTCGACTTGTGTGGACCAATAAGGAACAAAGACTACACACTGACAAATCTGCAGGACACTTCATTATATTATTCTCAATTAAAACCTGTCCTCAGCAGCATTAGTCATCTTAGCACTCGTCATTCATACTAATTAGCACTTGCCTTCCATGCCACATGCTGGAAGAGGATATTTCAATATCCCATTAAGCGATTCCAAGATATGCCCTTGATTGACGTTCCCTTAAACCCGGGAAGTAATTACATTATATGCTTCAGTTTTCTTTTAATAATTTCAGATTTCCTCATTTTTTTTTTTATTTTTTTTTTTTAGTTTCCTATTTAATTTGTGTTAGATTTACACACATCAACGCCACGTGAGAGGGAAAAAGAGCAACGTAAAAGCAAGACGGCCTGGCACGGTGACTGGGTTGATGAGTAAAGCTTTTAAACACAACATTAATGCAAACTGTGGCTTAATTAGAACACGGCGCAAACTACAGCGACCACGTTTACAAAAATCCAACCATTTGCTTTATTAAAAAATTTTAAATGACCAGTTATGAATCATTAGAATACACTTTTCAATGTATTTGTTCACATTTTATGGCCCATTTGCACAGGATAAAATCTGTGCACCACTCAATATACTCAGCTACTCATTTAAAGCTGCACAAAGGCCCAAATGGCTCTACATGCTGAGCTGGTACAGCACATAGATGAGCCTCCTGAATTTGCATCTACCTTCCTGTCAACACATTCCATTAGGAACTACTCTCTAGCAAAAGGACTTAAAACTGTGTACGGCAAGGTGTCATTGCTAGAAAAATGGGATAATGTTTTATTGCAGAACATATGACTGGTTTTAAATACAGTTTTAAGCGAGGGGCATCTTTAATCTCTGTATAAAGTTGCCAAATAAAATGAAATAGCTTTAAGGGAAAGAGGAGAAATGCAATCGCAATATAACTAGAATTTTTGTGATTTGGTTGAACTAACCCTTTCCTCATTATTAGAGCAATGTGAACTGTAATGTAGATTTACATGTCATGACTCTCACCACATATTATTTTGTTTTTCGTAGCTTTTAATTTTACTTCTATGACCATAACTGAATTTCTTTCTTTTCTTTTTTTTTTTTTGCTGTCTTTTAAAATATTTACTTCAATCCAAGGATCGCGCCACAAAAATGTTAATTACGGTCTGCTTTGACAGAACATCTGTTACTCCACAAAGGTTTGCTCATGAAAAATATTATAAATGTATCCCATAGCGCTGCACGTAATCTAAATGGTCCGATGTAATGAGTTTTTTTGTAATGAACGTCCAATGCGGGGTGATTAATAGTTCTGGGCTTTTTATTTGCAGAATGCAATCTGTTATTCTGTAACATATCGAGGGCTAACTTCTTTCTTTTTTTTTTTGTTTGTTTGCTTCTTGGTCTCAACACGGAGGACGCAGTTCTTTGTTTCAGTTCACAAGTAAATTACAGTGTTCAGGGGGTAATTGTCACCTTATCATACAGTGAAAAGGGAAACTGTCACCTGTCACAGAGATTACAATCTATTCCCAGCACAGTGGAAGTGTCAAAACAACACAAAGGCAGGGAAGAAATTGCAGGTGTGTTAATGCATGCAGTGTGCTTTAATGAATTGTCTGGTATTTGCTAACTGAATTTTAGTTATCATATTGCAAGCGTGATCATTGTTCATAGAAAAAAGTACAATAATAGAAATCAGTCAAGGCACACAGTTGTTGTCAGTGAGCAGGGCATCAGCAGAGTCAGGGGTGCAATATAATTTATAACTGAGTATATGCACTGACATCAATGTCAATAGGTTCAAAACATTTCACTAATCTATTCGTTATATGTTGCATTACAACCCAGGCAAATTAAGTCTCTTCTCAGTGCTGCAGTATTTGCATCTCTGCTGTGTCCATGTGTTCAGTGAGGACCGATGTAGTTATGTTCATTTCTTTAAAAAAAAAAAAAAAAAAAAAAAAAAGTCCTATGTTTAAACATGCATGTGATTAAGTCATTAGCAGAGACCAGTAACGAGAACCCCCCCCGTGTTTGGCAGATTACTGGGTTATAATTAAAATATATTCAAATAATTATTCATGCATTCACCTCATAAATCATGACATATTTCTCTCCCTCATGCGATGTTGCCACCACATTAGCTGCTTTTAATATCAGTGATCTTAGCCCTGCTATTACTAATTATAACTGTGACTTGGAGCATCAAAAACAACAAAGGTATCGTTGCACCGTGCTGCCGCGGTGTAGAATTAGACAGAATGAGTGATTTGAATTGTTTTCCTAATGCTGTTTTGTTTCCATTTAAGCCAGTAGAAAGGTAAAAGCAGGTGTTTGGGGAGAAGGACATGCAGCTTCAATCCTCCATATTGTAACTGAGCAATTTTGCAAAAGGAATATATCTGGTGGCGGCAGTTTTTACAGCCACTTCCAGTGTGGTACGGTTAAGGGTTA
This sequence comes from Chelon labrosus, assembly GCF_963514085.1. Lineage (NCBI taxonomy): Eukaryota > Metazoa > Chordata > Actinopteri > Mugiliformes > Mugilidae > Chelon > Chelon labrosus. Next base: position 16,347,713 of record NC_140339.1, read on the forward strand.
GGAAAATATCGTGCTTATGGTTAATTGAAGGGCAAATGATTGCAGGTCTACCACAGTGTTCTGAGTGAAAGTCAGACGCTTTGCACACCCAGCGTCACCACCAGGCCGCACACACTACTTAGATTAGTTTCCCTTCGCCACTTATGTATGTACTGTATATGGCACACTACTTTCCGCTCTGACAGCTTGGATTTAAAGTCATGAGGTCCATAATCATTGAACATGTATGTACTGAGCAGACACTGACAATGAAAAAAACGAGAGAGGTTTTAGAGAGAGGTTGACTCTGTCTGGCGAGGTTCAAATGGAGCAGGAGACTTCAACGTGGATCTAGGGAAGGCTGGGAATGCTCAGCCCAGTTTTGTTGGAATTTTACAAATTCCAACGAGTCGAGACATTTGTGTACCTGACCTTGAATTTTCCATTTTACCCTTTACACAAAGCACGACGTAGACAATGATGTATTCTAGGTGGCAGCGTCTTTTGTGCCAGACCCATGTCAAAGGGTGCATCTAAAAGAAAAAGAAAAAAAAGGCAAAAAAATAAAAAAAAATAGTCCCACACTTGGGCACATTTTAAGGAAGGAAGGAATTGATTTTTATTCTACCACATTTAACCACAGTGTTTGGCTAGCTTCCAGTAAATGTCACTGTTGAACACATTTTGTCTCTAAACACAGTCCTGTCAGAATAAAGCCATGTTCTGTGGAGTCCAGCTGGACTGCCCCCTTTTTTTGGAAATTTCAGTCTGGTTACAAATTACCCTCGTTCTCATGGACAGTAATATTAGTACTGTTGTTTTCTTGCCTGGACAGTTAGTCAGCTAGTGATCAGGACATTCCCATTAAAAGCACATTGGCTAAGGAAGATCTAAATGCACTGGTCATACTTTCTGTGGAGAGGGGACAAGTCAGGAACAAATCATGAGTTATCGTAGGTGCAATGAATGAATTGTCTGTTGTAATTCATTGCACATGTTCAACCCCAGTGTCACTGCTCTTTATTCTGGATTTTGCCGCAACTAAAATGAAATATACATGATGTACTGACTCAGATGGTCGCGAGGAGTCAATTTATTTTTCATTAATACTAAAGTAGTTGCATCCTAATGGGCCGGAGCGGTAAATGGCTACCCATCTACCCAACGGTTGAGCCAAGCTTGTGGATGGATGCAGACCGATGCTTCTTAGCTTTGGTTTCCGACCATGATTGCATCCGCTTGGATTAAACTGATGGTTACCACAGACTCTAATCATTCATGTCACAACCGGCTTAGGGGAAACCAGTACGTTGCTTAAAATTACACAGCCATTATCATAAATCTCTAGAGTGAGCATGGCCAAAACAACAAACAAAACAACTAGTCAACATAAATTCTAACTTAAAAAACAAACAAATCAAAAATAAAACACAGGAGTCCTTCCCTGGTTCACTGACCAAAAACAGGAGAAAACAAAGAATACAAAACTGGCTTCTCAGCCCTACCATGCAGTCATTGTACAAATAGGCTCAGAACATGGAGTGGTTCAGCTGTTGGTTGGTTGCAAGAAAAGAGGGAGATCAACTGGCTTCGCCACAAAGGCCTTTTTAAACTGCACTTCATTAGCTCTCCTCCAATCACAGCCCGGCCTACAAGAAGTTAAAGAAGAACACAGCTACCTCTGCAGGCAGGGAGGGATCGCAGTCCTGGAAAACAGGCAGACCACGCACAACAACAGGTGCATTGCATGAATTAAATGTTTAAATCCATCGCACATGATCAGCCTTTAGTGTCATTGCTCTTTAGTGTCGCAACTAAAATGAAATATACACAACGTACTGAATCAGATGTTTGAGAGGAGTCAATTTCATTTCATTCATTCATTAATACTAAAGTAGTTGCTTTTACATCCAAAGGTGCTAGAGCGATAAATGGCTACCTGTCTTTGGAATCTAATAATTGCTGAGCCAAGCTTGTGGATGGATGTAGATTGTGTAGTCTGCAGCTCAAGGAGAACCCTTTGTGTTATGTAGTGGTTATGTTGGATATGGTTGTCGCCACTTGGACAGAACAGACGGTGCTATGGGAATTCTGTTCATGATCTGAAATACAAAATGCATGAACTCCTACGGGCCCAGCCAAGTGATATTATCCCCAGCTCATTATTGGTTTGGTTTGGTTACCACAGACTCTAATCATCCCAGCACATTTGAACTCTACTTTGCTTATGGCGAGCATGATTTTGAAGGAGCAATGGATGGAGAAATATTTTAACAAGTCCTATTCTGTCGCACACATGTCCTCTAATCACAGTAATAAAGCTGATACCTTCGCGGCATCAAAGCCAGGTTATTCTGTTTGATCCAGTGTGACCATTCTCTAATGCCTGTCACTGGCCATATTCTTATGTTTATATCATGGGTTTGGAGGAATCCTCATGCATATTTATGCCCCACTGCAACAGAATGCTCAGCATGAAATGAAATACTGCACTGCTTGAGGGTTGTTTGGCCTTAGACACAAATCTAAATCTACATATTGCCCATTGCATACAAATAATAGTGCTACAGGCTTGAATCTTGCAGGGTACTTCTATCTATAATCTACTAGCGTGTTGCGCTACTATCCCTTCAATTTGTGTTGCTGGTAAACCTAAAAAGCAGTTTTCTTTCCTTTCTGAGTTATATACTGGCTAAGATTTAGCTCTTTGGTTATAAAATATCCTTGCATCATTTCATTAATTCTGCATAAAACCTTCTTTTAACAAATGCATGTCTGTCGCCAGACAAGCACATCCTGCTCTGAACTCCAGGACGGGCACAGTACACTATGAACACAGCATCATTTTCCAGCTACATTAAAATAACTGCATTTTCTCTTCCATGGTCCAATAACTGAAGAAAGGATCTTGATTTGTTTTCCCCCATGGCTGCAAATCTCATTTTTATAGCACAAGATATTATGTGCAAACCAATTCCAAATCCACTTTTCCAGTCTACTTTTCCATTATCACAATAAAATCGAGGCTCATTTTTATGATGGCTGAATGTTAAAATACATTAAAATGGGTCGGAGAATAGCCTTGCCCTCTTGGCCGTTGTCTTTTGAATTAAATGTCAACACAGGTGTAAAACAAAATGTAACCTCATATTCCGCTGAATATAAATGTGCCATTTGCTGATATAGATGAGTCTGGAAGAGAAAGAGGCTCATCTCTGCGCTCGTAAATTAACCAGGGGCTGTCTGTGGTTGAGTGACACATCTTTGATTTGTTGCAAGCAGTTAATTTCAATCCAAATCCACCAGGCTGTAATTTCTCACAGCATCTCTCTTCCTCGACTGTCACGCAGAGTAAAAGGGAATACAGAACCGTCAAATAAATGACGTGTCATGCAACCTTTCAAAGTAAGCCTTTTGCCCCCAACGACTTCACACCTTCATTTAAATAACCGTGAGCAGGCAGTCAGTTAACCAGTCAAAACTAATTGCTGATGGTGCATGGTGACAACCAATTTAATGATTTCCACCACTGATATTTTTTCAGTGTAATTGATTTCCACTGTGTAATTACGCCGGGACAAATGCAGAGTTTTCAGAGGAGCGCTGTATTAAGTTGTGCGAGTCGAGGCTCAGGAGGGCAGCCAGTTTGGACAGGAGAGGAACAGAGGGGTGGCTGGATCGGAGCCATGACCCTTCTACTGTCTCTCTCCAAAACTGTCATTTCCATTAGTGTAGACTCACCAGGGCCCTGACAAACTCTCTCATCCCTTCCAACTCTATTCGATTGGACAAGCACTGGTCTGTGTCGTTGAATTCTTCATAAATGGTTTGAATTTTTTTCTGAGGCATGAATAGCTCCACAGTGCCAGTTAATGAAATAAGTATACAGTACATAACAACACATTATACATTCCTTATAACGCCGTACCTTTCATTGGAGTGTGAAGCAGCAGGAATGACAGGGAGCAGTCAGACTACAACCTGGAGTCGGTCCAATGTAAGTGGTGGAATCTGGATTAGCAATAATGATAGCTTTAAGATAATTTTCTATAAGAGGGACGCTGAGCATAAGGTCACTCAGTTCCATTCGAAAAGCAAGAGGATGCATTCTGACATGAGCTGGACGTCGAAAGAAAAATATATGCATAATGGGGTTTATGTAACTTACAGTCTATATCAGTGGTCTGCCTGCTCGGATGCATAGCGTTCAATCATAAAATGATATTCAGTAGAAGTGAAGTAAAAGGCAATAAGACAGTAATGGAAAAAAAGGGGGAATTGCCTGCAAGAAGAGACTGAGCTGAAAAAAAAAAAGCAGAAGAGAAGAGAGGTACAAAGGATGAAATGCTCTCTACAGACAATCCATTTACTCCCAAACACACCTTGGGTTATTGAGAACGATAACAATGCGGCGAGGGCCTTTTGTATTGCAGCGCACAGACACATGTTTCTCCTAGCTTGACATAATTGCCATTCTTCCTCTATTTTCTATCTGGGCAACATCAATCTCTGTTGCTGTTCTGTCAGAACTGTCGGAGGCACAGAGCAGAGTCAGGCTCCTCGTATCAGGGCTTTGTGAAGTGCTGGAGCTATAAGCACAAGATGCAGCTGAGGATGAGAGATCATACGACCGGCTCAGCCAAAAAGACTCCGTCCTCCTCTTTACATCATGTGTCACCAGATAGATTTAGTGTAAAACTCTGACTTCAGCACCAGAGCCCCATATAGGCTGACAGTAACAAATTGATTCTTGTTGTCTCTGCGATGCCTGATATCACATCAATAACGCCTAAAATGGAACGGCAAAAGCGTGGAGCATGCAGCAGTGCATATGGGCCGCACATCAGAATTGATGATGATGTAAACACATTAGCGCATAAAGGGATCCCATTTGAAAAAAAAGCATGTTGAATGATAAAGTAGGAGCAGTCTGCAAAAGTACTAAAAAAAAAAAAATGCACAAAAACAAAATCCTGTGCACTGTGACTATAGACTAATCACTGTTTGGAAAAAAATTTCACAACTTTGGGATGAAAAAGATTGTTTGAGGGGAGAAGCAATATTTCACTGGGTGAAATAGGTGCAGGCAATCTGCCTTTGGAGTGGAGAAGGCAGCGGTGTTTTATAATGGAAGAAATTCAATGTGACATGTCGAGAATGAATTGCTCAGTCAACCAGAAATATCCCTTGTTCTAATGGCTTGGGACATTCAGTGGCGTGTTCTCTCCTCCTCCTCCTCCTCCTCCTCCCCTGCCCCCTCCCCACATATTTCTCTCCATCTCTCCTTCCATTCTATCTCCCTCTCTGTCTGTATAAACACAGCACACATCTGTAATGAATAAGGTTATAAATAGTCCGTGATTGCTTGAGAGATACCAAAATATGCGACCGCTGCATTAGAGCAGCGGAAGTGCAACATAAATGGCCTACTCAACAACTTAGCGTACTGTATCATTGTGTTTTGCAAAACAAAGTTGTTCAAAGTCGCCGTGAGTATACAGTCTTGGAACTACTGCGTCTGCATCTAGAGGATTTGTGCAAAATAAAAATACATTTTAGAGAGAGAGGGGGCTGAATTTGAGGAAAACATCGTTCTATAACTCGCCTTGTTTATATATACACTGCTGTTGTTACATGTGAGGTATGTAAAGCAGTTCCTCTGGGGTTACTAGAGGAAAACATCGCCGTCGTGACTGACTGTGTGAGGAAAGATGTAAATGCTGAAGTGTATTTGTATCTTTAGTCTGTCTCCAGGCTCCAGTGAACATGTACACTGTGTAACAGGATCCTAACATCACCCCAGTGTTCCTCCAATAAAGAAATATCTTATTGAGTTTTTTTTCTTTGATTTACACATTTCTATAAGAGGTTTTTTATTGCTTATCTGCCTTGTACAAATATGGAGCCTATCATATCCCAGCGGATTCAGTGTATACCAGCAGAATCTAGGTACGTAATTCAGCCAAATCGGTGGTTCGGTGTACGTTTGACACGCTATTAAGTGTGCGTTCTGTGTTGGTGGACTGGCCCCTTCAAGGAAGAGAGTTCTGGGTGGAAGGCTAGCGGGGTTGTGTTGTGGTTGTGGTAGCGTTGTTGCCCCCTAGTCTGAGGATTTAAACGACACGTGTTTTGTGTATTCAGAGAGGAAAAACCAAAATGGTCCGTCTGCTTTCTTGCCAACAATTTGTATAATTTTTGGAATTTATGTGCGATGTGTGTAAATGAGGAAAATACTTGAAATTTAATTAAAACCAGAATTGTGAAACCAGGCAGAAATTATTGTTTTTTTTTTTATAATGACATAGATGAAGATGTTTTATGTTCTCTTTAAAAATTATATTATGGAAATATTTCTGTCACTCCCCATAAAAGATAATGGCATTTGGCATGAACAGAATATTTAAAGTAACCAGGTAGGATTGAAGAGATGGTTATCAGTGTGAAGTCTCGCCTCACCTACGTGTGAAAACTATGCGTGTTTTGTGCAGTACCAGTAGGGATAATTCACTGAAATTATTAGAATATCTCAGTTTGAGCTTTCAGTGGTTAACGTTAACCCAAACCATAATCTTTTCCCAAAGTTAAACAGGATATTTATTAGGGGTGTAACGGTACACACAAGTCACGGTTTGGTACGTACCTCGGTTTTAGGGGTCACGGTTCAGTAGAGTGCGGTACAATGGTAAAAAGGCAACAAAAACTCACACATTTATAAGACTAGCTTTTTTCATTTATTTTGAACAGACACCAATTGACTGAAAAAACAAAAAAACACCTCCTGTTAGAAAAGTAAAAAATAAAAGTATCAAACACACATATTGGTGTGATGCCGTTTTATGTGCGTTAGCATGTTTGATGTGTTTCCAGCGACATACCGCACCTCCGCCAAACATTGTTGGCAGACAGTCTTTGTCCGGTCCACCACTTGCTTGCCATCGCCGTTATGTTGCACTGGGAAATCTAAATGAAGCCAGCGGCTGTTCCAACCTCACACTCTCCATTACTTTTCTGTTTTTCTTCTTCTGTAGGCTAATGACGTTAGCTGGCAGCTTTTAGGCTCATTACCGCCACCTGGATTGAAGGGAGGACTCAACTTTTTCTTTTTTTTAATAGGCTACTCACTCAGACGTATTCTCCATATGACTGAGCGTACCGAACCATGACGCCCGTACCGTGACACCGCGGCACGAATATATTTACCGTTACACCCCTAGACCGTATTTATTATCTAAACCTAACCAGACAATGTCTGAAAGCAAAAGAAAACCACAACACAAAACAAGAGTAAACTTTGAGTGTGTGTTTCTACGTGCTGCTACTGCACCTTCCTGTAAACGCTTGCACTTGTCACACTTAGGTAAATTATGGACATGGTGGGTCGACAAGTCTATAATCTTGCTTTGGCGCCTGAAACTGTTGACTTACATGAGGTGATCACTTATCAAGCATGACACAGAGTGACCTTGTTAATATTACAGATCTGTAGTAGCTACAGGGATCACGATTAACAACGTCAACGCAGTCACCAAAACAAAAGAAATGGCACAGAAACAATGAATGGTGCATTCATAATAGATATTTATTGTGAATTTTAACGGTCCCTTTAGCTAATCTCATCATTTTCAGTGAATTAAAATCGCCGCATGAACATGTTAAATAAAAGTAGTTTCATCAACACATTCATGCTGAAACGGCCATGTTGCAGCTTTATCTGTGAAGTGGGATGAAGATAATGTGGTGAGATGTATGTGCTGCTACTGCAGAATTGTATTTTCCCCGGGTCACTGCAGTGCTGCGATACGTGTGCTCTCGCTGCTGATACAGAACATGTTTTCTCTCCTCAGCGCAGATAGACGATGCACTGTCATGCATCCTTTTGAATTATTGGTTTTTGAGTGTACACACTCTATGATTGGCACTTTAGATATTCATCCTGTTCACAAAACATGTCTTACCTTACGTGAAATATGATTTCCTGAGAAGTGTAATCATTGGTTGGAAGATTGCTTTCCATTATCCGGGAGTGAAAATGATAAATTGGTGCTGGAAGGAAAAATGTTTCAAATGTCACTTTCATCACTGCGCTATTTTGCACACGTGCTCGGTTTCATTGTGTTAGGTGTCTGATCGAAGTATTGTTGGAGATTGTGATGATTCTCCCGTCTCATCAGCAGGGTTTTGTGAGGGCCGACACAGCGTGTAATCTGTTCTCGGGATGAGTTAACCTGCAGTCAGCGCGAGGAGGGGAGCTGTGCTTTTCTGAGAAGACCTCCCTATTCACAAACGTTAGCTGCTGTCCTTGTGCTGACATACAAACTGGAAACAAACCAAACTCACAGGCTATAAATATCACAGGATTAAGATAGGTTATCTGGCTCCTGATAACAGCCTGAACAATACATTACATATTAACTAACATTCACACTCTGGGAGACTGTGTACTGCACAAGATTACAGAAGAGCTATAATATTCACAAAGACATGCTTGGTTGCAGGAAACACACATTTGTGTTTGTCTTAATGCAAAACACGCCTACACTTAAAGGAAATAAGAACTTTAGTAGAACAGGACTAATAATCTTTAATGTTTATGAGGCATTCATGTAATGTTGGATTAAGTGGAAGAAGAACTAGATTAGACCCCAAGTTTGAACACCAGCTTTGAAACTCTGCAAGTTATTATATAACAATCATATAACATCATATAACATCATATAACCAAAAAAATGGAGGACACAGGTATGATCACAAGTATAATCAACACTTGATCCGTTTCTTTTTCTCTTTGCTCTCATGCAAATGACAGAAGCAGGTATCTGTGCTGTCTTTTAGCTCGGAGCATGTTGCGTTTGCAGTGTCCGTGTTGTTTCCAACTTAAAAGCACATGAACACACCAAAGTCAGGAGCATCAACTTCCTCGGGAAATTAGACCATCCAAGGAGCCTATGAAAACACTATGCAACACTATTCCTGAACCAGCAGTCATCACTATTTCTCATAGCCATTTCTTTTGTGGTGTTATTTTGACCATTTTCAAAAATATCTCAATGTTTAAAAATGTACAGTATGAACCAATGCGTGTTTGAGTGTTTGAGTAGCCAGACAGGGTAAGAAAGTTGTAACCTATCTAGATGATTGACTGCATATACTAGATCTAGATACAAAGATATTAATATCTGGTTTTTGCATTTAGTTGGTCAAATTTGTTTCAGTGGCTGGTTCAGTGGCTGGTATGTAAATTCTGTATATTACTGTGTGTTCTTTATGGGAGCTCAAGTTTGAAAAGTCTGGTGCATTAGAAGTTACTGTGTGTGTTTTATCTTTTATGCAAGCGCAGCAGAAAAAACAACTAGGTAGTTAGCATAGGTGATATTTATCATCGCCGAAACTGAAGAAAAAGAACTGCTGAACGAAAAATTAAATCCACAAAGTAAGAGTCCAAAGTACTTTACTTCAGTTATGATGGTGATTTTTGGGGAAGTGCAAAATCTTTACAGTTGAGATCGAAGGAGAACTACTATCCTGCTGGTTGACACTTTATCATAACCATGCGAGTAAGACTCGCACACACAGCGAGATACTGTGCATGGGTGGAATGTAAAACAAAATCCCAACAGTGCTGTTTATGGTCAATTCAGTATCCCAGCTGTTTGTGGCAAATATCCACAACAATCCACAGGGTATGAGGTCCAACAAAGTGGGCTGTAGAATTTGTTATTAGATCATTGTAGCTGGAAACCCCCTTCCTCTTGGAGCTAATACACTGCTGTCTATTCACACAGAATCATCTCCTTCTGAGCTCTGGCTGCGCTAAGCTAATACTCTCCGAGGCGTTAACATTAAGCCGGGCTACAATGTCCGGTGGAGCTGTGAAAAAAAAAAAAAAGGGGGCTCCCTGTGCAGCACCCCATCCAGCTCACTGTTTAGAGTCAGCACACCATTAGTCAAATCTCCCCAGCCATGAAAAAAAAGGAAAAAAAAGAAGGGGGAGTGGGGGCAAAACAGAATATGCATGCATAAAATTCAACACATTTGTTCCCATGGCAACCATTCAGCACGTCATTCACTTGTCAAGCCGCATCAGGGCCGATGGGATCCATTGTCTGGGTCCTGGTGAGCATGGTTGCCTGCAACAGACCCGGGCCCCCTCTTCTTCCCTCTGACCGACATCCAGGTCATTCACCATGCTGTTATTTCTCTTTAATTCCAATTCGGTTCGTTTTTTCATCACTAATCACACGACAAATGACCACCACAGCTTAAAAAAAGAAGGGGATAATGCAGTGCAGTACTGAGGCATGCCTTTTATGATTCTTATGAATAGGAAGGGGGGGAGTACTGTGGGGGATTAGGGAGAAATTCAGGACCACTTCTCTCAAGGCAACACCTCAAAGATTTCTCTGCTTTAGTTTATAGATTCGGTGGGCGGTGAAGGCAGCGCGGAGCCTCAGCGCCTATGACTGGCTGTCAGGATCGGTTTAACAATCACAATGGGAGAAAAGGCCATTTGACTTCTGTAATCTTTTCCAACATGCTCCGGAGTCGCTGTTGATTGGCACTGCTCAAGCATTTCCCCCGTGAACGGCGCGGCGCCGCTTGGTTGTAGGAGCTTGTGCAGGGGTTGTTGTATGTCGTACACCGCTTTAAAACGCTTGTTCAGCTTCATTGTTCTTGTCTTTTTCAGAGTGGTATTGCTTCAGACGTTGAATGAAAGGGAGCAGAATCACAGAGCAGTTTCCAGAAATTTGTTTTGCTCCAACATGTTCTGTGTTGAGCTCCATACAGAGCAAACACACACTTCCTCCTTTGGTAAATAATTAAACCGGCCTTTAGCTTGTTAACATGACTTTCAAAAAAAAAAGTTGTGAGGTCAAACCACTCTCGTGTACGTTTCTATAACAACAGTAGTTATACAACTGCTTTGTTCCTTATTTGTGATGCCTTACTCTTAAAACCCTATCTGTTTAAATCTTTACAAACTTCCTGTTGATGCTTTTTCCAGTTCATAGCAACATATTGCCAACTACTCAGATGTTCCAAAGCAACCGAGCACTGATTGATTATTAAAACCTGTGTGGCTTGGTGAGGCCTCTGTCCCCGCTCTGCACACGTGGGGAGCAAATAGTTAGCTTGTTTGTCCTCAAGAGGACAGCTGTAAGCTGAAGCGTTTGGTCAAACAAACATCTCTCAACGCAGCAGCACGGCTCCTCCAATCACCTGCCACGTCCCAATCAATATACATCAGTGGGGATAATACATAGTATCAAGCAGTGTATAAATCTCTGTTTTTGACGCTTCGTGGCAGGTTTTATTTGCTCTACTCTTCTGCTGTGTTAACACAGAGCAGACTGCGCACAAACCTGCTGAGCAATTTTCTGGAAATAACACTTTAGTATAGCTTGCAGTTGCGCCCGTAGTAATAATACAAATTGAAACTTTTTGTCTGTATTGTATTGACAGTTCTTTCTTTCTTTTTTTTTTTCACCCACACTCTCATTACTCATTGTTCCACATGTTCAGCAGACACCAGCACAACCTTCATAGTCTGCTTTTCCCAGAGATCAGGGAGAAATTGGGTTGTACAAACTCGTAATACTATTAAATGAGACTCCTCATACATCATACTGCGAAGTAAGAAAGAGATTTTACAGCACAGGAGCATGGCAAGTGAATAAATGAGAACCGAACTCGGGTATATTAAAAAATGAAACCGATACACACAGACATGCTGCATAATAACACGCGAGACGAGTGTCCTTGGAAACGGAAGGGAGATAAATCACCAAACCGCAAGATGAACAGGAAAGTGGACTTAATTAAAAATGTACTTTTGCAATTTAAATGGGAGACTATTCGGCTTGTCTAAAATATTAACATTGGTCAATATAGCACAGAAGGAGCTTTAATGTACCGAATGCAGAGATGTTCATGGTATATATATATATATATATATATATCCATTCTATATTATTACAGCAAAGCAATAAAACCAATTTTCCCCTATAGAGTGTGTTACTATCCATCTGTTTGCACATTTAAACTGACATAAAGCATCATGAAAGCTTTAAAGAAATACGACAAACGTACACATTTTGATGCACAGTTTTTATGCTTGACTGAGGTGCAAACATACCAAGGCCACGTCCATGCTGATATGTTTTCATTTAAAGTCTACATGCTTGGCTACCTCTTAGAAATGCTACTGACCCCATTTTTAGTCTGGACATGCAGAAATTGACTCGCGCACTTGTTTCCTGATGTGGTTTTATCAATCGCTGTGCGTCCTTTGCGAGATTATCAGCGGTTAAATCAACATCATCAATAATTAATTACAGGCGATGCTGTGCGGTTGAATTCCGCGTTTTATCGTGCAAACCGAGCCGCTTGCAACAACTACGTGTCCAGCGGTGTTATCAGCCCTACGCGGAGGACCATGCAGTATCAGGATGTATTAGTCTAGTTCATAGCATTAGTGTGTAAATCATGACCGAAGCCTCCACCACAAGTTACACTGTTTTCCCCCCTCCTCCTCCTAAAATGATTTGTTTCAACATGGTGTATTTCCCATAAATGTGGTCACAGTGGCTCAGAGGGTTGTCAGTCACCACCTTCACTGAGACACAATGTATGGCTCCAGCCCCTCGCAACTTTCTAAATAAACAACGACGATAATGATATATGCATGAGTCATTTCAAATGCTTGTCTCTGACTCTAACAAAAGTAAACAGAGAAAGTAGCTGCCTTGTATGGCTCTACATCTAATTACTGCCTGACCTCACCATGGCTTTGTTTACATGCGTGAGGCTGACATTGACTTCAGTTTAAGAAGAATGCAGAGGTGTATGTTGAAAGGCTTACAGTATCTTTGACCCACTGGAAATAATCACTCAAATTTGGTCGCACAGTACATACATTCATTTGCCAGTTTATTTGGTGCACTAGTAAAAAACAAATTCATTCTAATACAACAGTCCTGCTCTAAATCTTAATGAAGGCTATGGTATTCAGTGTTTGTTTAAATAACATAAGGAGCTGTATTCAACCGTTTTTTAATGCATTTTGAATGCTGTGGATTGTTGCGCTGTTGAATTGTATTGTGTTGTACTGACATGTGTTTCTATTATTTTGACATCCCCATTTGAGTCAGTGGGCTGGGCTGAATAACAGTTTAACAGTACCACAAACTACATCCTTCATAATTATTTCACAACTGAAATATCAGTTTCCCGATGCCGTACACAACATAAACTGAGCATTAGAATAGTCACGAAAAGGAAGTTAGTGCAAGATTGTTAGAACGCATTCACTTTAAGTGATGTCTTGGCCGGCGAGTGTAGATGTTTTCTTCCAAAATGTCAATAATCTTAGGTTTGGCATTGTGATAATTTGTTTAAAAGATAGTTTTGTGTTTGTTTAATGGAAAAATTTCTCAATTGTAGTTTAAGTAATGTGAAACAAACCAAGGGAAAGAAAAATACAATTAAAATACTTCTGTTCCAGTTTGAGTGTACAGATTTATTTTTTCCAGTCATACAGACTGATCATAATGACCAACGTGGAAATTTCAAATCCAGTCTGCATTTTAAAGCCACGTTTAAATTTTCCTGGCACAAAGCACTCACAAAGACATTACTTATTATGCACATTGTTTGTAGGTTCTTGGTGTAGAGAGCAAATGAATATCAATTAAATTAAAATTAAATGTATGTACAGAAAATTATACTGGGATTACCCTAGAGCCCAAAAGATCTAGATTAACTAGGCAACTGGTCCTGAGTTTATTTTAATCAAACCCATCAGGTTTGGTCTGTTTTCAATATCAATAAATTCCCAGATTTTATTTATGCATCGGCCCCACTTTAACCTTGCACTGAGAAACTATTATTCAGCACAGGTTACGTTTTCCCTATTCAGTAAAGCTGACACTATATTTTGTTCATGGTAATGACCATGGAACAATACACAAAGTTAAACCTCACATTAACTGGTCACGTAAGAGTCAAATTCTTCTTTTTTTCATGGAGGCTGTGATTGAAAGCAGTATAGAACGGTTAGACAATCACATTGAACAGATCGCGGATAAGCCGGGAGAAATAAAAAAGGACCCGTAGGTGCACTCTGGCCCTGCTACAAAGTGACGGGTGTGAGAAAAGGGGAGTTAAACAGTACCCAGGTTCGGGGCTACTTAATAATTTCTCCTCTGTGGTGAAAGTTTGGGTGTGGGAGTTGGGCCTAAATAGACGTGAGACGTGCCCGCCGCCCCTGCTCACAGCCAGCATCGGGCCTAATGAGGCATTAATCGGAGGTGTGGGATGTTGCTCTTTAGAAAAGCACGGGGTCAGCAAAGCACAATGAAGATGACAACAAAGACTGGGGATGCAGTGGCCCAAATGAGCGTTTCTCTGAACTGTATGCTCAGCAATCACTTCAAAAGCACCGTGACAGAATATTCACCAATTTTCAATGGCAAACATATGAAAGGGCCTTTGAACGCTTTTGTTTGTAGGTTCCCCTTTTTCACGAGGGTGATTAACCCACCTTTTACCACCCCACCCCCATACATGAGCACGCACGCGCCAAACCCTGTCAGCTCTTGAAACAAGTACGCGATCATGCTTGCTGTTGAAGCGCCTGTTAGTTAGTTTTAAGAATTTGTGCTTTTAGCCAACTGCAATGGGTCTTTTTTTCTTCTTCTTCTTTTGATGGCTGTGGTTTAATTTCACAATAATTCCCGAGACTGTCTGACTGATTATTATTATTGCATATAAAAAGATGTGATTTAACGTAGGCAGGGATGAACTGCTTGTTGACCCTGAGCAGCTTCTCTGTAATGACTAAAATGATGAAAAATTAAGTCTGACTGTTTTTCAGGTTTTTCATCACAACTGAAGATTGTTTGATATTCACGCTACTGCGCCACTTTCCCGATTCCCTATTGAGCTGTTGTCAGACTCCTGTTTGTTGTCATTGTTCTTGGTTGTAAATGTACTTCTCTATTGAGGCTACTAGGTCAACTAAAACATTACAAAGTTGTTGTTTTCATACTTTTTCTTAGCAATGTCCCATTATGAGAAACATATTAAAACAGCAGGTGCCTTTTATACCAACTGTCCAAAACCAAACTTTCCTAGAGGGTCAATGATACTGGTTTTGTATATTTTTTTTTTTTTTATTTTTTTAATATTTGGAACATGCAGCCACAGATGGCTGTTAGACCTGACCATCTGGATGTGAATGTCCAGCCCAGAATGTGTGCATCCCAGAGGAAACTATCCCCAGATACAGCGAACAGTGCAAATATGATCTAGCCCCTACGAAAATTGGACGTTTCTCACGTTTAAAATGATCGCTTTGTGTTCCTGATGTTTATTTTATACTATTCAAAAAATTACAGTTGACCTTTAACTGGGATTACACTGTTTTAATGAGTTTTGAGGCAACATTTTACATAAAATGCACTTTGTGCTTGAGTGGGCATCGATAAATGAGCTTAATGAACACATTCCTTAACAGAAATAGAGCAGAGAGTAGAAAATATTTTACCTGTCTCATGCTCTAAATAAAAGTAAGCTAGGAACATCTGGTGTACCATTTTAAACCAGCATCTGCTGCAATGTTTGAAGACACAGGAAAAAAACTACCAATGACAAATGTAAATACACACATATTACTCATAATATTACACTGTAATATTATGATGAAACATTTTCTTAACAAAAGACATGGTTGGTTTGATTAATGCAGACTTCAAGACTTATTTGCGTAAAACACACTCAAAATTACATCACCCAAGTGGCCACATCCTAATGTATGCACCCTATCTTTAAGCCTTGATACAATATGATATTTTTTAATTTATTCAACCCCTGTACAGTTATTCTGAACAGAAATTAGCTATGGAGACCCAAACTTTAGTTTTTGTTTTTGTCTGGACATTTTAGCATGGAGGTCTATGGTCTATTGGTCACTTATGTAGCCATCTTCAGTTAGCCTTTCAAGGAACTCCTTGGATGAGAGTGAATCAGAAAGAAGCTGAAAGCTGCTAAAAAGATCCATAGAGCCAATGAAAACATGGAACACTTGTCCTGCACATTCTGTTATTAGTGCACTGTAAATTTGAGCTACTATTTTCAAGGCTTCCTTGTTGCAGTACGATGTACACCAGTTAAGCATAACATTATGACCACCTTCCTAATATTGTTTAGGTCTCTCTTGTGCCTGCAAAACTGTTCTGACTCATCAGAGAATGGACATGGGCCTTTGGGTCCTTTGGGTTGATGGGAGGGGCCTCTGTGGATCAGGCTTGTTCCAGTGCATCCCGCAGATGCTTGATTAGTCTGGGATTTAGTGAATTTGGAGGCCAGGTCAACGCCTTATGCTGTTTTTCATGTTTTCTGAGTTGTTCCTAAAGCGTTTTTGTGTGTGTGCCTGTGTCAGGCTGCATCCTGCTGGGGATGACTGCTGCCATCAAGGAGTGTCATTGCTATGGGGTGGGGGTTCCTGGTCTGGTCTAGGTGGGTGGTACATATCTAAGTAATATCCACCTGAAACCGACTTGTTTCTCATGTCATGCTAGGACGGAGTGCGGTGTAGATGATACCAGTTAGTCTTAGCATGTTAGCAAGACAGTTACGGTAACAGCATGATAGTATAAATGCAAACACTCAAGCGTTGAAATTATGTAAAATGCTCATCTGAACTAGAACAGAATAGAATAGAATAGAATAGAATCAGCTTTATTGGCCATGTATGTGTGCACATATCAGGAAGTTGACTGTCTTGTACAAAAATACAGAACTTAAACAAGCATAAAAAATGAAAGTGTACAAAATAAATCTCGGTGTGTACACATAAAATTAAAAAAATGAAAAATAAAGGATAAGAGCTGTGATAAATGAGTTAAGGTCAGCTAAGTTAATCTGAAGCTCAATCATTTCCTGTTCAGAAGAAACTGACCCAATCTAACCATCATTTTTCCTTCTCAACTTAAAGTTGCTTCCATCTTCCAAACTTCAGAATTCATAGCCTAGTAATAACATAGCCACATATCTAATGCAGACTTTTCGGGCTAATTAGCTCTGCAGCAGGGAGGTTGGGAGCCCCGCTCTAATGCCAGCTGCAGATGGGACTCCCTGCTAGGACAGATCCCGGCGCCCTCAACAAAAGATCCAAGTGATGTGAAAATATGTTAAAAACCTTTCTCTAATGAGAGCCATGAAAAAGACAATCACCTCGCAAAACTGTGGTTAGTCTGTAGAGCCACACAATTAAATTTGTGTTTTTAATTCATCACATCTCATTATTAATCATTGTTGTTTTTTTTTAAATGTGTGATGACCAAAGGGAGTGTTTTTCTTTTTTAGAGGTAACAAGCAGGCGACCATCTATTCAGTGATGGATTACCACTGTTAACATTTAATTAACAAAGGGCACAAATGAAAATTGAATCAATAAATGAAATCTACAATGAACAGGTTTTACTTGGTAATTATCTGAAGCTGTGGTCGAGCATGAACCTGAGTAATATTTAGAAATGATGACATTATTGGTCGATCTCCGATATAAAAAGACTATAGTTGCGCCAGTAAAAGAAGAATATAGATACTAATGATACACAGAGCGTGGAGGCTGCAGTGCTTTAACATAGAATAAAAGGGCTAGTATTGATTTGGATTGCTCTTCAGACACCATCTCATCATGCCACAAATGGCGTTTAGACATTGATTGAAAATGCATTTAAAGTTGCTTTAAAACTGCTTGAAAAGGTAATTTATTGGGCAGCCGCGTAATTTATTCCTCCTCTCATGCACGTTCATCACGGAGATCAATAATCAAATGATTCCAGTGATTATGTGAAATGAAATGTAGTGAATTAGCACGTGTAGCGACGTCAGACGGGCCTCTCATATTACAGTGGAAATATGGGCTGTATTACACGGTCGCAACAGTTTTATGGAGCAAATTAGATGAATTTCGAGAGGTGTCTGCCACTTACTCTTGATCTCTTGTTAATGCAAATCAGGGCGCTCAGTGACATCTCAGTAAGTCACCATGGATCCTTGAAAAGGGGAAACAAATGGCCGGGAGGGTGACACGGGAGGAACAAATAGACGCGTGGTGATTCTGTGAAGATGCTCGCATTGTTGATGCACAACACAGATTTGAAGATTTGTTCTTTTTCTTTAATCCAAACATTTTCTTTTGTTTTCATTGAATTTCAGCCATTGACCTTGTGGGTGCTTTGGGATCAAAGCAACTGAGGCTTCAACTCAGGGGGGAGATATCGAACACTTGATTTTGACAAGGACCCGTCAAATGCTGTTGCTGTGGCAACGCAGACACAATGCGGTGAGGACTGAAGTGAGGAACTGCTCACCGTTGGTTATTGTATTCTACCAGTACATTAGAAATACATTGTACTGTAGGTTGTGTGCTGTGTTATTTATTGCTTCTTGTCCTCCTCTGTCCTATCACCTCCTAACTAATATCACAGTGCATGATATTAAAGTCAGATATAATTTGAAGTTGCCTGCAACAGTTTGAGGAATTTAACGATAGCAGATTTTACAACAAACCAGGTACACGGGTGCTCTTTTTTTTTCTTTTTTTTTTTTTTTTTTACGCCCAACTGACATTTAAAAGGTATATAAAAAAAATATGTTGTTCCCTATTTTAAGTGTTGATTGATTCCTATCTTCATGCTTGTTGCCTCAGGTATCCTGCAGAAATGGGCCAGACGTCTCGAAGATGGAAGTTGCCGCCATAATTTGCGAACTGCAATGAAGTTTGTTGAAAACTTTCAGCTCAACATTATAATACAGCAACTCCACCTGCGACATCAACGGGAGATATGTGATGGAAATATGCGGCACTTGTAAATAATCATACGAAACTGTATATCTAGACGTCCACAAGGAGCTGCAGAATACTGGTCATGCATCTCGGATGTATGAAATCATTCTTTCAGACGATACAGTCCTTCCAGCCACTGGAAGCAACCAGGACCCGGATGTGCTGGACACACTTTCGAATGAATTGGTCACACGCAGATCACTGACTGACTTGCACACAGCTATCTCCAAGAAACACTATTTACGATATTCTACTTGTTTTGTGGTTAAGTGCAAATCATTAGTGTAAGGTGTATGACATTACAGAGATGCAAAATAACAAGTTTTCCTGCACTGAGCTGTTCTGTTGCACATAATACCTTGGTGCATGTCACATAGCATATTGCATTGCTTGTAATGTTGTTTAAATATTTTTACTGTGGCCTAATATGTTATTAACTTACATTAAACTTGTGCTTTCTCATTCACAGTATTTTGGTACAGTGTATTAATATACTGTTTAAGTGTGCAGTAGATTAAGACCAATGTTAGATTCATATAACGCACTGAAACAGTTAGCTCAAGTCGACAATAATTCCTAATAACAATTATAATTAGAAAGCACAAGTGAAAGAGTCTGATCCTGATTAAGTTGGTCGCAATAATCAAGAATTTGTTGTTGCGCCGGCTTACGCCTTGAAATGACTCTCTGCACATGGCAGTGAAACGCTGGCAGGGCTGGGGGAGCGAGCTATAAATACTCGAGAGAACAAAAAAGCAATTGACTGCTGCAGTGTAGGTGTTACACCATCTGTTAAGACAACAGAGCTCCTACCTTCTGGATTTTTTTTTTGTTTTGTTCTATATTCACGGGAGATATTTAGTATGTACCCTTGCTTTGCTCCTGCACTTGTTTGATAAACGGAGACACAATTTTTGACCTTTGATTCCAGGAACACAGACAATGGAAATAAATTCTATGCCGAGGGGCTCAGTTCATAAACAAACTGCGAGACAGAATGTTCGCTAAACATCTCATTGTGTGGTGCTGGGACTGAACGATTAAATAAAGGCTCATGTTAAGATGCCTTTTTTGTAACCAAGCCTATACCACCAGAATAACACTAGCAACAGCATGTCATGAACTCTATCTAGATCTATGTTTCTTACGATGTTTGACAGCAACGTTACTGGATCATGGCAGGGGGTTACTATTGCAATGCAAATCAGAATCCGTTTAATTGTCAAGTGCACTATACAAAACAGCATGTGTAGGTGACATTGCTGTAGTGACGTGCAGCATTGACAACTTGATAAACACGGTACATAGTACTGACATACATATAGTACAAGGACACCAAGACCTTCAATGCAGTGCAAAGAGTCAATGCAAGACATACATATGTGGCACCAATATACAGAATATTTACAACATAACTTATAGGAAAAACAAAAATTTTGTCTTGTCTATAACCGCTTATCTTGTAGAGGGTTATGGGGTCTTGGAGCCTTGGAGCCTTTCCCAGTCGCCACTGGCTGAGAGGTGGGGTACACTTTGGACAGGTTGTCAGTCCATCACAGAGCTAACAAAGAGACAATTCACACTCACATGTACACCTACAGCCAGTTAAGAATCAGCAGTTATTTAATCCCTGACATGCTTTTCTTTGCAAACTCCAGACAGAAAAGCCCGTGGAATATTTAAACCCAGAGGTGACATTGCTAACCACTGCAGCACCATGCTCCCTTCTGCCCCAACTGATGCTAAGTATTACACTAAAATAGCTTTGTGTATGTATAATAAGAAACTATAAAATGTAATTGTTTCATGACCGTCAGAGTAAAATGTGCTGCTGTGTGTTTGTCAGGAAAATAGCTCTGCCCATGTGTTTTAGCTCAGCAGTTTGAATCGGTTCAACCCTGGAGCGCACCTGTATTCACTGAAGCAATAATTATTAATACAATTATTGAATACCAGAAATGTCTCTATAATGGAGTCGTTCATTTTCAAAGTACTTGAAGTATGTTTGAACACTGTGGTTTAAAAGTGAAATGTGGAATCTGGGAAGATAAGGTGAAAAAACCTCTGGCAGACAAGCTGTAAAAACACAGTCATATACAGGTGCCACATTCAGTGATCTAGGCCATGTTCAATAAGATGTAGGTCAGAGCAAGGAAAAAAAGTCTTCTCATCACTTGTAACTAGCTTTTACTTTTTTAAACAATTTCTCTCCTCTTGGGGAGAGCAGACAAAACTAGAAAAAAAGACGTGTTAGGTTATTATTGCAATATAAAAAGTTAGGGTAAGGGTTAGATGTGAGCTCAAATAGTTGGCTGTAATTATACAACATTAAAAACACTGACAGGAGATGTAAATAACACTGACCATCTTGTCACATTATAATGTCCTGCTGGGAAATGTTTGGACCTGGCATTCATGTGGATGTTATTTAGACATGTACCACCCACATAGACCAGACCAGGCACCCCCACCCCATAGCAATGACACTCCTTGATGTCAGCAGCCATCCCCAGCAGGATGCAGCCTGACACAGGCACACACACAAAAACACTTTAGGAACAACTAAAAAACCACAACATGAAAAACAGCACAAGGTGTTGACCTGGCCTCCAAATTCACTAGATCCCAAACTGATCAAGTATCTATGGGGTGCACTGGATCAAACCTGATCCACAGAGGCCCCTCTCCTCAACCCATAGGACCCAAAGGCCCCCACTAACAACATTCTGTTGCCAGACAGCACAGGACACCCTCAGAAGGCCCATGCCTATTCTCTGGTGAGTCACAACTGTTTTGGAGGCCTGATCAGTGTACATCCAGCATATGTGAAACAACATGAGTATTTTTAGGTTCAGCATTCACCTCCTTTTTGGCTCTGTTTTGGTCTCTACCAACTGTGGGACGTCTTTAGCTCTGTGTGTTCTGTTGTGTTTGCTAGCTAGCTTTGTTTAAAAGGATCCTTAATGTAGAACATCACAGTTACGGAGCTATGGAGTTTAAAACCAGAACAGTTAGCTAAAAGATGCTAAATGCTCCGTAAAGAGCAGAATCAATTCCCAATGGGCTGATCACTACACGCAATCCCATTGACATAAGACACGGTCGTTTGACCCATCACTAATATAAAAATATTGATTAGTGCAGCATTAAGACAATGATGAAATCCCTTGAGTCAGGCAGAGCAACTAAAACACCAGCTCAGACTTTTGCTCGTAGCGTAGACTAATGGTCAGCTTACAGCCAAATGGCAGCTCTCCCGGAGTGGTGTCACATAAGAAATTGCTCATGAGTCACATCCACAGACAGTGAAGATCTTTTTGAATAAAACATGCTCATATTACATTTGTCCTTGTACTAAATGTTCGGCCGGTAATAAGTGAAACTGAAAGATGTGTTCAATAAAAACATGAAAGAATAATAATAATGTAAAAAATCTTTTAGTGGAGCAGCTGTGTGTTTTTTTTTTAATGTATTTTATTGATTACATTGGACAAGAAAATTACCCAGCATACACTGTACTCTGCTTTTATATACTGCTATATAAGCCATTCCATTAAAAAAAAAAAAAAAAAAAAAAAAAAAAAAAAAGGAGCTGGGCATTTTAAAATAATATCTTTCCACAATACTAGCCTTTTCTTTGTATAATGCTTTGGTAATTAATTGTATATATAACCCTCTGTCCTCTGTATTGTCATGCTTTTTAGGATGCAGCACAGGGGCAGAGAAAGGCATCTACTTCATTAGCTTTCAAGTTAGGCAATTGAAATCCATTAGGATGATCTAAAATGGATCTGATGGTAAATATAAGTGATTTTTTTTTCTTTTTGTGGAAATGGGGACATGCTCTTCAAGCAAATGTAAATCTTTATTTGCCAGACTGTGTGTATATGCCCGTGAATGTGTGTGCATGCTTGCACAGCCAGAGAGAGTAAAAGGTAGACAGGAGGTAAAAGAGGGAGAGGGAGAGAAATAGTGAGTTAAAAAAAAAGGGAGAGAGGGAGAACGGAGTGCAGTAATATCCATTAG
This sequence comes from Chelon labrosus, assembly GCF_963514085.1. NCBI lineage: Eukaryota > Metazoa > Chordata > Actinopteri > Mugiliformes > Mugilidae > Chelon > Chelon labrosus. The sequence goes on from NC_140339.1 coordinate 16,370,571, forward strand.
ATTTATTGTGGTGCAATTCCCAGTCCCTCCAGTTCTGCCTGAGGGGGACTATATTACATTTCATCACAGTTTCATTTTCTCTCGCAGATGAGAAATGGGAGTTCTGCTGCAGTAATGTAGCATGTATGTGCTAAATCTCATCTCTAATAAAATCAAACACATCACAACTCCTGGCACTTTTGCTACAGGTCCATGACAAAATGAAACACCATCTGTTATCGCATCAAGGCCGCCTTATTAGAACATAAAATTCAAACACAACAAAGGAATAACAATGAGAATAATGAATATAGGGGGTGATGGAATGTGAAGGGGGTGGATCGGCCTTAAAGGTGGGAGATGGTTCCTTTTGAATCGGCGCCACTTCATTCCTTAAGTGTGGCAAACACTGTGTACTCTACACCTTAAAGACATCTCACAGGTTGTCCTGGCTAAAACTGTCCCTTAAGAAAAGACTTAACGTTTATGTATCGCTGCATTTGCGGACTAAATGGGGAATTAAAGACTGTCTGGTTGGTGCAGTTTCCTACACAGAACAATACTATGCTCATAGTAACAATAGGAGTAGTAGCTGCAGCGACATATTTTCGTAATAGTTTAGTGCTGGAAGCTTAAATACATCGACCCGGCGTAACATTATGACCACCACATGTAATTGCCATGAGGTGGGGGTGCCTGGTCTGGTCTAGGTGGGTGGTACATGTCAAAGTTTACATTTCAAGTTTACAGTCTATATTTTATATTACAGTCTAGATTTTATTTTATTTTTCTCAGTTTTACATTTACACTTACATTGTTTACCTTGTGTGTTATGTGCAGCTATTACTGTTATACTGTAGTACTTTTTTACTGGCTGCAGGTGCAAAAATACATTTCACTGTGCATTGTACTATGTACATGTGACGATCTTATCTTATCTTATCTTATCTAAGTAACATCCACATGGATGGCAGGTCCAAAAGTTTCCCAGCAGAATATTGTATTATCACAAGATGGTCAATGTTATTTACTACTCCTGTCAGTGGTTTTAATGTTGTGGCTAATCTGTGTATATTATATTTGTTATCAGACTTTGATCCATGGGAAAGTCCAGAAGAGTATGTATTCACTTCTCCTGTCAGTGGTTTTAATGTTACGCCTGATTGGTGTACATTGTATAAGAACAATAGTGGTATCTCTGCTAGCTGGAATAATAAACTGTAATTGTAATTCTGACAGCATGTAAGGAGCTAAAGTCAAGCTGGAACTTTCTGGTTGTCTGCCAAAGGTTTTAAAAAAAAATCTCTTTGGCTTTTGCAACTTTGCTCGTGACTAAAAATGCACACTTGCAACAGAGACTTTTTCCAGTATGTTGTGTCTTTCACTTCATGAGATTAGGTAACTTGAAAACAATATAGTCAGTTCCATATTTTAATACTTTTTTTTTTGTTTGTTTTGCCAAAAGTGGTGCTTTCATTGACCTCATGCAGCTTAAACATAAGAAGCTACAGCTGACGCGTATGGCAACAGTAATCTCACCCGGCAAAATGGTGAGCGGTCTACATCTGGTGCTTGTGATCATTACGCACCTGCATTTTAGCAAATTACCCTCGCTTGCTAAAACATTAGGAGTGAAAAAAAAAAAAAACAACAAGAAATGCAATCGGCATTAGTTTAAATGAACTGAGAGAGCGTTTGATCGAGCTATGTTTTCATTTTGGAGGCTGCGGTTTGTAGTACTATTGAATTGTGCTGCGTTGTAATGACACATGTTTCTATTGTTTTTGACAGCTCCATTTTAGTCAGCGGGTAGGTTACACTTTAGAGTTTGATTCAATCCAGTTCAACAGCACCACAAACTGCACCCTGCGAAATGATCATGCAGTTGAATAACCGCCTTTCTGATGCCGTTTTGGCACGAATTGAATGGGCACGAAGAGGGATTTAGTGCTCGGCTGTTTTATTAGGATGCATTCGAATAGTCTCCTCTAACGCAGATGGCTAATTGCGAGCTAGTTAAGACCACAGGCTAAAGATCACATTTTAAATCTGATACATGCAGTCAGTGTAGGTCATAACACCTCCTCATCAATGTGGACAATGTGTTCCCAGCTTTGAGGAACAATTAGTTGGCTGTGTGAACTGATCAGGACAGGATTTAACATAGCTGGCACTGAAGACCATTAGATAAAACCAGAAAGGGAAAAAAGGGAAGTGCATAAGCGCAATGTCATTGTAAGCGGTATAAAGGGTAGTAGTAGAAATTGTGGTGCAATAGTGCGGGGAGTGTTACTATGCAGCTTACTGGCAGTGGCCTCATAAAGCAGCTCATTAGCCAGCAGAGCAACAGGGTCAGTTGCTTTAGCTTGATATTGTGTGTCAGTATCAAATAGCTGACAACAGGTGGGGGATTAGAATCGTGGTTGCACAACTAATAATACCAACTGCTTAGTATATCAGTTACCACTCAGACAATGGACAATCACTGCTAAAGGGGAAAGCAAGCTCCGTGACAGCAACACTATCGACACAGACTATACCGCCTTTGTTTTTACTGGAGCAAATCCAGTCGAACGCATCTTGATCTACAGCGAGGGAGCGTTGGGAAACAGGCACAAGAAAACAAAAGAGCAACGGCGGAGGAGAGGGAAAAGGCAAAAGAGTCGGGGTGAAAATGATTTTCTGTGCTCTGCTTTGTCAATTTCAGAGTGCCATCTCCCGATAGTCATTAAATAAGTTGTGTTGTTGTTTTAATTATCGATAGTAAAGCAATCTGTTCATAATTACAAACATTTGCTTGTGGCAATTACAAACAGTGGCTGGTAGCGGTTTAATTTGCCCACTCTAATCTTGTCTGTAATTAGAGCACACACAAGCAGAGCACCGGAGTTGTTCAGCTCCAAGGCAAACAAGACAAGACTGAAATTCCCATTATAACAAACTGCTGACTGCCTGCGGCACACGGGCTCGCCTGCCTTCAGTGTGAAACATTTCGTACATTCTAATCCATTTGTTTAGCTTTATAGCGCAATTGCACTGATGTGGCAGGTTCTCATTTCAGCCACTCTGTAGAAAGAAAGTCAAATGAAATTGGAAAAATATTTCAGAATATTGCACCATGGCGCCAGCGAGAATGACATGTTGTGTTTACTGAAAAAACAACACTCACCTTAGATCACGGCACCTTATGTCCGTATAAGCTGTGAAGTGCAGCCATAAACCGGATTATTATTACCATAATACTGCCTCAGAAGTACTTGATGTATAAATGAGCTGCATGGTGAACTCATAAAAAGAAAGCCACAACAGTTTTAGGATGTGTGTGCAATGCAAAGGTTTTGGACCCGAGATTTTCCGAACACACCGCGATCGGACGGGAAGATCTCATCAAACACTACTTCACCGCAATCCAACAGTCTCACAGTGAAGATGGCAGGCAGGGAGCAAATGGTTTGACAAGGTGGGGGATGCGTGTCTATCATGTATCTACTTGGAGTCTCCTCTCACTTGCCTAGTACGTGTCAAGAAACCGCTCTCCGAGGTCAGCGTGGGGATGTCGTGTCAAGCTGCGCTGGGAACTTGAGAAGACAGCGGGGAAGAAAAAAGAAAAGGGGGGGCAAAAAGCAGTAAAGGGTCTGCAGGGTTTCACTTTTGTCTGTGTAATGAACACTAATGTATGTACATGATTTAAACACACAAAAAGGCAACGCATGTGCGGCTGTGTGCCTACGTGCATTTTCTTTCTTTCTTGTGCAGCAGTAACAACAACTCCAGGCGAACATCTTTCACTGTCACTACAACCTCCATCCCAGTCTGTCTGCTGCTCTCTTTTCCTCTCAGATGATAGCTATTAATTCCCTTCAGAGGCTGCTTGATGGAAGGCTAACAACATTTTATATTGTTGATACACTTCTGACTCAAGCTGCATGCTCTCAATTACAGATGAAAGATAGCTGGTAACCTGGTTACAAATAGGCTGCACTGTTTAGATGATGTCAGGCACCTTTATCAAGTCGGGATGAAAATAGAAAGGGGGCTGTCTGCGAACCCCTCCAGCTTCCTCCAGTGCTGATGTTATCCCTCCTGTAAAGAGATGGTTAACTGCACATCCAGTTTGGCTCGGTGCCATTCCAATCGCATCTAAGTGATTATCATCCTTACTGATTCCTACTGTCTCTCTGAGGAGACACCAAGCCCGGCTATCTGTGATATTTTTTCCCCAAGCCCAGTCAATTAAAGGACCAGTCGTAATTGTCGTAAATGTGATGCCTCCTTTTGGGAGATGGTTGGGTGTTAATTGTGGCAGCTGATGTTGATTTAGTTTTTGTCCTTTGATGAAAATATGTACTAAATTTGGGTAAATCTGAGCCCTTTCTAGTTGTTCTGAAGGACGTTTTTGTCTCATTTCTGCATTTCCCTAAGCTCTGTGATGTAACAGCTTTCACCGCCTTTGTGTGCAATTACCGGTGCCTCCTAATGGGGTCGTGTTTACCCTGTACCCTGTTTGCACCAACAATAGCTGCAAAAATCCTGATCTCTGATGAGCTCGTCTTTGGACACAGTTAGACACGAGGCAGAGAAGAGCGTGCACAACTAATGGCGCGTCCACACGAAGAGTAGGAGAGCAACAGCCTACAACAAAGCTTCAATGGAAGCTGGTGATGGCATGAAAGTTGAGCTGGCTTGAACTATTCTGTCACTCTCCACTGACGCTACGACATGTCAAATATGCATTTGTTGCATACTGCCGTACTGTTACTGTATACCACAGACTGTATATAAATATGGACAACACTCCCCAAGGGTTTCTCAGGGTTACAGGGGATGGTGTTTGGTTATCAATGACCCCACACTTCTTCCAGACTCACTCGCATTTTCGTTTATTATTGCGCCCTGCTCTACCACCACCAGTTGTAAAAAAAAATGTTAGATTATACACTGTACTTATTTATTTATTCAAACTCTCACAGTCCTTTGTGACCACTTCACGGAGTGGTTAGCATGGCAACTTGTAGTCATCATGTTGTGACATCTTGTTTCTAAAGCTTCAAATAACTAACTAAAACGAAACTTAGCAGATAATGGACACTTGAGTATGCATCGGCATTATATAAACTACATAAAAAGACAGTAAGCATCTGTCAAATTTCATTTGACGTGTATTTTGACCCAAGACCCTTCCATTAACATGGAGGGGGTGGAGCTTATGACCTATACTGAAGCCGGACACTGGGGGGGGGCTCTACTTGCTTTGGCTTCACTTTTGAGCAGCTGTCCATCGATAAGTGTCTTTCTAGCGATGATGTTGAGTGACACTCCTACGGAAACTCTGCCACAATGTCGCTAGTAATGTAGATTTCCAGCTTTTGTTGCTCGGAATGTGAATGCACACTAACAAGTCGCTTTTACAGGTGCAAAGACAAACCATTTTTTCTCCTACGAATTTAATATTTACGCCTACAGCATAATGTTGGTGGCACAGATACTTGTCAGCCACAGCACATATTGCAAGGCGGGGACGGTGGCAGCAAACCTTTGTGCTCTCATCTGCCCTGCAGAATCAAGGTAGATTATAACAGTATAAAAGTTCATCGCCTCCTGTACCCTGCATTACAAGAAAAATAAGTTGTAGACCGTTACTGGTTGGGGCTCAGGCTAGACTGACAGCGTGAAGACATTGTTATTTCTGGGTAGCATACCTTTTGTAGAGCAGGACTAGAAGTACTAGGGATGAAATATTTCCCTGGTATTTGTTTACCTGGAGACTCAGTCTGGTAAAAATAGAGCATTGTGTACAGTTTTTGCACCACCTTGATGCTTGGAGACAGAAAGAACGCGACTGAAGATGGATCAAATTAAGCTTTTTCAACGTATCTTGCAAAGTGTATGGAAAGCAGAGTGGACATATATTTACCCAATATCGTGTCTTTGTGTCATTTTTAATCTAATGTTATTCAGGCTAGGTTTGAAGCATTGTTTGTTTACCCCCAAAACGAGACAGGTCGCAAGCCAAGAGATGAACACGGGATATTTTTGGTGGCGGAGGAAAGTTTTACTGATCAGCGCAGCGTCTGTGTGATTCCATTCCATTTCGACCTCACTTCACTCCTTTATCCAGTTCATATTTTCCATCACGTTCATTGTTTTCATTGACAAACTGAACACTGACTGTTATCCCACGGAGTTTGTTTATGCTGAAGATATTTTCAGAAATGTCTGTCCGCAATGTTTATGCAAGCGTGTCATGATACATGATGGTTTTTTATGTATTTTGATATCAATAAAATGTGGCTCTAAAAGCAAATAAAAGTTCGTTTTTCTGTTTACAAGACAAACTTGGAGAAGGTAGAGCTTGAACTCAAAACTAATAAATAAATTCAAGAGTGTTTTTCCAGAGTATTTGCCTTTTTTTTTTGAAATATGATAGGACGTGTGTTTTTACACACAGCAGAATTTTAAGGTTGGTGTAACAGCACTGGGAAAAGATCAGTTTTAAAACTATATTGATTTTAAATTTGAAACTGTAAAGAAGAGTATTTGCACTCTTGAGCAGTAAAAATGTAACTGGCTCATTATCAAAGCAAATATTTGATGGTACCTCTGAACAAAGGCATTTCATTATTGATATAATCCATGTCTGAAGCTCGTTTTCATATCTTTGTTAAGCAACACGTAATAAAGACGTCCTCTCTCTTGGAAAATAAAGAAGCAGTAGAAAAAAATATATATATAAAATAAACTGATGTATTTTTATGAGTGTCTCTCTGAATGTTTCTGCACCCTGGGTCTGTGGCCTGAATACAAATGCAAACTGTTACATAATGAATGAGCGCTTTACTCAGGGAATAAAGATTAGCAGCTGACCCCTTTTACATCATCATCTTATTTCAGGAACCAGAACCTCTTGGGCATGGCAATTTCTTCGCAGTATTTCTCCTTCAGTCTCCACTCTCAGAGTGCTCGAGCTGGCACGGAGAGAAAGAAAAGCAATTTTATTGCGTTCATCAGCACATAAAAGGCACGCATACACAATGACGATCTGTTCAGTGGGAGTTGTCTAATGTAATTCCACACGCACACATTATGGGGCTATCATGAACAAAGAATGAGGAGATAGATGATGGGATGTACAAGGGGGGTTTAAGTGTCTTTCTAGCTTACTACTGAGGGTCAACAAACAAACACAGGCTTCGGGTTAGTGAACTTAATGAATAAATCATCGAGCATGACCCCACACCCCCCCCCACCACACACACACACACATCAATCCATAGCCCATCACAACAGAAGCTACACACTCCCCCCTCCACACTCTTTCTCTCTCTACCCTTGGACCCTTGCACATCTGCTACCATTACATACCCTGGCCCATATTCACTTTGCTGTTCATTATATTGTGTCACGGTGTGCTCTGGGTCTGTGCCAGCAGAAATTAAACTCTTCAGAAAAGATAAACATCATATTACTTCATTACCCTTTTAAAACACATGCAAATTAGAGCCATTACACCCCTCCTCCCTTTCTCTCTCCCTCTCTCTTCTCCCCTTCTATCCCCTACCCACGCACACACACACACCCACACACACACACACATTTTGTCTTTATTTTCCTGGGTGATGAAGTTTGCCTGGCCGGTGTTCAGTCATCCTCTTTGTCACAAACTGACCGTGAATGGTCCGGACCATGCGGCTCTACCCTGCTCGTTTTCCACCTCTGAATTAAACATTAATGCTGCTTGACAGCAATAAATAACATTTATCACAATGGGGATCTAATAATGATTTGGCTAAGCTCGGGCTGCTCATCAGAGCCCATCAAGTGACGAATGTGGCAGCATGATTATGCCGGCAGCTGTCTGTGACAACTGTATCTAAATCACTCGGAGCACGTCTACTTGTCTTTGATCTCCATAATGTGCATTGTTATTGCGGAGCTGTCTTTTCAGTCATCTCTCCTCTCTTTATGTAATTATTGTCTCGATCACTGATATCATTATGGGGACATTAGGGCCATTTTGCTGCTTAGTTCTCGGTTTACAGTATATAAGCATTTACAGCAGTCAGCCAAAAACACATCACTGTACAGTTCACTGTAAATGTCATTTGCTCCTCAGTCTCTGTTTCAGTGAGTGGCCTTTGGCAGCCATGTCTGATTAAATCCTGCTCGTGTATTCTGAGTGTTTTTTTTTTAACTCACTGGTGAAGACAGAAAAACATCTTGGTTTTATGATGGAACTCATTTCATTTACCCTTCAGTGTAGCTGATATTTCTCCTCTGCATGATAAATGGTGTCTGTGCTTAGTTTTGGCTTTTTAAAGAGGGAGAGAGAGAGAAAGAGAGAGAGAGAGATCACTGGCCAACCGGATGGAAAATAACCATGAAATGCATTAAAAGCTGTCCTCAGAACTCCGGCCAGTGTGTGTTTTTGAATGCATCTTCATGCATATGTGCGCATGCATTCATTCAAGCCTGCATACATATACATAATGTGGTCTGCCTGGCATTATTAGGCTTGTGCCCACCTCGCTCAGTCACAGTGTGTGATTCCGCGGCACAGAAAGAGATTGAAGTCAGAACATGATATGAGCGTATTCTTCGGAGCTGCTTTTGATCTTTCTGTCTCATTTGACAGAAAAACGCTACTCTCAGACAAGCCTCTTTTTTGATCTCAGGAGGCATAATGAAAGCCTTTGCTATGTGCCTTTTAGATTAGATAGCCATCTGACCTTGTGATGATGAAAAATATCAAAGATAATTAGAGAGAGGGTAAAAAAAAAAAGATAATTAAATTGTAAGCTGGGAATGTTAGTAGCATGGACTTCGTTTAATAAGCAGATTCATTAACTGCAGTGCTGTATCAGTATTTCATTTATGTTTGATTAATAATGAGCAGGACACATTTAATAAGAATAAAACATTCATCATAAACACACATAAATCAACTAATCACGTTTCTTTGGCAAATAGTACAATTGGATCCCATTAAACTCTCTCCATTCAGTGGTGTCCCGCATGTTAATTGAAATGCCTTAGAACTTTTGAAAATGTGTTCAAGTTAATCATTTGGTTTGATTCACAATTAGTCTAATCTCTGTCTGTGGGAAATGGAAAGTCCAGCCAAAGAGTGTATCAATTCCGCCCGACGACTGGGTCTGAGTCACCTTTTATGCCTGTGATTGGTTGTTAAGTTCCACTGCAGCGCGGATATCAAGAGGGCACACAATGCAAGAGCTCATTAATCCTCCATGAAACTGCGAGGAAATTCAGTTCAGAATCAGGACGAAAAAAAGACCCCAAAAAATGGCACCAGGCTTACTACGGTTCCTAATGGCGAGAAGCAGCTGAACACAGCGAGGCAAAGGTCCTGTAACATGGTGCTCCCCAGCCACTGCTTCATCTAAAGATTGATCATTGTCTGATATTTGTGGTGGCACAAATTGAATGATACTATTTATGTTCTTTGTTGTTTCTGTGGTCTCCACAGTTGGACCCTTAATCACTCTTAATGCATCAGAGGAATTGCTTTCTAATGGCACTTTGTTTGTTTTAGACAAAAGAAACTGAAACTTGATTACATTTGAACCATTTTATACCTCTTAGATTTGAGATTGTATTTATTTTTTTTTTGTCATGGGTAGCAGAGAGCTGAAAAAACAAGAGAGAAAGATCTAAGATTGTTGTTGACTTAAGCCAACGGGTAAGCAAATAATTAAATAATACTTAAGTTGCAGACATTGTTGTGTTTGTTCGCATAAAAATTGTGCTAGCAAACACTTAACCAATGGACTGATAACAAAACACTTCAGCATTCAGTGACAGCTTCACATTTACTTTGTCACTATGAGGGTTGTAGTCAACCAAGAAAATCTTGGTCAGTTGAAATAATACCTTCTCCATTGGTTGGACGACAAAAAGAAAATGCACCTTTAGTTTAAACTTAAAAATACAGAGTGCACCCTGCCTGGTAGCCATGTCAGCCTAAGAGTGCTTTCACACCAGACCAATTGAGACAAAACAATCAAGACCAAGTTCTGACACGTTTGCAAACGCTTTTACGATTGGTCATAATTATTTTTTTTTGGGGGGGGTGGATTGCAGGAACTCATCGAATCAAACTTGGAGCAAGAGCCTGCTTGATTGAGGATGAGGATTGCACCTAGGATGAGTAGAAAAAGTTTTTATGTGAATGCTGAGAAGGCACACTGCCACCATGCACCTCTGTCAGGCACACTCTTCTAAAGACGCATCAGGTAAGCTAATTGGTTATATAATTACATAACAGCAAGCAGGCCACCCTCTCTAGTCAGTCTTAGTTTGGTTGATTGCCATTGTTGTGTTCACCCGGAGGGTAAACGCTCCTGGGTTCAGAACTGTGAGCTAGACGAGAAAGCACCTTGAATGAATCACTAGCAATGGAGCTTGTGCACTGCACATTAAATAATTATAATCCTATTACTTAATTCTTAAAATATAGGGCAAAAACTCAAAGCCTCAAATATTAAACACAAAAGTTGACAGAGACAACACAAACAGGTTGGCATACCATTTTCAGTGTGATACGTTAACTGCTATTTGCATATTATTATTTTTTTAAGTTTTGCTCATTGCTTTTAACAAAGTGCAGCCAACATGAGGTTTTCACTGAGTTAAAAGTTGTGTCCCTAATAATAATGAATTACAATGCTTAGCTGAAACTGTTCCTCTAGTTTGAAACATGAATGCATTACAGTTTGCAAAACAAAAATATGTCAAAGATTCATTATTTATGAAAAAAGATGGTCATAATGTTCCTGGAAAGTTCAGGCTTCAGCTATTAAAAGAGCAGCGGAGCGACTTTCATAAACAGCTTGGGATCACTGAAAGCTGAATGTAATGAATTTGATTATAAATAGCACTTTAAAAGGGTTATTCAAAGCCCACTCCAAAGGAGTAAACATCCACTATGACAGGCAGCTGTTTTCACTCGTATCTCTCACTACACTTCACTGGACTCTTCAAAGAACCACTTAAATGAAGAATGATACAGAGATGCCTGTGGCAAGAAGAGAGCATCTTTGGCTGCATACAAACTAGCCCATAGCAGCACACTGTATCTGATGATTGGTGCCTGCCTCAGTTCCGAATAAGCTTACTTAAAAACATGGCAAGGAGCCTCACCCTAATCTGCTCCTCACAATGCATCGTTCATGGCAAGTGAACAGTCTGATGTTTCATGCATTTAGAATAGAAAGGGTGAGTCAAACATTTCTCCCGTGGACTTGTGTAGAATTTAATCTGTTTTCCACTGAGTCACTTCAACCATGGGAATGAAGGGTGGGGAGTTTCTGTCCAGTCACCACCACTGTATTACACGGTGACATAATTTACAAGTTGCACTGTAATCAATATCTATTCCAAAAACAAAAAGATGAATGACAGTATCTAAATCTGATGACACCTGTTGAGGACGTTACATCTGATTGTCTGCACTTTGAAAATTGTACACACAACCCAAACACACCCATTTACTGCTTTAGTTTAGTCAATGTGATGGCCATATGCTTATATTAAAATATATCCCCATCAAGCATAATCCCAGCGGCTGCATTTCCACCACTTTAACATTAACAAGGGATGCTGTTGCTGTTGCTCACAGTGATGGATGTGGACCGTCTGCTAATATTTGCCATATCAGTTTAAAAGATGATCACTGTTGTGTTGTTTTCATTATGCTCGATGCTGGTAATATTCTGTTGTGCCGTCAACAAATCCCACCTGGGAATAAATAAATAAAACAGGTCACAAAAAATACAAATACTAAAAATACCTTTGGTTTTTCACTTAAACAGGGAGAGAATATTGTTTTTTATTGAGGGCTATTTTCAGCTGCAGATTCGGTGAGCTAGTGAGGGCTCTGTTCTCAGGAATGACTCAAAATGTATTTATTGTCACAGACTCTTCATTTTAATGAAGGCACATATCAGCCACTGCAGCGGGGTAGCTAATTTATGCCTTGTTTATAGTTTTTGGACAAAAAATTGAGCTCTATGGCGCACTGTGGCATAAGCTAAACCAGGCTTTGGCAACAGAATACAAGTTAGCTGGATCAATTCATTGAGGGTTTTTTGGTTGTTTCATGATTTGGTTTTAACCTTAAAGAAAGTGCAGCAAATATAACCAGCTTTAAATCATTAATGAATATTGTAAATAATATATCTATAAAAACAGGAAGAGTGGAAAAAACACAACTTTTCTCAAAAATACGTGCAAATTATGTGAAAAGAACAACAACAGAGAAACCTTGAGAGGCTTTGCTAGTTTCAGGGCCCCTGGTGGCTGCAGGTTTGCTGCTGCCTCAGGCTCTCTATCTGTACATGTATACCCGCAGACACCCTCGTGCACGTGTACGTCGACACATCCGCACATACGCACACAGTGCATGTTTGCCCCGGAGTCCTAGTAACTGTATGAGGTAATGCCCTTGATATAAACAGAGAAGCTTATGGAAAGTATAGTGGTGACCTCAATCACTGGAGTGGATCAAAAACACTTGTCAGCCAGGCATTTTCAATTTCAGACACATCTGTTTACATATCATGCGATGTTTGGATTATTGCAGACAAATCCCCATGGAAAACTGTTGTAAAGTGTTCTCATAAATGGCTGTTTACTGCTGCATTAGTATTATATAATCCTTTAGCTCCTCATTTTCCATTGTGAGAAATTAGGGAAGCGTTATTAGGCTCCGGTGGAATCTAGACTTAATTTCCTCCCTTCGCTCCACTCTTTGACGATAGTGTACTTATGGTCCTAACACGCCAACCTTTACAAGCTTTCTGGTGTTCGGGCTAACTCCTGATGGAGAAGTAATATCATCCTTTTCCATGTCCACATCATTTCGAACACAGCGGGGATTTGTTTCATTTATGTAACAATGAAAGCAGCTGGCAGAGTGCCCACATGTTGCTAAATGGAACACCGACGCCAAGAAGCAAGGTGCTTTTTAAACAGAGATGGAGAGACACCAGAGAGTGCTTGTGGGGAAGAATGAAAGAATTGGATGGCAGAATAGAAAGCAATCAATGTCTCTTTGTGCTGTGCACAACTTTTACCCAATAGCTCTTCCGCTCTAGGAGCATTTGTGAAGAAAATACATGAATCAAGTTTAACTATAGTAAGGCCAAGTTATAGAACGAGGTAGCAGTCAGTGAAAGACGATCGATCAAGCAGAGACGTAAGTGCTTCGCTCGACGCCAAACCTTGCAGCTGTATGAAACTCTATATGCCTTGGCCTCTGTACAGACTAAACACCACACCCACACATGTAAATGCTGTCGCTCTCATTTATACTTATAAGCCTCGGCAACATCTGCAATCATTTATATGTCCAGGTGCTTTAGGACCGTAATGAGGATTATTCACTGCAGATGGGCAGCGATCACTGATCACACACTGTTCATTGGTGAGTGTGGGAAAGCACTGGCCTCCGCAGAAACGCACCTGCTGTTGGACTAAGTCGTAGTCGCACCCTCCCTACCCCCAGTTTCCAGAGATTATTTTAAAGCTGCACATGGCAAGATGTTTTTTTTTTTTTTTTTGTGGAATAACTCACCTGTCTCATCGTGTTCTGCCAGGCTGTGTTACTGTACAATCATCCAAAGTATTTCTAGCTTCGCTGTCAGATCTGCTGGAAGTGATCGAACCATGGCAACAATATGAAGATGCAGCTGGACTGGTACACTTGACGATCCCTTTGCTTTTTCTCATCCTTTTCTAGTGTCCCTTGATATAAGCCAAGGCTTGTAGGTTTTAGTAAACATGTGCTTTTACTGACTTCTTTGCGTGTTTCTGTACATCTAATGTAAACTGCGGCCACTGGCATTTGAGGCCGCCTCTGTGTTAAATTGCAGAGTGCGTTTTTAAGGCGGTATGAGTTTAGGCGAGGACTGAGCATTTTGAATGTTTGTGGAAAAAGACAAAATAAATAGCTTTTTCTGTGAGTTAAACCACGTCCTTGGAAGATATGGAGGGTACAGTCTTTTAACTGTGCTTATCCCAACCTGCAGCTTCAAAAAGGTTATTTTTTTAATGCTCATTTGTGGTTGGATTAGAGCATGAAATTTTAACGAGTCTTCTTTTTCCCCCCCCTCCTCTTAGTGGACACATATACAGCAGCTTTGATGCATCTCGCTCCTGCCCGGCTCACATCAGAACTGTGTTCCTTAAGTTCATGTTTATCCCACAGCACTGCAGAGTAATGCACTTTCTTCCACCGAGTAAATAAAGAAGAGGTTATGCAATCAATCTTTCGGGGGTTTGAAATCATAATATTGAACACAACTGTCAGCTGTGCCATTAGCATGATTCATTTCTGCCGTTTTACATTTACAATTTTCCTACAAGAACAACATTGATTCCCCGCGCGCGTGTGTGTGTTCATCCATTTGTTTGCCTTCGAGTGTGTGCGAGCGCGATCCCGAGTGGGTTGTATATGTACGCGTCTGACACAATTTCCTTCCTATTTTCTTCCGTAATTTGAATCAGAGAAAATGTATTAATTTTGCAGGGGTGAGAGGAGCCTACACAGAGCCAGTAAATAAATCTCTCCTATTATTACCCACAATGCCCTGTCAGGTCCATACATCATCTCAGCACATCATAATTAATTGCACACTAAACTATTCTGTTCAATTAACCATGAGGGAATGGATAGAGAAGGGAGAGAGAGAAGGAGAGAGAGAGAGGGGCCAGAGATTGCTGCACAGTGTTCATTTTACAATCAAACATACACATAGTGACCATGCAGGGATTTATATTTTAGCTTGCTTTAATTTCAGGTCTATATGTGTGTGCGTGTGTGTTCCAGTTTGTGCATAAAGAGCACCTGCACCTGTTTTGATAGCTTATTGACCAGTCTGGTCGTGCGTATTTCCATATTTTCCTAAAGTAGTTGCGGTATTGTATATGGAGAGGAGACTTGTTCAAATTCCACTTGCCCTTCAGTGCTGTTCTAATGGGAAATGTGCTTATGCAAGGCGATCTCACCCTGGAGGCTTCACATTTTCCACCAAGGCTCTGTCAGGTCAACAGCCTCATAAGAAAAAAAGTGGCATAACATTATGAAGATGGTAATAGCGAAGTGAGTCGGTCGCTAACACATTTCCCATGTTGCCTCGGGAGCATCTGAAGCCAAACATACTTAAATGCAACTTTAAAATCTCAGAAATACTTTCGGTTGAAGTTGCATCAACTGTCCTCCTGCAGAGAAATGCTAAGGTGTTGAGCATAGCAGGGGACTATGCAGTACATTTTCCCCGGCTGTCTCTCTTTGAGGAGACAATAACTTCGGTGCAATAAAAGGATAAAGACAGTGAGGCAAACAAGGAGCATTTCCTGTCTCTTCAGAAACATATTTTTGGCTGACAGGAGGCATGCTAAATGTACCGTAAAACCACTCCCACAATGATGCAAATCTGATGCGGGGATATAGGTCAACCAGCTCCTCCTGACTCACCAGCCTGAAATAATCAAGGCTGCAAAGTGAAGTAGGTTGGAGTCTTAGTTTAGACAGGATTTGCTTAAAAACACAACGATGTTGTGAGCGCTGCAAATGTAAGAGGAAGGATTACAGTTATGGTTAAGTGCAGGCAACGACAGAAGTGGGTCACGGACAGATGCTGAGGAGCGATTATGGAAGAGCATTTGATCGATGGAATGAAACGTGCAGTTCAAATGGGTCTGAGGCTCGGTTTACCTTGGGAAAAGTGTTTAAAAAAAGGTTATTGATTGTTCGCTAAACCCCCTCCCTAAAAAAAGTGGTTGTCCAATCGCAGCTTAGCAACCGTAACTAGGCGTGTTTTGTCTGTCAGTGTTTGGCTTTCTTCACATGCCAGAGAGATGTGTATCTTTCAGTTTGGGGGTCCTATTATTAAGCACAGCATAATTACAAACGTGGGTTTTGAGTCACTTTGTGGTCATTTTGTATCGTATAGTGATCATCTAAGTCTCTTTATCATTGTTTTGCAACTACATGTGTGACTTTGAGTCTCTCTTTGGGCTGCTGGGCTTGTATCTACAGTAGCCTACTTGCAGTGGTATTGCATGTGTTTGTGGTCATTTTAAATCTCTTTTTAGCTAATTCCCTCCGTCCACTGTGGCCTGATTTTGTAACTCAATAAACTGCACATTAAAATGTCCCACTACTATTACAAACACAACAATATTCAAAAATTGATAGTCATAGCTGGATCTTCTGTTTTGATATTCTGGGCAGGGGCGCCGAAAAGGGGGGGTAAAGGAGACGGATTCTAGGGGCCCATGATTGAGGGGGGCCCAGAAAGGCCCCTAATGATGATGAAATTATAATACAGAAAAAAATAATGACACTAAGTTATTAACTAACATATAATCACAAATGTTTTATTTTCAATGTCTTGGTAACAATAACTTTATTTGTTTTGGAAACATCAACGCCTGCAGGGCCCCCCCTTCCCCCCCTCTATTTATGTGAAATGGTTCAGTCCGACTGGATCAGCTGCAGGTAGCGCACCGGCGGTTTGTCACACAGTGCCACAGCGGGCAATGAGGAGGAGACGGCAGTATGCCTCAAAAATCCGGCAGCCAAAAAAGAAAAGAAAAGAAATTAAGAGAGGAGAAGGAGTTGAAGGGTCGACAATATGTCACCCAGTATTTAAAAAAAAAAGGTGGGTTTGTTAGTTGTGGTGGAAAGTTATGGAATATTAACTTTGTCCCTGTCTGTGGTCTATAAGCTAGCTCACTTTTCTCACCATGTTAGCTCAAGAAAACTCTGGATTTTTACATTTTACTGCTATAATAGTTAAATAATCAATCCAGTCAAACATTTATCAAGCTGTTCTTATTCAATAATAGTTGATTTCCCCTCTGTCAAAATGATGCCTCATTCTGAACAGAGTCAAGTGCACCAGCAGCTGCAGCAGCAGCAGCTGTCTGTCAGCCCCCAACTTCCCCTGCCCCTGAACCAGCCCCAGTATGTAAAATAGCATCAAAAAATTTCGCTGCTATGTTGGGGGGCCCTGTAAAGATTCTTTTCATGGGGCCCAAAATCCCTAGCGGCGCCCCTGATTCTGGGCACCGTTTTCACATTTTGTCTAAATGTAGCATTATCCTATTGAGACATATGGAATGTGTTGGTATTATTTTGGTATTCAGGAGCATCCTTTGCACATCTAGGAATATTTAATTCAGTTTGCAACACATCGCCTCTTACCTGTTCACCTTCAGCTCTGGGTGATTTATCCAGACAAACTAGCTGACAGTTTCCCAAGGCTGGGACTGAGATAGAAGCTTTTAACAAAGACCTGGTCCTCAACAGGTTGTCAGAAACGTGCAAATAGTTTCCTGAAGGTGGTTGATGAAGGAAAGAGGGAGGGTGTGTCTGAACAAATAAGAAACTATGGCACAGGGGGAAAAAAGTGGAACATTCACTTTTAAAAGCTATGTAAACAGCTTCGGAGGAATGTTTTTTTAGGAATATGGACAAAAAAAACTGAATAATGTATGTCTCTTTGTGGATAAATGTTAACTGTAACTTACAACCCAAACCTCTGGCCTCTGGATTTTTATTCCCCTGAGCGTGTGCCCAACGAGTAAACCCTCCATGGTTTTTCATATTTAGCTTCACAGAGGAGTAGAAGGGCATCTGTGTTTCTTTCCACGTGTTCTGCAGGCCTCATTTTTACCAATCCTGACTTTTTACCTGGGACAGGCAGCATGAGGCAGCTGGTTTGGAGGTGACTGGTTCAATTCCCCTGGCTGAGGTGCCTTGAGCAAGAGCCTAAACCCCCTCAAACTGCTCCTGCATGGCTGGCCACTGTTCTAAGCGTGCTCCTTTGTACGGCCAATGCAGATGATTTGAATTAGCTTCAGTTTTGACAATCCAATGTGATGTAAATACAAATTAAGTCAATATTTAGGCCATATTTAGGTGTTAAAATGTCTGCTGTAAACACGACAAAATAAAATGTTACAGACGGTCTTTTTGGCCAATCAGCGAGCTTCCGTTGGCTCAGTGAACTGGGTAGTCGCAGCTGATAAATACGTTTTCCAGTTGGCGTTTCAGTTTGTTAAAATGAATGGTTCGGTTCCTATTTTAGCTACATGCATAAAAGACGCTTTGTTTCAAGTTACGTAAGAGTTTTGAAAGCTAAATCTGCCAACATTACAACAGTAAACTGAATGGGCGCATGAATAAAAGGCTTGACAGATGAAGCAACAGCAACTAAGGAGTTTAAAGGCCGGACAAAATCACAAAGAACTGGCAATGCCCTAATGATAGCACACTTTTAATTCAACCGAGATCCTTCCGAAATTTCTGCGTTGCCTGCACGGGTTGCACAGGGCTCTCAATCACACTTTTAATGAGTTACAAGATAACTGCTTGAGTCAATCTCATTGATATCCAGCCTGCTTATGTTTGAGTGGTAAAAGCGTTTGATGGATTCCTCAAACATCACATTTATGTTCAAAAATTCAATAATGCAATTTGGCTCCCTTGGCAGCCCTGTTGCCATAGCATCCCAGCAACAATTTCCATGAGCAGTTCTGCCCACGTCATACTTTATTAATAATAATAATAATAATAATATGTTTGTAAGAAAGAATGCACTATGGCCTGTCTTCCCTCAGCCACCCTACCTTTTCACTTAGCAGGATAAATACTTGTTTCATGTAGAAACCACTTCTGGAAAAGGATGAAAGTCCCAAAGGAAATTTCCTATCTGATGTTCCATTTGTCACTGCTGCATGTACGTCAGAATTTATGGTACCTATTACAGGATCAGTAAATCCAATGTTCTGTAGCCGAAAGCTCTTTTGTTGCTTGATTTAGTTTATCTGAGAAATACATCTCACAATGAAGTATGAACACATCCGTAGAAGCAATTTATATCACAAAAGAATCCAAATAAAAACTACTTGCATGGATTTATACTATTCTGATTCAGGAAAATTACTGAGCGCGACCCCGGAAGATAGTTAAATTATGTGTTGTTTATATAATAACTTCTGCAGATAAAACCATTTCGCTGGCTAAATTAAGTTTGTGAAACACCATTACTGCTGGGAAAACAAACACCATCTCTGCTGGTTCAAAACACTTAAAATGAATGTGTGTATGGAGACAGAGGTCACAGCAACATTTTGTTTTGAACGGTAGCTCACTGCAGTAAGTAGTATCTGCCACTTTCAATAGATTTTATGACTGCTGCATCTATGCAGATAGGCAACAAC
The DNA here is from genome assembly GCF_963514085.1 of Chelon labrosus. NCBI lineage: Eukaryota > Metazoa > Chordata > Actinopteri > Mugiliformes > Mugilidae > Chelon > Chelon labrosus. The sequence goes on from NC_140339.1 coordinate 16,389,798, forward strand.
AAATGTAGGAACCCAGACCCAATCTAAAAGGAAATAAAAATGCTTATTGTCTTAAATGCCATAGTCTGCCTAGAAATTAAAGGGCAAAGTGAACCCAATGTTCCTCTAGAAAGTAATATTTTGTACTCATCTTTGGGTTTAAAAGCGGCTTTGAATAACTGAAGAGACATTCAAGGGAAACTGTGGGGGGAGTGTGTGCCTGTGTGAAGAGATCAAATGAAACCTGGCTGGAGCTCAGAGGGCAGTGGGGCTGAGGGTTATGCAAATGTCTTGCGGAATGGTGGAATTCCCCTTCAGTCCTGTTCCAGATCATATTCACTGTCGGAAATATTCACCGCAAGCAGCCTGGAAATGAAATAATTAAATGTAAATCACTTATATGATACATTTGGGCTCTAAAGGGCGACGGGGTTAGCGCATACGTCGAGGATGTTGTCCGCCGTGTCATCGCAGATCTCGATTCCTACATTCAAATTGATTCCTCTATTTAAATTCAATATGGGTTGCGGCCTCCATTTTCCACATTAGTTCTGAACCCCCGCCCCCCATCACATGCGACATGAGTGACAAGCAATGCTCCGTCTGATGGCTCACATACAAAAGCCAGGGGTGGAAATTCTCTCTCCCTTTGAGATGCAGCGCAAAGTCATCGTCTCCCTGCATCAGCAGAGAGCAGGAGGAGGAAAAAGACCTGATTATTATGTGCACAAGATGATGGATCACACGTATATTCTCCCTTATCTTGCCAACAGCAGTATGTACTGCGCGTATCACCTACCAATGACAGAGATGCAGCGGCTTACAGAAGTCAACTGGCAGTTTAACTTTGATCATACTGCATTTCTGATTTACATTTGAATCACTCTTTGATTGCATCAGATGAATTTTTGACCAAAAGCGAAAAAAAAGAGGAAAAAAAAAAAGACCAAGGTCAGAATACATTTCAGCTAAATTTGAAAGTTCTCCCTCTCTTAGCCTGCCATGCACTTCAATTTACCGTCTCATTATTCAAAGTGAAAATGAAAATTGGAGCCTGGAGCATTTATATTTGAACAAAGAGAGGGGAAGCAGATTATGAATGTTCCAAATGTAATTTCTATTACACTTCCATTATTCTTCTATTAATCACAGATTCATTCTCTCTGTGCTCTTCAAGTAAAACACGCTCATACAGTATTCATGTGCATACAGGGGGAATAAAGAAATTGCCAAGGCTATTTGAAATGTTTAATTTATGGTCGACACGTCCTCCAGCTGAAAAGAGACGTGTTACAGAACGTATATGTTTTAATCACAACTTATTAAATCGCTCGCTATTTGACAAACACACTGTAAGTAATTACGACTGGCAAAAAAAAAAAAAAAAAAGCCTTTGTATCAGAATAATCCTCGATTCTTCCACTTTTTAAATCGCAGTATTTGTGAATGGGGACCTGCATTTCTTTTTTTGTTCTCCCTTTCTTCTATAGAAAGGCTAATATTCACAAAGCGAGATGAGATTTAATGCATACTGATTACTCTGGAGACTCACTATTCAACTCTGGGCGAAAGCGTCAATTAAAGAGTTTTAAGCCTCCATAAACTGCACCTTAAACAGCTGATCAACGCTATGCAGGCCTCACCTCCTGGATTTGAGCTCGGAGTTTTGTTTAAATGGAGCAAATTTATCTCTAGAGAGAAACCTTGTAATCCCACTTTTAAATCTCCAAGCAGTTGAATAAGTGTGCTATCATTTTTTTTTGGCTGTTTTTCTTTCTCTCTCTCACACACACACGCATGCAGAGCAGTTGCACGGCAAACACTAATCATAAGCAGTCACTAATGGTGTTTAAGAAATATTAAACTCATGTCAGCTTGTGTACAAATGCTAAGAGGGACTGCTATCAACGGAACACAAACAGCCTCTTGGGATATTGTTTAGTTTCATTTAGGTTACGTATGTATGTATTCATAAGCACCGAGGCATGAATGCATGGAGATATTTTCATTTGTGCGCAATGAGGCTTTGACATTGACCTCGCTTTTAAAACGCACCACAATGGATGTACCATGAACAATAACATTTGTCTGGGGTTCAACTACGCACCCAATAGTTTATTGATACTGGTACAAACCCATCTGTAAGGAAAAAAAAAAAAAACTGTCCTCATTATTAGCCTGTCATTAGTTTGATTAAGAGTGTAGTAACCCCTCAGGGCTAAACCGACGGCCTGCCACAAAAGCAGAGCTCCTCTGCTTGCGGTGAACTCTGTCGTGGTCCTGCAAAGTGCACAAAAACCGCGTTCAGCGAGCCTGCAAGCGTTGCACAACAATAACACAGCGGGACCGTTTCGCGGTGCTCATTTTGATCCAGACAAAATGAAGTGTTGGGGGTGGGGGTGGTCGGGTGGTGGAGAGAGAGAGAGAAAAAAATGAAGCTTTTGGCATCCAGCAGGAGAATGAGATGTTTAAGACATTGATTCACCTTGGGTTCAGAACCACAGTGTCTAATTATAGCCATGGGAATCTAGTCAAGGCCATGGTATTTCAGGGCTGGGGAGAGACAACATTCTGCTATAACTACGCTCTGCTCTACATGAATCATATTCCCTATGTGGTTTGGCAGCCATTAAAACAGAAAGAATGCCCTTTCTCAGTCAGAAGCCATGGGCTAGTGTACCTCAACTGCACCAGAAAGGTTAACATTTTCTTGACAATGTCTGAGTGATCAACACATACGCACACGCAGCAACGTACTGAAATGTGGCAGACTTGTTTAACCACTAATTATAGCAAGTTGTCGTTTTAAGCCGTGTGCATTTCAGGTGAAAACACTGGCGTGTAAGTAATCACGGCATTAGACATAGATAGGTAGGTCAACAAGCCTCAAACCCAGCAATGCTTGGCACCCCATGAAAGTGTTGCTTATGCATATATCAGCTCCATCAAAGAGGGGAGAAGGGTGGGGTGGTGGTGTCTTTGTGAGAGAGAGAGAGAGAGAGAGAGAGAGAGAGAGAGAGAGAGAGGAGGGGGGGAGCAGATCTCTGAAGCACACAACCTCATTATTCAGTTCAGCACATCCACTTCATTGTTCTTCAAATCAGCCCAAACTCACTGGGCTCATCCGAAGCCCTCAGAATGGAACAGAGCGGCTTTATGTTTTAAAAGGAGCCACCAATGAGATCTCTGGAATGATCTGTCCAACGCGCCATCATTTTTTACTCTTCTTTGTCAAGTACTTCGACGTGATTTCTCTTCAGAATGTCCTCTGTCATTGGCAATTCAACGCGATACAAGGCCAACACAAACATGAGGGAGGGATGTCTTGCTGAGATGTTTTCAGCGGTGTGATTTCCCCGAGACAGAGCTGAGATGTTGCCTGAAGATGACAGCGCAGGATATGCCAGGAGAAGTGTCCGGAGGACCAAGGCCGACATGGTGAATCATTCCCAGAAATGTAAACTGATTGCACCACACAGGGAACTGTTAGAGATGGTCTTTTGTGTTGCAGCATGCTCCCCTGGCTGCACGCTTTGCCGTGCAGTGTGCAGGACAAATAATGGCAACACACACATATACACAAAAACTGGCATTCTGGTGTTGGTCCTCCCACCAGTGTTTCATGTAAATATGCTCTAACTATTCTTCTGCAGCCGCATCAATCATGGTGAATATGACAAGGCCCCTTTGTTCCCCACAAAGAGTGTAAACACAGCTGGAGCATGCTGGAGGAACCTTTCCGTCCCCTATCTTGCCACTACACCTGTCGGACACACTGCATCAAAACCTCATTTGGAGCTCTGATTATCCTAATGACACCAGTGGCTTTTCCCACTCTGGCTATTATCAGTTAAATCCTCCTTCTCCTAATTAAAGGCACACAGTCAACACATGGTCAAGCATGAAAAGGATCCTCCTCCCCCCACACACACGAGGGAATCTATCACTCTGCCATTCATCATCCTGTTTATTTTGTCATCATTTATTCAACAAAGATTTCCCTCAAGTGTTTTTTTCAAATTACTTTACATCAAAGTAAAAAGATGTTGAACTGAACCACAAGTCAGACAAATTATGCAAGCATCCTAATGAGATTAAAACATTTTTTTTTACAACTTTTACCAATAAAACTGGTAATTGACCAACAAAATAATCAGATTATATCCTGACTGAGTTATTCTCAGATCATCTATAGCCACCATAGCCCACAATTGTAATTAATGCTGAAAAAAATCACATAGTGAGGAACATGGCACGTGTCCAAAATGAAATATTGGTTTTAATTAAACCTTCATTTCCATGTTCAGGTTCATTCACATCAAAGGCTGCCAAAATTCATCAGCTACCACCACCGCCAGCTATTCAGCAACAGCAACGCTAGCTCTGTAGCGGCGAATGCTGCCTGCGCTAACGCCGGCACACTTAACACGGAAAGGTTCTCACATATACCAGATCAGAGTATATGCAAGATTAAAGCTGAAACAAAGGAAGATGGACTTGATGATATTTCACCACTCATCCAAGCAGCTTCTTCAGTTCTAAAAGGCTGGAGGAGAGTTCGGGTTTAAATGGGAACATTTGTGGGTGTTGCTCATTAGAAACTCAAATGAGTGTCTTCAAGAAACTGTACAACCTATAGTTGCTATAGTCAAGAATCCTGGTTCAGACCCCAGTGACTTCAATAACCTACGCCCGATCTCTAACCTACCATTTCTCTCTAAGATTCTGGAAAAAGCAGTGGCTTCACAGATACACACACATCTTCATAACAATAACCTTTATGAACAGTTCCAGTCTGGTTTCCGTCCACGTCACAGCACAGAAACAGCCCTCCTCAAAATCACTAATGACCTCCTGATGGCAGCTGACTCCGGACTATTATCTATCCTCATCCTTCTCGATCTGAGTGCAGCCTTCGACACCATCTCCCACACCACCCTCATTGACAGATTAGCATCTATTGGCATCTCTGACACACCCCTGGACTGGTTTAAATCTTATCTCTCTGGCCGCACTCAGTTCATCCAGTTGAAAACATTCACATCCCAACCATCTCCCCTCTCCTCTGGTGTTCCCCAAGGCTCTGTACTAGGCCCTATTCTGTTTATCATCTATCTCCTCCCCCTTGGTCAGATCCTCCGTAAATTCAACATCCACTTCCACTGTTATGCGGACGACACCCAGCTCTACCTCTCTTCCAAACCCACCTCCACATTCCCGCCCTCCTCCCTCTGTGACTGTTTACAAGAAATTAAAACCTGGTTCTCTTACAATTTCCTGAAACTCAACAGTGATAAAACAGAGGTTCTCCTCATTGGTTCCAAGTCCACTCTCACTAAAACTCCAAGTTTCACCATCCCCATTGATAACTCCTCTGTTTGCCCCTCCCCACAGGTTAAGAGTTTGGGTGTCGTCCTTGATGGTACTCTCTCATTCCAAAGCCACATCAATAACATTACTCGGTCAGCGTATTACCATCTACGCAACATCAACCGTCTCCGCCCATCCCTTACTCCCAACTCCACTGCCATCCTAGTCCACACCCTGGTCACATCTCGGCTGGATTATTGCAACTCCCTTCTCTTTGGTCTTCCCCACAAGTACATCCATAAACTCCAATTGGTTCCGAATTCTGCTGCCCGCATCATCACCAGGATCCCATCCATTAATCACATCACACCTGTTCTGCAACAGCTTCACTGGCTTCCGGTCAAATTTCGTGTGGACTTTAAGATTCTGCGCCACACCTTCAAGGCCATTCATAACCTCTCTCCCCCATACATATCTGACCTTCTCCACATCAACACTCCTTCCCGGACACTCAGATCTGCCTCATCTATCAGCCTCATTGCGCCTCCTGCCCGTCTGACCACCATGGGGGCCAGAGCCTTCAGCCGCTCTGCCCCCCGTCTCTGGAATTCCCTCCCACCAAGCATCAGGAACATTGACACATTCTCCACCTTCAAATCACATCTGAAAACCCACCTTTTTAAACAGGCTTACTCCCTTTAACATTCTTTTAGTGATCTAGTATTTTATTATTTTATTTGTTGTTGTTATTGTTTGTTGCTGTAAGGTGTCCTTGAGTGCCATGAAAGGCGCCCCAAATAAAATGTGTTATTATTATTATTATTAAGTGTTTCAGTGGTTCTTTTTTTCGTTTTTGGATAGACATGTACTAATTATGTTAACGAGTGTCCGAAACAAACTTACTGAGCATAGGCAGCCCAAACTATTGAAATCTGTCAAAGGGTAAAAAAGGGCGGACGCTAGTGGGTGTTATTGCCACTGTCATAGATTTAAGGAGGTTTATGGTTGTCATTAAAACAAATATGTCAGGAGGTAGCCATCAAGCCATCGAAAAATTGCTTGGTTTGCCTGTGCTGTCAGTGTGCCCCTGGGTAAAACACAATATTGGATACATTTCGTGTGGATCACAGTGCTATCAGGAACACTGAGGGATGACCACAACAGGTAATTTAACAGCAACTTTAAGGTGAAAATTAGGGCTATCACCAAAATAGTTATACACCAACATCTGGGACCATGAATATATTCAAAATTTCATATCTCTATCCCCTCAATAATTGTTAATAATTTTCTGTCTTGACTAAAGTTGTGGATTGACCTTGCTTTGCGACGCTGCAGGATTCTTGAGATCTCCTGATCCACAGGGGGGCTGGCAACTATGGGTATGTTTAAAGAGTTCCTTTTATTGACATATTTGCCTTTAAATATTTTTTTTTTTTTTTACAAAAAGTTAACTTCATAACTATCTATACTGTTAGTTGGTGGTAGACGGTTATAGATAGATGAGCCAGCCATCAGCCACAATATTAAAACCACCTTCCTAATATTGTGTAGGTCTGCCTTGTGCCTCCAAAACAGTTGGGGCTCATCAGAGAATGGACGTGGTCCTTTTGAGGGTGTCCTGTGGTGTCTGGTAACAGAATGTCGTTAGTGGGGTCCTTTCGGTCCTATGGGATGAGGGGAGGGTCCTCTGTGGATCAGGCTTGTTCCAGTGCATCCCACAGATACTTGATCAGTTTGGGGGTCTAGCGAATTTGGAGGCCAGGTCAACACCTTGTGCTGTTTTTCATGTTTTCTGAGTTGTTCCTAAACCGTTTTTGTGTGTGTGCCTGTGTCAGGCTGCATCCTGCTGGGGATGGCTGCTGCCATCAAGGAGTGTCATTGCTATGGGGTTGGGGTGCCTGGTCTGGTCTAGGTGGGTGGTACATGACTAAGTAACATCCACACCCAGGTCCAAAAGTTCCCCAGCAGAACATTGCATTGTCACAAGATAGTCAATGTTATTCATTTCTCCTGTCAGTGGTTTTAATGTTGTGGCAGATCGGTGTATATTCTGGTAAATACCCAGCAAATGGAATGGAAAAACTGATGGATGGGCAGAGTTCCCACTTACGAGAGTTTAATAGCATTTAGTTTTCAACATTTTGTCGGTCACTGCAGTCACCCAGTTAGCGTTGCCAAAATAAACATACTGGGAAGAAAATCACTGTAGGACTGAGGTACGTAACCCGGGTGACCTTGTAGGGATAATGCATTGTTGCTGATATGGACAGAATGGAAGCGGAGAGAATTCAATTTTGATTCAGTAGAGTAGTTTCAAGTGTTTTTGGTCTAATGCAACAGGAGTGTTGTTGCATACAGAGGTCACCCTGGACTGATTTTTTTTTTTCTTCTGTTGGCTGCAGTTATGATTTCCTATATAGGTTTTGTCCTTGTTTCCACAATACTGCCATACACAGTAGCACCATTTCCTTTTCTGTTTAGCTGCCATACTATCTTGACTTGAAAAGTGGTATTTTTTCCTTTGGACTAATCTGGATGCAAGTAATCCTGTACATAATTTTATTTAATAAACCTAATTGTATGCCTGAAACATATAGGTTTTATAGCCAAGCTTCAGTCTTTGAAATTTTATTAAAATGTTTTGAAAGAAAACCATCAGAGTCAAATGAGTATCGAGAAAACAACAGCTACTGAAAAGTAAAAAGAAATCAAGTGTGAAAACGGAAGACAAGACTGAATCTCATAGCAGTTTGTATCATAACTGAGCCACACCTGTCAATACTGAGCCAAGGTCTCACCAAACCGCTTGCCACTTCCACCCTGCAAGAGGGAAAAAAAGTGACTGCTGTGCTGCCTCCATGTTCTTATTCTCTTCCATTTTACCTCGAGGCCTGTGGACTTACCTCAACAAGACCTCATCAAACTCTGCAGCTCTGTTTACACATTCTGTTAGGAGACAGAAAGAAAAATCCAATTCTCCACAGAGCAATGGTACACTTTTTTTTTTTTCCGTTTTCATATATTATTTGAGACACGGCAGGAACAAAACATACAGAGAGTCAGACTGAGCAAAACTCCCAGCATTGTATACCTGACCATGCTTTCTGAATTATTTACCTTCAGCAGCCCCTTTGAAGGAGGCTGAGAGTGTACTATATGTCCCTTCAAATGACAGCTGTGAAGCAATACACCAAGTTTGGTTTTCACGGCACTTCTTCAATGCTCTGCTGGTTTGCCCTTTAATTTCACCTCCAGAGCGAGTCTGCCTCAGTACCCATCTGAAATACAGCTTGACCTGTGACAACTTTGTCAGAAGAACCAATGCCATTTTTTCAAAGGCAAAGTTGCAAGACAAAAGGTGGCTTTGGGTTTATTTAAGCTGAAATGTTTATGTTGCCTGTCTGGGTTTTGGTTGATGGCGTGCCCCAACCAGCCTGTGCCTGCAGCACGACAAATAAAATCGAGTTAGCATGGAAAAAAAAATTGTGTTTATTCTCTGCAAAAACAAATGTGAATGCGGGCATTTCTTTTTAACATAGTTAAAGTGAATAACAAAAGCAGAACTATTAAATCTACAATAAAAGTGTGTCTGTGCTTTTCCAAAATAAAAATACTAAAGAAGCGTTTAGACAGAAACGGAGGAAACATTTTATTTCATGTATGATTGATGTGAATTCTACTACTAGACCATAATATTTCCCAATGATGTTAGATAGAAACAGATGTGTATGGAAGTCTGTTTGTATTCAGATCACATATAATATATTTAGAAAGTGACAATGTTTATTCAAAGCGTAATCCTGAAATCTCTGGTCACGATGGGGCCAGATGGAAATTCTAGGTATAATCAGTTATTAGATAAAAGTCTGTGTTACATTTTACAGCAATCCATCATAAAGTTGGTGAGAAACTTTACTAAACAACTTGACTGATGCTGATGTGTAGGTCTCCCTTATGCTTCCAAAGAAGTTGTGACTCATCAGAGAATGGACATGGGCCTTCTGAGGGTGTCCTGTGGTGTCTGGCAACAGGATGTTGTTAGTGGGGGTCTTTGGGCCCTCTGTGGATCAGGCTTGTTCCAGTGCATCCCTCAGATACTTGATCAGTTTGGCATCTAGTGAATTTGGAGGCCAGGTCAACACCTTGTGCTGTTTTTCATGTTTTCTTTGAGTTGTTCCTAAACCGTTTTTCTGTGTGTGTGTCAGGCTACATCCTGCAGGGGATGGCTGCTGCCAAGGAGTGTCATTGCTATGGGGTGGGGGTGCCTGGTCTGGTCTAGGTGGGTGCTACATGTCACATCCACACAAATGCCAGATCCAAACGTTTCCCAGCAGAACATTGTATTGTCACAAGATGGTCAATGTTATTTACTACTCCTGTCAGTGGTTTTAATGTTGTGGCTGATCTGTGTATATTATATTTGTTACCAGACTTTGATCCATGGGAAAGTCTAGAAGAGTATGTAATTCATATAATGAGCTCACATTTGTGAAAAAGCAACAGAAAGCCAGCCAGCTCACAGGTGGGACCCTCAGTCACATATGGTCTCTCTGGTCTAAACTTTAAAGGACACTAATGCACAGCCTCTACAGACCCAGACTTACTAAAGCAAGTGGAACATCTGGACACCTCAAGACTTACTTTTTTTAGGCTTATGCACCACTGATCAGTTTTCATGTAAACGAATGAGGCACCATCTTATAATCCAGCATCCAGTTCTCCTTGTACATCGCCTGTATGCTTCATCATCTGGGAAACCTTAATAAACACAACGCAACTGCATGTACTGTATAACTTCCATCTGCTGCAGTGTGATACCATACATGTTGATTCCCTGCTTCATTTACCATGACTTAGGCCCAGGCCCAGAATAAGTTACAGCACCTGTGGGGGGAATGTTTTTATCAAAGAACATCGGCCCACGGTGTAAACAGAATCTTACAAGCTCTGAATCAAACATCCTGCATACATTCCTTTTTTTATTATTACCACCTCAGAGGCTCTGCACACAGCCAAATAAACTGCAGACACACCGTTGGCATGCCTACCTGTCCGGACTGTAATGAAGTGCAACCTTGCAACCTCTATATAAAATGCTCTTTGTGTCCCTTTATTGCCTGGAGGGAGTTGAAAGCATCCTGGTGTTTTGCTTTAAGAGAGAGTCTTGTTTTCTGATGGGGGGCTGTGGAGCCGCTGGTAGCTATCCTTAACCCCAGCTGACAGAGACTTGATAGGAAGGGTGGGGTTCAGCCGAGGAGAAGCCAGGTCTGCGAGCAATTTTCATCAGTCCGTGCTGTTTTAATAGAACTTGTGTGTCCACTCAGTCAAATAAACTATGTGAAAGCAACAGAAGGGAGTCGCGTTCTTTTGATGCTACAATAACATATGGAATCATTTCATTACATTCATTGTCTGCATGAATGCCGTGCATTCACATACAGAACAATAAACCAATCAGTTGAAGCATGCCACATATGGCTGCTTGAAACCCAACATGAGCTAAATGCAAATGTAAGATTGGTTCAGATTTAGGTCTTAATCATAATATCCTTAAGGTTGGTTACTTCGTCTAATTCCTGAGGAATGAAAAAGGTCTTTAAAGCACTGTGATGGAATTCTGCAACAGAAGGCCTGGTCTGGGACACCAATATTATTCAAATGAGTACTACAGCCTGTTTGCACTGATAACATATGGCGCTTTAGACAAGCACAGCCATATGGACCCATATGGTCGTCATCTCAGACATAATGACAACACAACCAAATTTAGGGTCATTTCTGGGTGTATTTGTTTCTGAAGGAGAGCCGTCTCTGAATTTGGCTCCGTGTCACACAGTCTAGCCAATTTGCGACGGCTGGCAGCAAAAGCAAAGAAGATTGACTCAGGCTGATCAAAGCGGCAGAACAATGACAAGCTTGAGTCACAGAGGGGAGCAGTGCCATACAGTAGGGATGCTTGGCATGCGTGCGGCAAAAATAAACAACACAAGCACTCATCAAAATACTTTGCATACACAATCAAGTACAAAATAGTGATAGGGATTGATACCAAAATTCAATCAACTCTTGGACCCAAACATGACCAAATAAATACTGCCTTGATTGCCCATCATCTAGAAGTTGGAGCCAATTGGACCCTGGCAGAGTCAAGTGCGCAATTTTTTCTCTCAAGCTCTGTAATTGTGGACCGCTCAAATCACCTTTCCACGAATGAGCAGTTCTTGGTGAGATGGAGAAAATAACACAATTTATAACCTGTCCAGTAATCACTGCTTTGCATATAGAGGAGGGATGGGCTGCATAAGCCTTTGGTTATGTTGCTGGGACTTAATGACTGTATACCAATGCTGGACAGATGAAGGACCTCTGGGTTTTCACATGGTTGTCAAAAAGTTTCTCAAGTGTCACATTTAAAATAAATATATGTGCCTGTTCCAGTGTGGGCACAGAAGGATGAAGATACACTCATTTACTTTTCTGTACTCTCTCTCTCTCTCTCTCTCTCTCTCTCCTCATTCCACGATGTCTGCAGCGCTTCAGGCTTAAAACTCAATTTCTCAGCCGTTGAATAGACAGCAATTGCACCGAGCTAACTCAATTGTGAAGAAGCGCGGCAAAGGTTCTTGAATAGATTGACGGCTTCAACTTTAACGCAGCATCACTCACTTCGCACAGTGTTATTCCATTTCATCCAAAGCGCTTAAAATAAAAATAAAAAATAGGAGGTTTCAGAAGCAAACCATCATAACAGTACAACTAGCTAACTGATGACCTACTGATGTGCACAAGAAGCTGCACGATCAGGGAGTTTTCCAGATATTTATATGAACTAATTACTTCTGAAGAGAAACAGAATCACTGGATACACTCTGACTGTATAATTACACATTTCATTACACACTCTGCTGACATGATGGCATTTATAATGAATTTATAATGAAGGTTTGACATGTGTGAAAACAGTGTTTGCCCAAAGGCAAATGTATTTCTGACTGTTCGCTTACACTCGGCTAAATTACTATTAAATGTATCGTTTAATAAAACCGTCTTCCACAATCTCTTGCAAACCTAATTTAGATTCTCCCAAAGGCAGTTGCACGAAACACATTTATATTACATTGTGTTTTATTTCACAGTGCAATTTTTAGACACAGTATAGACACAGCCATGCAGACGCTGATCACAGAAACTTAGAATAATGTAATTTTCTTTTAAGCAGACGTTTAACATTTAATATATTATTCAAATCCAAAGCTTTGGCCAGATCACAGGGGATTTAATGGGGAACTTTTATACAGTGTGATGCAAACTGAGAAAAGGCATGTTGTTTTGACTGTACGGCGAAGGGCCATGGCGGTGCAGTGGTGAGCAAGAAATATATATTTTTTGCCATTATTTGACAGGTAGCTGTGGAGAGACAACGGTGATGGAGAGAACACGACTCCCAACAAAGCCTGCGGTGCTGCAGTGAGGACTATGGCCTCTCTTTATGGACTCACCTGTTGAACCAGGTGAGTCACTGTGCCACCGCTGCTTCAGGCCTCTCTGAGTCGGGTTTGCATTATTTCCCTGCGTCTGTGCGGGCTTTCTGCGGTTGCTTGTACTTCTTCCCTCAATCGACCGTAGATGCATGTGCATGTGCATGTGAGTGTGAATGGTTGTTTGTCTCTGTGTGTGTGTTAGCCCAGTGATGGACCTGTACAAAGCGTTTATATAAATGTGCATCTTAAACAGAGCTAATCAGTAACTAATGAGTCAGTGTGGAAAGTTCCACTCGCTAGTTGTCTGTTTCGCTATGCATGACGTTTGTGATTAGCCTGCGCAGGTGATAGATAGTGTGTTTGTGTCATTGCTTCATTATCGAGCCATGCTCAGTGGTAATGAATTGCCTCATATGATTACTGGGCATCTTTTCCAAGCTGGGTGTGTTGTGCAGATCCATTTTATGAGTAAATCAATTTCAGTCCTTTTGTGTTAACCTGCTCATTTTTAGTTTTCCTTAATTGTCTTATATGTTTATCTCTGATTTTAGCAAGATAGATAAGACGAGTGAGTCACATATAGATGCTGTGTGGGCGCTGTTTTTAATGTGAACCTAAATATGTTGCCCAATAGCTAAGTGTCTTTTTTCACTTTGTAAAGTTTCCTCACAAAAACTATAATACAAAATAAACAACTGAAGATTCATGCATATGTAGCAGCTCTCGCAAAATGTTTAATGGAGCTGTTTTTAAATGAGCACATTTCTCCTCACAATCCTCCGATTCATATTATCCGAACAGCAGAAAATCTCTGCCTTATTAATACAGAATTTCCAGGTGGAGAGAAAACATGTATTTTTCTTTTATTCCGAATGATGAGATGTGCTATTGCGTGTTGTCAAAAACGGACTGGAGACGTTTCTGTCACGAGCATCCGTAATACAAATGTATAATGAATCATAGTGTCCCCTGTCCTAGTTATTTCATAATAGAGATTTGTTTGTTTTGATTCTTCGATTAAAATGCTTTGCAGGGGGAAGCAGCCCTAATGTTAGATTATTTCTGCCTCAAATAGAATTTGTAACTTGCTGCCGGTGACAGTGAAAAATTGTGAGGTGCAGAAAATATAAAATGACAGGCCATTTCTTAAACATTGCTTTTTGCTGTTGGAGCTTGTTACTCTCTCAAAGCGTGGGCTGAGGAGCACAGGCAACATATCAAACTTAATTACCTTTCAGGTTGCCTCATCAAGCCAGCGCTTCAATGAAGACAGATTGTTCCTATTCCTGCAGAACCTTTAAAGCCACAAACACCACATGGCTCTTTCTCTAATCTTAGCAGCTCGTTTTGAATTATTCCCCGACTGCTATGATGGACCCTTAGCAGGGAAATGTGCTTTATTGAGTAGCACTTTATCTATGAGTCCCATTCCTCATCTTAATATACAGATGAGACCTCTACATCTTAAGGTAAAGCAGCGCCACAAGGTTGCGGTTTGGGCTCCGTCTGAGGAATAACACCGTGTTTACCATGTACTTCCATGGTAATCTTTCAGTTTTATGTCGTAACTGCCAGTTGCTCTCCTATTTTATTGGGTATTACTTTTGTTTTATGGAGCAATTTTCACATCCTGCCCTTGATGATAGTGGCCTCACTCTCTCTTAGCACCAGCAGAGCAGGCACACTGATGAACACACAGCACGAAGGGGTGATTATGGAGTGCTAAACTAATGATTGCCGATGAGAAGCTGTTCTCACCACAGAGTGAATTCATTTCTCTGTCACTAGGAGTTAATGAGTCCTTTTAAGGAGATGAAATCTGGTCACTAGGGAAAGCCATCCTAAAAGACTGCAGGTAGCTTACTCCATTTGTCTCAAGTCTATTCCTGCATCACCAGTGCATTTAGGCGCGGATACACTGGATACAGTGCACACATTGGCAAGCACGTCAGCACAAGTCTGTAATTCTGATATCAGATCCATCATCAGCACCTATATGGGAGTTTATTGAACATGTCAGGTTAAAGTGGTAGACTGGAGGGACTATTAGGCACGTCACCTGTGAGCGATCATTGGCGGATCTCTGCTTCACGATTCCGGCGCCCTACGTGTTTGCTAAAGCCAAACCGAACTGGGGAGGGGTCATACACTGTAGAGCCATCTTTTCGAAGCACTCAGCGATGGACCCAGTTCACTGCCCATGCATCAAGAGGTCCTTAACCTCTTGTTTGAAGCCTTTCATTATTAATGTAGCTCTGAAGTTTGGACTCATGTTACGGTAGAAGCTCTGATCCGCCACGGCCGTTCTTAGGCATCTAAACAGCACTGCTGTAGCGCATTGAGGCTCACACTACTGGGTAAACATTTATAAATGATTTAGGGGCACAGGGTGGATCGGTAAAGCACCGCAGCTGCACAGTGGAGTTCCCAGCTACTCTCCGGACACAGTTCCAGCTCACACTACTCTTTGCATTGAACTCCGCATAAGCACACTGCTCAGGCAAGTTTCTTGAAAGAATGAGGTGTCTTGTTATCCACAAATGTGCCTGTATCGTTTTTACAACTCGTTATTATATCCAAGAATATACTGTGATGCTGTGAAAATGTTTCACTATAACTGTGAAGTTATGCTTAGGTGATGATAGCTGGGAGAAGGTTGATAATTATGGTGATACAGTCGCAGTAATCACACTTTTTCTACATTGAGCTTAATGACTGCTCCACAAAAAGGTTGTGATCTTATTTTTAACCGCTGGAAGCCTGGTAACTGGCTGGTTGAGAAACAATAGAGTCTGTCCTCACACACACACACACACTACCAATTTAATCTGAATATTTTATAACGTTCAAAAGAAGAGTTGCCTTGAGGAAATAAGAATAAAAAAAACTAGTTGGACTGCCTGGTTATATTTTCCTCCTCAAAAGTACATTGGCTAATAAGACTGTCATTTAAAAAAGAAAAGAAAGAAGCTAAAACAGTGTGGGGAGCATATCTTAAATGTTTAATTGATTTAATCTCTAATAATTACTGTCAGCCTCCAGAGTGTTTTTACATCCTGAGTTCAAATTGAGCGGTGGAGTTTTTCGCTTAGGGCTCAATCAACTGGAACTTATTAGCTTATTAAGTCCTGTGGCTGTTTCTGAATATGATCAGTTAAAAACATATACACCTCTACAGCTGTGCAGTTTCATATTTACCTGCCACGTATTGACTAATTGATATTGTTTTAATATGTTTATGAATCATCTGGGCTTAGATATGTGACAGAAATTAGGATTACTCTACTACATCCCGAAGGAGACTTTAAATAGCAATCCTGACCTGTCCCTTAAGACTGTTAACGCTAAATGAGCAAAATATTTCACTTAAAAAAAAAAGGGAAAGTATGCATTAAGGGCCAAATTCAGTCCTGGTGCTTTCGAGTTTCCAGTTTGCCTTCAGATTCCCTCTTAACAGATATTACTGCCATGAACAAATACACGTAGCTTTGCATTGTACTGCTCCTGAGTATCAAGAGCTCTGAAGCTGCTTATCAGCAACACTTGACTTTGTCTTTATTAGATGTTCAAAAACGTGCTGCCTGCTATTGATTTCTTATTGAGCTGTTGTACTCACTTTGTCAGTTTTCCAGGTGCGATGCCAAAAACACACTTTTACACGTACGCCATGCTTGGGATCTGCTGTTATCTTTTTAATCTGACTGACAGATAGATGCTGCACCTCACACAGCTCTCTTTGCGCCTACTTGCTGTGTCAGAAATGCCTGCACTGTATGTTATGTTATGGTTAAATACTGATGTTGCGCAGAGTTTGTCTTAATGAAATAATTACAATTCTTCATTTGAGAGACACAGACGGACGCTACAGCCTCGCCACTTGGTCACGTTCACTCACCATGTTCATTGAAGTCATAGACTGGTTCTTTGTCTAACACTTCAATGCTTTGATGAATGATTACATCCATGAATGGGGCCATACTTTCTTTCATGTAGGATCCTGGATAACACTTTTAAACATCCCCTGAATGCCAGGTGGATGCAGGGAAACATTTGGTAGTCTAAAGTGGCTCATTTGGAAACATGGTACAGACTCTGCATGTTTGTAACAACAACAGCTGCAATGTAATTTAGGTTAAATACACACTGCATGCCACTCTTTTATGTAAATATATGGAAAAGCCGATAACCACTGCAGCTTCAACAGGTTTGTAGAATTTTAACATTCACTAAATGTGTAGTGTAAAACAGCTAGTCATTTATAATGCAGTATGATTTCATACAGTGAATACTACAGGTACTGTTAGAGTAAAGGCAACATAGGTGCACATGCAGTTCTATTATTAAATGCACTGCATGCCACCTTCATTGTGCTTTCCAAGACATCTGGGCTTTAGTATGCAGAGAAAATAAACCACGGAGGGCTGTTACCAGTCATGCACGGCACTTTGCAGTGCATGCAGCTGTAGCTCTCCATCAGTCACCATTGTCCCTCTTTCAGTGAGCGTGATTTAAACAAAAGAACAGAATGACGCGGAAATGAAAGAGAGCAGAAAAATGTGTTTCATTCAGCATGACCTCGTCACTATCATGAGCTCCATCTTCCTAAATGTCACAAACCTTATGCGAGTAAGTTGCCGTGATTGTGGTATACGAGTGTTTCATTTCAAGTATATTTCAGCTCAGTGTTTGTTTTTATTGCTGCCACCAGAAATATTGCTGTTACTTTGCCACTTATGAGATGGACCTTTCCACGTTTTGGCTCGCAGCTCGCCGTCATATTTCCTCTTTTTTCACGGTCGCAGCTTATGACCTCAGCTCTGATTTGCACTTCAGGGAGTCTTTACAGAAACCTCAGTAAGCATTACTCTGTGTCAGGCTGCCTGTGTCCATCTGTGTTAATATAGTAAAGATAACATTTTCATGATAGCAGGGATATTCTACTGTAGTTCTTAAAAGCAGGTGAGCGGTGGGAAAATGAATTTAACTCTCTTAATTACAAGGGTTTTCTGTTTCAATTGGAGTAGAACAGTACTGTTTTTGTCTTTTGTGGCAACATTGTCTTTAATGCTTGCTGGAAAAGAACGTGTTTATGTGTGTTCAAGACATGTGAAATTGCCTTGAATTGAATAAGTATAAAAGGAGCATAGAAGCCAAGCTAGTTCAGATATTTGCATCACCTAAATATGGTGATGAAGCACTCTACCAGCACCTTTATGCTGTGAGGAACATTTTCTGCATCGTCAGAGTAGATATGTATGTTTCTTCAAAGTGCAGAAGAAAATACTGTATCACTGGTAGGTGTAGGAACTTTGAAAAACCATGGCGTAGCAAAGGTTGGAAGCAGTCTCACAGGTCCGATATACAGTATATCCTTTGGAGATAAAAACTTTCTGATTTATTTCCTTCATTTATTGTTAAGCAAGTTTTCCAGCAAACTTTCAGAAAGAAAAGGTGAGGCTGGTCTTTTGGACATGTGCTTGTTATCTTTCAGCAGCCGGGTGCCTTTTTAAAGATTAAATCTAGTTAACCACAGTGGATCTGCCATAATGGCAATTTAGAAATGTAAGGTACTTGAAATTAGAGACTGCAGATATACTGTACCTGCTGCCTTTACATGACAGTAAAGCGTGAGTTAGATTGCCTTCCGACTGGGGATGCTAATTATTAACTGTATTGAGTGACACTGGATAAAATAAAAATGTTGGGTGCTACTGTTTCAACAGTACTGGACACTGTTTGCTTTCGGTTCTTGAGGACCCAAAAACTGAAGTTGGAAGCAGATTGGTGACTGACAACCAGTTTTATTGAATATAATAACGGTAAGGTAAGGTTGTAGGTAGTCAGCTGGAGAGGAGCACCGATGGTTGTTGCTGATCGTAAGCGGAATGGAGTACGGCAGCCTGGTTGCACTGCTCAGGTTTTGAGTCGGTAGAGGAGGCTGGAATCCTGGAGCACACGCTAAATCAATTTGCTGGCAACACAAGGAATAATCAAGAGAACTTTCTCAGAGCTGGCTGTGACATTTGCTCCACACAGGTGACTTAAGCAAAGAGCTGGGGTATATACACTGCCTGGCCAAATTAAAAGTCGCCACCTGGGTTTAACTAAGCAAGTAAGTACGAGCCTCCTATTGGATAATTACTGCATGGGTGATTATCTTTCAGCTGGCAACAAGGTATTTAACCCCAACCGATGCAATGAGTAGCTTCTCATTTCTCAAACAACCATGTCTGTGGGGCAGTGCTATGATCTGGGGTTGCTGCAGTTGGTCAGCTCAAGGTTCAGCAACATTATGTGCCCAAAGAATGAGGTCAGCTGACTACCTAAATATATTGAATCACCAGGTTATTCCATCAATGGATTTTTTCTTCCCTGATGGCTTCCCTGACTCTCTCATCATCAATACAAGATCTTGGTGAAAAATGAATGCAACACTGGATGGAAATAAATCTTGCAACATTGTAGAAGCTTATCGAAACAATGCCACAGCGAATGTGTGCTGTAATCAAAGCTAAAGGCGGTCCAACAAAATATTAGAGTGTGTTAGAGTACGCTGCAGGAGTTTGATTGGTAGATGAGCCTCAGGTGGGCTTGTTAATGAGCTTCAGGTGTGCAGGTAGATGAGCCAGCTGAGCCACACCCTGAAAGACACACTGAAAAACATGAGACGAACAAGAAATGCTGAGGGGGGCAATAGGGAGAAGAAAGAGGCACAGCATATACTGTAAACCCAGTGCACCGGTCTAATTCTGATGTTAAACTAGCATCTTAAGTGAGAAGTAAAAGGCTTTGTCACTGATTCTCATTTAGTTACTGATTGTCAACATGGGCGGCTGTCAGTTAAGGAAATTGTTGAAAATTTGCATCCCTTGTTCAGAGACACAGTAGACCGGTGTGATTAATTTGAATGGACCCAGTGTTGTTAAAGCATCAACACAAACTGCTGTGTTGGCAAATCAAATACAGGCATACATGTAACTTTGTGTTGTGGGACCAAACATGAAATTCTTGATCATCAATCCTGTGGCCGTTTCTTCTGCCCTGTTGAAGAAAACAAAGAATGAAATGAGTTTGTGTAGTTTTGGAGAGGCCTACATCTGTGTGTAAACCAAATACTGTGATGAAAAACTGTAAAACCTGTGTGCACTCTGTACATTGGACTGTTTACCTTGTTGACCACGGAGGCATAGTCTTCAAAGAAAACAACACTTTGGATAACTTGACTTTTTATTGGTTTTCAGCTCGCTCTGTCTTATGCTGTTCCCTCTTTGTGTCTATATATTTAGGAATTATGTACGGTTGGACCCTTCACAGGACAAGCGGTTACTGAAGAAGACGTACAGTTGGACATCTTCATTCATTCCAGGGATTATACTTATTTTTTTCCTATGTTAGACAATGTATGACATATTCCTTAGGGTTGCAACTATTTTCACACTAATGGTATTACCTCAAATATCTTCACTTGGACAAAACTGGCTCTTGTGACGACCAAGTTTCCTCTGTCTGCTTAACACAAGTTCCTTAGGCTGCGTTCAGACTGCCAGCCAAAATCCGATTTTTAGCCCATTCAGATTTGAATCGGATCTCGATTTTGAAGTCTGAACAGTGACAGATCACATGAAATCCGATTTTTGCCAAACGGTTGCAAACTACATCCAGAGGTAGTTTCATATCGCATTCGTATCGGATATGGACAGATGCGTCTCAGTCTGAACAGCTCCCAACACTCAGATGGGTTTTGACTGTCCGTGACGTCACTTACGCGACACCAGGCCAGAACCAATGCGCCAGACCGCGTGCCTATTTCCGTTGTGGAGGAGCCACGTTACGGCCACGGACAGTGATATTACAGCTATCACAATGGAGGAGGACTTTGAAAACAATTCGCCTTGGACAGAGGAAGAAACTGCATGCCTTATAAATCTTTACACTGACGTGACGTACATCCATCGTGTTGTTTGTTGTTGTTTTGCTTGTCGCTGTCGCAATTATATGACGTCTGACAAATACACGTGCTGAATGACGCTTCCGCTCGTTGCTACAGCAACCTATCAGACCGGTGAAGAATGTGGCCCAGTCTGAACAGAACCATATCCGATTTGGACACTTGCTAAAGGCAGTGTGAACAGTCAGCCCTAAAAATCGGATATGAGAAGGAATCAGATTTGAATCAGATCCGTCTGCAGTCTGAACGCAGCCTTAGTTACCAGCCTCAGAAATCAACAGCATCTCAGGTTAGAGCGCTAGAGTTGACGCGTACTTCCTAGGGCTGAAGTATCGCACACAACATCGACGTCAACTCTTGGTAGGAGTTGAGAGATTTCTTGGTAAAACTGCTGTAAAGAATCCACTATTGAGAGAGAATTACAAGAGAAGGACAACCAAGAACCACAAGGACTGAACATTAGACCAGTGGACTAATGAGAAGTCCAACTTGGAGAATTTTGGTTCCAGTTGCTGTGTGAGACACAGAGAAAGCTAATATATGGTATCATTATGTGTGGTTCCCTCCGTAAAACACGGAGGACAAAGTGCAACGACATGGGGACATTACTTATAAAGGCACTGGTGACAAATTTATTCAGAATTCAAGGTGAGGCTTGCAGGCCTACAATCATTTGTTTTTATCAGGACAGTGATCACCAACACACCTCTAGGCTCTGTAAAGGCTGTTTGACCCAGAAGCAGAGTAATAGAGTACTCCATCAGATGACCTGGCCTCCACAATCACCCGACCTAAACCCAAGACGGTCTGGGATTAGTTGGACACAACTGAAGGAAAATCAGTTATTGAGTGCCCAGCATAATGTACTGTATGTGTGAACTCCTTCAAGATTGTCAGAAAATCTCCTGGTGAAGCTTAGTGAGAGCTTCAAGAGTGTACAAAGCTTTTAGCAAAGGATGAAGGTAAAATATGAAATTAGAGAACATATTTCCTTAGATTGCACTTTCTTTGCCCACTAGAGAAATGCAAATTTGTCATTTTATTTGTTATTTGGAATATGCTTTGACTGGAACAGTAAATGTTCAAACATGTAAGTACATTAAACAAAAAGGATGATAATGCTCTTTGTTTTGATGTATATGCCACAGTGAGTAACCAGTAGCTGATCCAGTTTGTATGTTGTTAAAAACTGAAGCATTTATATATTTTAATTTTGAACCACACTTTTTTAGCCATTAGCTGCAGAAAGGCTTGCAAAGATATAATGGTCTCCACTAAGTTTATGCTCAAACATGCACCTATTGGTTAACGTTTGATAATCTGATCAAGTGCTTTCTATACGAACTCTTTGTGCTCCTAATCCATTATTCATACCTTCCAGCAGGACTATGCGTTCTGAAAGATGTGTCCACACTCATTAGAGAGAAAAGCAACTCTCCTCTCAAGTCATAAAGGGCCAACTGATGCTCAGATCCCCAAACAGAGGAGCAAGATATGATACATTATTTAAGAGTATCGATCACTTTTATCAAATCGATGGGATGGCAGGAGAAAAAAATAGCTGCTCGTATGAAAGTCACGCTCCTCTCCTTTTGAAGTGTTTCGGCCTTTCAAGAGAACATACGCAGATCAAAGAGCAACCAGCGCTGCTAAGATGGAGGGGGAGGTAGTGAGTGCGGATGAATGGAGGAATTCCTCCAAAAGGGAATGGCCTTGGTCCATACCACAGCGCCAGAGGGGGTGCCAGATGTATATGAGATGTATTTACTTCTCATTTAATAGTTATCTACCGATGTGTGAGTGTAAACGTTATCATTCATTAGTCCTTTAATATGTTGTATCACTGGGTGGGTTGTAAGTAGTTGGGTGCAAGGTGCTGACCATTTCAGACACCCACAGTTGGAGAAGAATTACAAAGCAATATGTAGACATTTTATATGGAGGTTCCTGAGTGGTATCATCCAAGGTTTCTTGAATAAAATTAATTTAAGACAAGTCCTTGTTGCAGCCATACAACATTAGAGAAGGGACTACGTCAGTTAAAGCACAATAACACATGTCAAAAAAAATTAACACAATTTAGTTAATGTGGAGACTGTGGAGGAGCCATACCAAGGGATTTTAAACAAAATCTATTTATCTATCAACATTAGCATGCATATGCTGTTTTCTTTTTTGTTTTTTCTTCCTGTGTGTTTACCTATTCAAAAACAAGACGATTGACTTCTTTCCCATTGCTGGTAGATGAGTATGCCTTTATAATTTTTCTTCAGGCATGTTACATTCATGCCACAAAAGTGGCTGAAAACTGGTTAAATAAAACACAGGGCACAGCACAAAGGCTGATGACTATAACAGGGCAGTTACTTTAAAAAATATATCTTTTACTTCAATTTCTTCCAATTCAGTGGTGACTATGTGAGCACTGCTTGAATGGATAGCATTTTAAGCCGGGATGGGAAAGTGAAGGAGAAGTCACCGTCAGAGGCAACAAACCTTCATACCATCGTAGCGTATCCACCTCAGTGTCATGTTTCCATCACTGCCATTCAGACCCAGAGCTAATAAATACCAACGACCGCTGCAGAGTCGTTTGACCCGCGGATGAATGCTGCTCGTATCCTTTTCTGCTGAAGATATTAGAGTTTTTAATTTGTTTTTGTTTGTTCGTCCAGTATAAAAAGAGGTTTTAAATCCAAGCAAGACGTCTTCAAATGGTTTAGGGCAGTGAATCCCAACCTTTTCTTACCAGTCCAACCTGACTCATTGTACTGTCTCAATATATGTGATAAGACTTCATAGAATAAATCCCGTGGCTGCAGCAGAACCTTAGCATATACGCATTAATCTTTTCATGACAGAGTAATCTAAGAAATATAAAAGATTATTATGAATAGCCTAGCTCTGATGAATGAACAAGATTTGAAAAGTATGCTGTGGCTTGTTCTTGCACATAAGGTCACTTACTTTGAAGTGTTGGCGGGTTCTGCTCGGCTTCACATTACAACAGGGAAGCTTTATCAATTATGTTTATGTGTACCAGACACCCGCCAAGAGGTCTCAGACACGAACAATAAATGTGTCATTAATGGTACAGACAGAAAGGTTCTATTAAACCCCAGTTTTTCAAGAGCTATAATTTTATTAAAATCTTCTGTTGTAGTTGATCTGTTCTCATTGAAGTGGAGGCTTCGTATGAGATTTAGTCACACAAGGATTCTCTCATAGTTTGCAAATGTAATCAAGCACCCATTTTTATAAGAGACAGTAATCATTTATTCCTGCCTCTAATAGCCTTTACATCACTGGCAGGGTGTATATTTCATTTTCCTGAAGCATGAAGGCGAATGGAAATCTTAATGATTTGCCCTTGCTAGCATAATTTTAATTATGGATTTCCCTCTGCATGATCGATTTGGAGAAAGCCATAGTAATACAAGTTGTACATTCTACTGTATTAAATATTTGATATCCATTAAATTTTCATGATTAATGTTCTGGTAAAGAATCTGTTTCTCTAAGCCCCTTGGTTTTATTGCAGACTAAATTAGGGGTTTTACTCTCTCAGCAAGAGATATAGTCATATATTGCAACAAAGCTTTGCCTGTCATGAGAAATGGAGCAATTTGATATTGATTACAAGGGAATTTTAAACTGAGAGAAACGGTCCTCAAAAGGGAGATTTTAAAGATGTTCCATGTTTCATGCGGCGGAGAATTAGATTTCTCGATGCAATATGTCATTTTTCGGGTTCCCCTAGTATTTCATGCAGCCGTTTTATTCTTCAGCACATTGAGGTTTATTTTTGATTTGGTTATCACAGGCTGTGTGTCAAGGTAGCAGAAGCTTGCATGCTATTCTCTATCTGTCCATCCGCCATCGGTCCAGTTTTACTTTTTTTTTTTCTTTGCAATGTACTGTATGGTGTCATACAAAGACTGCAGGTTGTTTTCCTTGCATTCAAAAAATGCATGCTTAGTACAACTCAGTGCTTAAAGTTGAAGTGTAATCTGAATAATCCTCACACTTTATGTAAGAAAATATAAAATATGTTAATATTGTTGCTATCACAAAGGTTAATTGACACAGATGTGGTGTTAGGATATATGTCAATGTTTCATTACTGGCCAGAAGATTCCCTAAGTAGCACATGAACATAATGATATAAGTGCTTTCCCCAATTTATTTAACAGTGGTGCACATAAATAAAGAATTAGAGGCTCAAAATATAGGCAAATTCAATGCACTAATGTGACAATGATACCTCAATATTCACTTCATGTTATAGACAGAAGTTTGCCTTGCCAGAATTAGCTTTTTTTTTTTTTGTAGCGGGTGCAATTGCAGTGACAGTCATAGTGGCTCTTCCACCATTGTGCCAACTTTCTGTAGTTTTGTCACTGAGCGAGATATCCAAAATAACTCGGGATTTCACCGTGCTGGCTTAACTGCTTGGATTTATGGTCTAAGCAATGTGAATGCAGCATTTACTATTTTTAGCGCCTGAATCGAAGCAGATTTTACACTGGCCAAATTATCTCTTTCAGCATTTTCACCCCAACAGCTTTACATCTCTTAGAGAAGGCTAGAATTTTGTATCATGGTAGAAAAATAAGTAAAATTATGCCATGACTATTGCTATACTATAAGTCCAATACAACTCGCTAAGCCTTCCATGATGAGTATGGGACATCTCAAGGGTTATTCTGTTTTCATATTATTCACTGTATGACAAATGTTTAAGCATCACCAGAGAGATAATGATGTAATAAAACATGCTAGCATCACCCCGGCCTCAAATCATATTTCATCCACCGAGCAGGCACAGTGCCGTGTAGTCCAATCTTTAACCAAGTATCCTGATCGTGTATCTGATCAGAGAGGACCGCAGCGCCTTCCTATCTCTGAACACGGAGGTGTTGGAGGGCAGCGCTGTGCATGAGCAGATATGGGAAGAGGCAGCAACAGGAGAATAATGAGTCACCAAGTCCTCACGCCCGAGCTTTGTAAATCCTAATGATTCTGGCTCCGATTCAAAAGGAGAAAGGCCCACTTGAAGCCAACTTTCATTTCCCACTATGGAATGGTGTGAATCTCATCTCCTAAAAGAATTACAGGTATCACCCCCTGCACTGATCTCCTTACACACCTTCTCTGCCAGTCAAATGCAGCACCAAAAAGCACCTACATTTGATCCAACAAAGGGGGTTATGTGTCCTACAGGGACAGCACTGTAGATCTAAAAAGTCTGGTTAATCACCCACCGTGCAGATAAAATATTACGTCCCACTTTTGTTTGATATGTAATCTCCAGTGTTGAGCCACACACTTTCATGTCAGCAGAGAAATTGAGAAGATTCTACACTTCTCTCCATCAAACACTGTCACATATGGCTAATGCAATAAAAGTGGATAGTTCTTAAATTCACCTTTGAAGTGTTCCCATCTAGCCGTCTCGCTTATGTAACTGTTCTGCTGGGAATAGCTTTGGCACGATGCTCTCATTTTGGGATTGCAGCTACACGTTTGACGTGGAGGTATAATTCTCAATGTCAGTGAGTTCTCAGCGTTCTGACGAGCTCAGGCAGCAGAGCAAAAATACTGTTTTCTTTCCTCTGATGCCTTCCTTCAGTGTTGATCTTGGATCTCGCTGCAGACAGGCCACAGTAAAAGGTTTACTCCTCTCAATCACAGCCCTCAATGTGAGTAACATAACCAGAACACTTTGTGTAAAAGCCCAAGCCTGTATCACACAACAGCAGTCCGTTTGTATCTGAAAATCAGAGATAAAAGAGATCCACTGAAGGTTGTCTCTGCCACAATACCCTCAACAGCAAAGAAGCAAGAACTGTTTCTTGAGGGGAGTAATTGTCACTTCATCTTTAGCCCTCGGCATCTCCGACAAAATATTTATCTCAGCGCGGTACAGGCAGCATTGTAGGCTGGGGCGTAGACATAAATTGCATTTTTATGTTGTTCTATTGAAAGGGGTGAGTAGGGACTAAAATGCGATTTCAGAAAATCTTACTCTGCTACATTTAGTGCTTACTTGGGATTTCTCCCCAGTCCCCCCCTCTTAATATTACTCCCACATGACACCCTCCTTGCAAGATTCTCCTGCAAGTTCATTATCATCAATAAGTCAAGTATATTTTATCTTTCATCATCATATCATGCGTTCCAACCGCAGCACCTTTTTTTTTTTTTTTTGCAATGTAAACCAATTTATTTCTCCCCTCTATTGCAGATAATATTAAACAATGCCCTAAGAGTAGAGGCTGTCTGAATGGGAATGATTTATTACAAAGAGAGAAGTCGGTGCGTCGGTTTGCAGAGCTCTGCAGTGTAAAATAACCTCATTTATATTCTATATTGCTCAGGCTGCCTCACTTAATATTCCTGTCAGCACTCTTATGCCATGCCTTCTGTTGGCTTTGCCTGCAATAAAGCCACTGCCTTTGAAATGTGTACAAACAATATTAAACACATTTCATCAGATTAGTGCAATGCAGTATGAACGCCTTCAATAAATAAAAAACAGCAGGGTCAAGTGAGCCGCAGTGGTGATTGCGTGATGACAGATTTGCATCATTGTGCTGCAGGTATCAGGATCATTAAAAACACAAACAGATGTGTGACATAATGTCGCCTGTCATTGTGCACGCTGCGTGTACCTTGTACAGAAGACCTCATAGCGCACAAGAAACAAACGTACAATCATGAGTAAATAAGGTGGTGACACCAATTATTATGTGGACACGACATGACACTTATTGTGTAATGAGAAGACATTATATGTTAAATTACTTGATTTAATTGGATCTCAAGCAAACTATAATTACATTGTGCTTGATTTCGAGAGCATTCTTCTAGACGTCAATTGCGTATGAACATAGGCAAACCCTCCGCCACGTCATCCATGAGATTCCCGAGCAGCGGTTCTGAAGCTCAGTGTGGGTGGGTAAAGACGATTCTGACTAACAGCTCCTGCTAATTCAAAAAGAGGCGGAGCACGAATAGAGCTGAATGGAGAGGAAGTGGGCGGGTGACACGGAGGTAGACAGCTAGCAACCTGAGCCGCCACCCACACCCTAAGTAGTGCATAACCTTGCCTTTTGCACCAGGCTGTAAAGTTGGGCATTTTGACATAGAGTCATAAACTGAAGACTTTAATAGTTGACAGTAACAACATGAGCTGTAGCCTGTTAAACATCTACATGGAAACATATTTATCAATTCCAGGAGAGACAACTCATTGGATTCATCATCAGAAAAAATAAGCATTATTAGCTGGAAATACATTGTGACGTAAGGTGTATTAACACCTATGAAGGATCAGTATCAGGTATTCCAAAATCACAAAATCAGGTAGACTGGGAAGAATATAGAAAGTCCTAAAACCGATCCCGTTTCTAATTCCAAGCTCTTTATTAAACACAACAAATCATGAAAAGAAGGAAGCTTTAATCTAAACTTAATGCAAATACTGATGTAAGAGGTCACAAAATGATCACATTATCATACATTATGATATTTTGAGGATTACTGGTTGTTCATAGCCTTGCCTTCCCCCTAGAAAGTTGGCGTGGAGTCGCTCATTTCGGAGTTGATTATGCTGTGGCAAAGATCTGCAGGGCCAATAAATTTGTCTGGGCGGGCTTTATGCAACAGCGATGGACAGAAGAGTAACAGCGACACAGTCATTCAAGCACCATGGAGTTGAATTTGTTCACAACAAAATGGCTCGAATTGGTTGGAGTTTTTTCTTTTTTCTTTTTTGTTTTATCAGTTGAAAAACGCCCCATATTGAAATTTAAATGGCATGTCACCAGAGTCATATTATGAACAACCAATTCTGATCAGCATATGAGTGCACCTTATAGTATAAATACAGTAACAATCATATATCTGGCAGCATGGGGTTAGGCTTAAATGTTAGGGGTTAGGGTTATTTTCTTTTAAACAAAGCCTTCTCATATGGGTTCTCCTCATCTGCAACCCTCTAAAAGATCTAAATGTATCTACTGAGTAGATACTTTCACCACAGTACCAGTGATCAGTATAACTTTGCTCAGTAATTATTATTTCTAGTGGATTTTCACAAAAGACTAGTTTAAAAAAAATACAACACAACCAGTTAATGCTTAAGGCTCACATTTGTTATCCAGATAATTTGTCCAAGTACAGATCAAATGTTAAGTTCAGTTAGACTGTAAGTAATACCACACCCACCACCACACTTGCTAACATAACTGAGAACATTTTGAATACAAACTTCTAATTTCAAGGACGGCAGACGGCTTCATAGTATTGGCTGTAAAAATAGAATACCCTCAAGCTCACCTGGTTGAGCAGACTCCCCATAAGCTGAGGCTACAGTCCTGCTGTATGACGTCCCCCCTCTCTCTACCTATTACTTCCTGTCTCTGTGACAGCCCCCAAAACAAGAAAAGGCTCAAAAGAAACCTAAAAGAGTAAATGCTGTTTCTTAAAATCATACCTCTGTTATGACAGTATGCATGGTATTTAATATTCAAAGCTCAATTAAACCACTATTAGATCCTAAAATCCTAAAATAAAGATGCAGTAGCAGGAGTTAAAGTGGGAATTGCTGTCGTAAATGAAATGTAGTAAATCCAGTAAAACTAGCTGGCAGCAAACAATATGAAATATGTTTAAAGACTTTACAAAAAAGGATCCTGTGTTGACCTGCGTGCCAGGTGATGTCTCCTGAGTTCTGAGAGGCAGCTGTGCCACCAGCAGTACAATGCCACACCTTCGGGCAGCACAAGAGACTTTTATTCACCCACACACTTTACACAAGCCACTCAAGACGAGCAAAAAGAATCGCGCAGTCTTTAAAAAGTGGTCGATCCACAGTTCCTGCTCTCTTCAGAATGTGTTCAAGAAGGCCAAACCAAGCGCATGATTTTTGTTCAGGTCTTTTGCTAGCGGTCTCTTATGGAAGGAAACAAAGGTGCAATACAGTAACTGGCTTTACTTCTTTTCTTCCCCGTTTTTCCACAACACTTTGCAGAGTGGTCTCACCGTTAGCATCATAATAAAGCCCTTTTAATTGACATAAATAAGGATATGAGGAGAAAACCAAGTGCCCAAGGGAAAGGTTTTGTGTTTGCCTGTGCCCAATGCAGTGAATGTGTTCTGTTAATCAGATGTGAACACATGGCTGATGAGTAGGGGCCCTCTGCTAATTGGCAGCGTTTGTCTGCTGGTAGTTGTGTTCCTTCGAGGACCCAGCAGCTTCCCATTGGTATTCAGGGTACCGCTTTGTGCTCCCAGAAGTGACGCCACACCATTAGGAAGGGGGTCCCGGGACTTCCATTTACTTAACAAGAGGGACGTTCTCTCAGCGGTAAGCAGGACTAAAACCCTCCACCTTCCCAGGAGCTCATCTATTACAGAACAGATAGCTCTGGATGCATTTCCAGCTCAGTGCTAGTAAGAAATATAATTGACTGAGCTGTAGCGAAAATGTATATCATTTTGTAAAACTGCCACAAAGGCTATTGCAAATCTGAAAATCTTTATCTGACTTTTATCTATAATTGCAAACTCTGTAGATGAAGGCAGCCCTTTGAATGTTTTTGGATCTATAATTAAGCTCTTGTAGGAAAACTGGCATTTTTGTTAATTACTGATATTATTTGTTTCATCATATCAGTTTTATTTCAGTGGCTTTTTGTTGCTTTTCAGAAACAAATATCAAAACGGCCTCAAAGGCATCTCTGATATGGTGCATAAATGATAAATGATATATTTGGAGATATACTGGGCATTAATTTCCAAAGCTGTGAAGAACAACACAATAACAATCAAAAGGGTATCCGAATATGGATAGAGATGTCTAATATCTCAAATCTAGGTCAAGAAATTTCTGCAACAGTATAAGATAACTGAAGAGGATTCAGACCCCGGGTTCTTAATGTGTTAATACCGTCTTAAAGGGGAACTACTGTTTTTTACAACCTGGACTTTATTTCTGGCATAAAATACGATTTGGAGTCCTTCAGAAGATATTTAGATCCGCGTATATCCATATAGTGGGAGTGATTGGGGCACTGAAACGCAGCCTCTAAATAGCGCATTATCTGCCGCGAAACTCGTTCATTTCACCGATATTTTGTTATGATATGCTAGTGCTATTCCCCGTTGAGTTCGGAGTTACCTGTTATCATCATCCGGGGTCTGTAGATTGACCTACTAACCTCTGACCTGGATGATGTCATCTCTGAGCGCATTTACCTGTAATTTGCTACTGCTAGTTTTTTGCAACATGGCTGAATATTTTTCCTATTCTGAGGTTGTGGACGACGACTTTGTTTATGATGGACGTCCTTACCGTTTTGAGCCAGAGTATACGTATGAGGAGCTCGTTGAAAGGAGGATGCAGAGGCAGAGAGAGGAACAGCTGACCAAAGAACAACAAACTGCTGCACGTCCGCGAATAGACAATAGACAACTCCAAATGACACCAAAGTTACATGGGTGAGTAAACGATAGTATTTTATGCCAGAAATAAGGTCCAGGTTGTAAAAAACGGTAGTTCCCCTTTAATGTCTGAGAGAACGATTGTAATGCTCCTACAAACAATCACCGAACACATATGTACGGAAACTTGATGAATAAACAGAGTGCACAATTCTATACACAACTCAAGGGTTTACTCTGTTGTCTGAGCCAGATGTTAATCATGTGCTGTGATTTTCACAAATCTAAAACCAGGCAGAGATGTGTTTTCACCACCACATTGTCTTCTACAATAATAGCGTTTCATTAATCCAGTCGAGATGCAGAGACTTGATAAATATAGGAACAGCATTCAGTTAAATTAAAAAGTGCATCACTTGTAACACCAATACACAAACTGTGCGACAAAGCATGTGTCTGTATCAATTACATACGAGTGAATTTATGCGCGCTGTCTCCTAAGACACATTATAGAATCCTGAGCTTTAGTATTTGTGACTTGCTGCTATTAATTAGTCGGGCCCCCTTTGCGTTGGTAGCTTTGAAACCAATTTCCTGTTCATGTTCACAAATTAAGATAGGACTGCCCAAGAAAACACTAATTACACATGAGAAATCTACAGTGCAGTCAGTTACTCTTAAATCACACTGTATTGTCAGAGGCATTTCTGTTAGTAATTAATGCAATAATTATTTCGGATTCAGTAATGTAAAAAGAGATGGATGAGCGTCTGTAAATACCGCTTTATTAAAACGTGTTGACTCGATTCAAAACATCACATACCCTGGACACACACTGTAATAAACAAAAGTGCTAGCCAGCTCGGTTTAATATTCAACATTTAAATTCAGAGGAGGACAGCGTTCTCTAACCTTTGACTTCCATTAGCTAAAATCCCGTTCTTCCAGCAATCACCACATGCCCCGAGAGTTTTCTTTTAACTTGACTGCAGGTTTTCCTGCCGCAGCCTGATCCACTTTTGACCTTAAGAATGCTATTAATATGTGTATGTTGAAATTGAAGTTTAGTTTCCAACCTGTTTCCATAAAGGTCAAGTCTTTTATGAAAATTACGAGGTGAGTCGAGGTTTTATGATTAATAAGATGGAAAACATGCTCTGTTTCTGATTAAATGACTTGAGTAAATGCTACAAGTTATTTATTTTTTGGTCGATTTTTCCCTATGCTTACAGTATGCCAAGTCAAACTTGAGGCATTAAAGTTAGTTGTAGCTGGAGATGTTGTGTGTGCCCGACTTCACCCTGTGACCCTTTTAGTTCTAGTTTTGGCACAGTCTACATAAAAGGATGCGTTTTGTTCACAGAAAACTATATTTCCTAACATTATAAAATGTGTTTTGATATAAAGCAGCTTTGCTAACTTTAAAACTGAGTTCTTATTAAACATCAGATTGAGTGACTGGTCTTTGATTCATGCACTTACATTTACATTTTTACACATGTAGCTGACACATAAAGAAAAAAAACTGTCTTGTCCTTTGTGATAAAGTATTTTCTTCCCGGAGGTCATATAGCAACACAGCTATACACACAGCTCATGCTCTGCTCAGTTTTTCACCTCTGCACCGCTGGCTCATCATTCTGTCATGTAGTATGGGAGCTGTCAGCAGTGACACCATCTACTAGTTGGGTGTCAAGGATGGATGGTACAGCCTCTACGTTTAACCTGGAGTTTTACTCTTCAGCCATGTTAGGTTAATAGAATGAAGCTGGCTGCTGTGTGGAGGAGGCATGTTTGATCTGTCCAACAGAGATGGGTTGTAAAATGGGATCAGTTGAAGAATAAAACGGGAAAGTGGCGATTAATATCCCCACAGCCACGGACGTCTCCTTCCTGAACGAGCTAAACTACTTCTACGCTCGCTTTGAGAGGGACAACGGAGACACCGCCACCAAGACAACACTCCCTGCAGACCACCAGCCCCTCTCACTCTCCCCCACTGATGTCCACACGGCACTGAGCAGAATCAACGCACGCAAGGCTGCTGGACCAGACGGCATCCCAGGACGTGTGCTCAGAGTATGTGCGGAGCAGCTCACCGGGATCTTCACGGACATTTTCAACCTGTCCCTCGCCCAAGCAGCTGTGCCAACATGTTTTAAAGCGACATCCATCGTGCCAGTGCCAAAACACTCCAAGCCGACGTGCCTCAACGACTACCGCCCTGTAGCACTCACACCCATCATTATGAAGTGCTTTGAGCGACTGGTCCTGGCGCACCTGAAGGACTCCCTCCCTCCCACACTGGACCCACACCAGTTCGCCTACCGCAGCAACAGGAGCATAGATGATGCAGTCTCCACAGCTCTGCACTCTGTGCTCTCACACCTGGACAATAACCACACCTATGCACGATTGCTGTTTGTTGACTTCAGCTCAGCATTCAACACTGTCATCCCCTCCAAGTTAATCACCAAACTTGGAGACCTGGGCACCAACACCGCCCTCTGCAACTGGATCATGGACTTTCTTACCAACAGACCACAACACGTGAGGTCAGGCCACATCTCCTCCACCACTGTCACACTCAACACCGGTGTGCCACAAGGCTGTGTGCTGAGCCCCTTTCTGTACTCCCTCTTCACCCACGACTGCAGACCTGTGCATGGATCCAACTCCATCATCAAGTTCGCAGACGACACCACCGTGATTGGTCTCATCACCAACAACGACGAGACAGCCTACAGAGAAGAGGTACAGCACCTGGCCACATGGTGCGCCGACAATAACCTGCTCCTTAACACCAGCAAGACCAAGGAGCTCATTGTGGACTTCAGGAAGGAGAGAAGAAGCACGCATGACCCCATTCACATGAACGGAATGGACGTCGAACGTGTCTCCAGCTTCAAGTTCCTGGGGACCCACATCTCGGAGGACCTGTCCTGGACCACCAACACCTCCAGCCTGGTCAAGAAAGCTCACCAGCGCCTCTTCTTCCTGAGGACACTGAAGAAGAACCATCTGTCTTCAGCCATCCTGGTGAACTTCTACCACTGCGTGATTGAGAGCATCCTAACCAACTGTGTCACAGTCTGGTATGGAAGCTGCTCTGCTGCGGAGCGCAAACACCTGCAGCGCGTAGTGAAAACTGCCCAGCGCATCACAGGAACTCCACTCCCTGCCATTGAGGACGTCCAGAAGAGGCGCTGTCTGCGTCGTGCCCGCAGCATTCTGAAGGACTCCTCCCACCCGGCACATGGACTATTTTCCCTCCTGCCCTCAGGCAGGCGTTTCAGAAGCCTCCGGACAAGGACCAGCAGACTGAGGAATAGCTTTTTCCCCAGAGCTGTGATCCTACTGAACTCGAACCCCCGCTGACCCCTGCTGACCCCTACACACCAATTCACACCCCTTAACTCATCATTCAATCACTGACCAAAGACTTTTACACCATCACCACTGCACTACTGGACTACTCTGCACATGCTCACTTTATACAATCTGTTTGCACAGTACTATGTAACGAATATTGCACTAGTCTAGTAACTTAGATAGCCACTGCTATCGCTATCGCCTAATTTATCATCTGCCATCTCCTCTATTGTAAATTATGTTATGCTAGTTCCTGCTTATAGTCTACTCACAATTAACGAACAAATCCATCTGTATAATATGTTCATAGTACCTCACTCAATCGTTATGTATATCTTGATCATTAACCTGTATATATGGTCTCATCTGTACATAGGTTCTAATCTGTAAATATTGTCCATATGCTGTACCATACTTATTTACCATAATATTTATGCCACGTGCACTTACTGCCTATTGCACTTCTGGTTAGATGCTAAACTGCATTTCGTTGCTCTGTACATGTACATGTGTAATGACAATAAAGTTGAATCTAATCTAATCTTTCCTATTTTTTTTTTTTATTTTTTTTGCTTAAAATAACGGTACCTCCACTTTTTCTGTCGGATTTTTTCTGGGATCAAAGTCACAAATATATGAAGGACTATTGGTGGGGTTTGTTGTTAAGGAACTTGAATAGTATTGGACCAACATCATCACAAGACCCCTCTGATAAACAAGATAAACAAGTGCTTGTATCACAATTTGCAGTTCCTCAAATGGCCACTTGAGGCTGGCTCCAAAAGCCTGGTACATAAAATGATGATGTCTTGAATGCTAATTTCCCCACTCATGACAACTGTACAGAAAGATCATTTTAAATCTAACTCGCCAGTTTAAAATGTTTCAAGGCTTAAAGGAATATATATTTAAGCGTGTGGCCACTTTAAGTAAGAGGCCGGTGCCGTCACAGTTTGCCTGTTATCTGCACAGTAACCTACACACGTAGCCTATGCCGGTGCGAGCCATTTATACTTGTGCACTTGTCAGTCTGGCTCACTCTGTAAAAATGCTACCCCAACACTTGTCGGCACTGTGTCGTTTTAGCCAGTCGGGTTAATTCTTGCTTACTTCTTCTATTTCCTGCTTCACTTTCAACAATAGCAACTGAAACTTTCGCAGAAATTTCACCGGACGAGTCATACAAATATTTGTATCTCAGAACCTCCTCGGTTAACCTGTGTTCCATCTTCATTGATCCAAAACAATCAACTTGAAAATTGGGGAGAATACTAAAGTGGAAACATGCTACTACCAAGCGGACCAATCACAGCTCTTCCGGTCTGCATCGCCGTGACGTGTTCTGGGAAGGTGCACATCAGGCTACACCGTTAGAGTCTGGGCTGTTGCCCAGACCCTCCGCGGAGCATAAACCGCGCATAAGGCTCTGCCAAAATAGTGACTGCTGGAGCCATTGACATTGTATTTACGCACTGTCTATGTTCCTCACACATGAAAGCTAACACCTAAGCCAAGTCAGTGTTTAGCTTTTTCTTAACAAGCCCTATCCACGGCACTCTCTCTTCAAAATCAGACAAAGACGCTGATAATAATATGGTTATTCTTGACTAAACTGATTGCAAAGTATAGTTTATAATTAGGTGACACCCTGCAAGAATACATGACATCTGTGGTGCAATGTGGCTGAGCAATCTGCTTACTTGATAATTTTTCTACGATGTTAAATAAATTTTGGTTCCAAAGGTTTGAACCTTTTTTTCCCAATTGACACTAAATCGCCATGCGTGGCAGGGAAGGAACAAATGGAGCTGTTAACATTAATGACTGTAATACAGTGCAGCAACGTGGGATGTTAATAGTTACACCTACCTTAGTTACACAAACCCACTAACCAGTGTGATGCGCTCATTAAATGTTGGGCTGATACGGGAGATATGAAGCATCTGTCAGCACCGGGATGAGAACCACGCGGACTGACTTATATGGTTGTTATTGGCATGAGAATCGTGCATGCTTGGTGTGATGGAGGAATAAGCGGGGGTGCGGCAACTACAGACTGACACTTTAATGAATACACAAGGGTAATGAATTTCAAGAGTACAGGTGGAGGTGTGATTTAAATTAGGCAGATTTCTTGACAGCGCTGGCGTGGAGGTTTAGCTGTTTCAGAGAAGTGATACATCAGCTGAAGGGGAGAAATCCTCTTAGTTTCTTTACTTTTCTCTTGGGAAGAATCAGTGTAAAACCAGGAGCTGCATTTACGGCATAATTGAGGACTTTGAAAAGGACTCTGGGACTCGGGTAATTGCTTCAATACTGTTTGCAAAGTACCTTTTGATTAAAGTTTTCCAATACTTTAATTAGATGGACACTAAACTTCAAAGGCTATTGGCGCTCGGACTTCAAGCTGTTCCGCCAATAAAGTTTATGCCTTTTTTGGCTATTGTTTTTACTGATAATGAAAGCTATGATTGGAAGAGGCAGCAACACCATTAGCTTAACAACAGGTGGCTTG
The DNA here is from genome assembly GCF_963514085.1 of Chelon labrosus. Lineage (NCBI taxonomy): Eukaryota > Metazoa > Chordata > Actinopteri > Mugiliformes > Mugilidae > Chelon > Chelon labrosus. Next base: position 16,426,855 of record NC_140339.1, read on the forward strand.
AAAACATTTCCCCTTCAAATCCTAAAGGCTGATTAAACTAAAGGTAATAGATATGTTAGAGTTGCCTTCATGTTCATATGGTGCAATCTTCCGTCTAATCTTTGATTCAAATATCATACAGCATTTTTTGTTGGATCCACTCCTGGGGAATGCGCCAACAGAACTGAATGCTCAGCAACAAAGTATTTTTTAAAATACCAGCATACAGCAAAATCAAGAAATGTGAGAATAAGCAAAGAGGGTTTTCTCTAATTTTACCATTGTGGTGACGAAACCCCGTCCTTTTAAGGATAAGAGAACCTCAGCACATGCACATACATTACTGCTTGTTTGCATACGCCTACGCACACATATGCAAAGAGATCATCCGGATACTGTGTATATCCTTTTAAGAAGAAAATGTTTGGCTTCAAATAAAAGGCAGACCCAAAGCAAATAAAGGGATAGCTAGTTGAGCTTTACAGTTCTCCAGTCACATATAAACTCCTGTAATTATACTATATAAACAGATCGTGTTTGCCGTGAGTTGTTTTGATGTCTTCAGTATATATTGATGCACAGTTGTGATCACTGTTAAAGTACATTTTACACACAGTAGTATAAAAACTCATCAGGCATATGTGACAGGAAGTCAACCGAGTTTGTGACGCCCTGGATTATTTTCTCTTTATAGGTATTTTAATACAAATTTCAGATGATCACTCGCCCGATAAACCAGGAACATACAGTTAAGAAAAGTCTCAATAGAGCAAAGTGTATTGTATATTAAACTTGACTATACATAATGCACACGAATCATACATATTTAAACATTCACTCCTCATGCATGGCTGTGATGCTGGCTGTAATATGTTGCCTATATAAAACAACTACCGTATATACCGGCTTTATATTTTGCAAGTCTTAGAAAAAAAAGCAATCATGTATTTGACAAAAAGCAATCATGCACTGAAGTAAAAAAGAAAGAGAGACCTAAACAATTTGATATCACTGGAGTGCTACTGGGAAGCATGGGCTTTGTTTTGCATTGCCATTTCCATCATGGCTGAGTTCAGAGAAGACCGATTCTGGGTAGAAAGGGAAAGAAAATGAGAGAAAACTTACACATCCTGAGGGTAGATGTTGATTTGAAAGGGGAAACAAAAGAATACTACCCTTTGATGTGAAAAATAAAACCAACCGCTTTGCCTCTCTGATGGGGAGAATGTCAGGAAACGGCAGTCTAATTGGTGCAGTAATCTCTAAGGAAGTGAGGGTGAAGAGAAAGACGAGCCTTTGTGGCCGTGTCCACTGACTGAACAAATGATTGTGTTAAGTACAAAGAGCCAGATAGCAAACATTTAGCATCCACATTTTCACTGCCACACACCCACAGGGGAGTTACTGATGTTGTTGAATGGATTGCAGGAGTCAAATAAAAGATCTAGGGAGAAAGAGCTCCCGGGATCTGATAATAATAAAGACTGGTAGCATTAGGAATTAGTAACCTGATGCACTAGATGGTTTGATCTGTTGCATACAACCATCTGAAGAGCCATCCTTGAACAGTTTGAAAAAGGGCACTTTTAAAACAAATCATTGGCAGATGAGTGAGTGAACCACCTATCTATATCATGGGCTAACATCAGTCAATCAGACTGAACTACATTATGTAGTAATAATGAAGATTACACAGCAAGCTGCAAGTAGTAACTGTATCGCACATGTTGTTAGAAAATTCTTGTTTTAAAAGAAAATTTGCGCATGAATCGAAGATGCCATTTTTGTATTTGGATGAACCATAGACTGCTTCAAAAGTCAGAGCAAGTAGAGCTCTCCCTGGTGACTGACTACAGTATAGGTCATAAGCTCCACCCCGTCCATGTTAGTGGATGGGACTTGGGCCAAACTAAAAAAATAATAATTTCAAGGATGGTTTATGTCATTTTAGGTAGTTATTATAATGTTGATGCATACTCAAGAGTCCATTTTTCTGATAAGTTTCGTTTCAGTTAGTTATTTGATGCTATAGAAACAGGATTTGACATCATGATGACTACAAATTGCCTGGAATGAGTCTGGGGGAAGTGTGGGAGGGACATCAATAATGCGGCTCCGCGCGGCTCCGCGTGGCTCCACTCTTGGACCATATGGATGTATGGTCCGTATTTATATACAGTCTATGGGACGAACAGACGTTTTTTTCTATCATCTCTATAGACTGCCGTTGCACTTGGAACACAACCTAAGCTGCCAGTACTTTCTAGGAAATATATCCACGCATATATCCTCCTTGGGCTTCTTCCAAAATCACACACTAACATGCTGTTTAGTACGCCAATACAGTCATGATCAATCATGTTTAAGGCAGTCAACTGTAATGAAGTGCTCATTTAGATTTGCTGACCTAATGAGAACAGGCACATCTACACTTAGGGTGCTTTCACTCTTACATTTTGTTTTGATTCAGGGAGTAAATGATACCGTTGCTGTTACAATGTAGTATTTAACCTTGATTTGGTTCACATGCTGTTCATTTATTTCTGTTCATGTACCAATGTATATGAACAACATGTTCAGTTTGAGCATCTATATGTTGAGATGGCGTGCTGCTACTGAAGGAGAAGACACACTCTGGAGGTATAAAACATCCTATTCCACATCAGGAAACCTGCTTGGTTACATAATTATAAGCTCTTAAATGGTAGCTGTTGTGTGAATAACGTGTGCTCTTACACTCTGGTGAGTCATTGTGGAGTGCTGAGACCACCCTTTCTAACCGATCCAAGGTTGGTTGACTTGTTCCTGAATGGTGTGTGACTGCAGTGTTCACACCAGCCCAAACAAACTAATCTGGATTACCTTTAGTAATCACTTTCCATTACTCCCCTCCCAGGGAAATCAGCGAACTTTCCTCAGAGACATTTTTCAAACCTGCCCGGCAACTCAATAAAGTTATTGAGTGCAAGAAACTCATAAAGCCTTAAAAGCAAAACCAGAAGAAAATCATTGACTAGTTTGACAGAATAGGAATAAAGCTCAGCTTGTCCTGGTTTATGGGTATCATCTGCAGTGCTGGAAAATGTTTAAGACCAATAAAAATGCCTGGCCGAAAGTACCCTGTTATGTAATTCAGCCATAATTCCACATCTGCTATAGATGGTTAGGGCAGCGTTTCCAATTACACTCACAAAACATACATCTTTTAAAACATGGTTGATGGCTGTTGAAAATATTTTCTGCACATGTGAGTACATGATGTTGAGGGGAGTTTGGACAGTGTTAGGATTGTGTCTCACATGCACAGCTAAAAACAAGCTTCTCTTTGCTGTTTATCAATAGAAAGCATGAGGTATGAAAATTAAAGTAACACCATATTCAATATAAAAAAGAAAGGAAATATCTGTGCATGAACTCCATACACTGGCAGTTTGATTAGAAACAGTACTGCGTAATGATAGCACATTTGTAGAACGTGCAGTTCAGTGCAGTTACTAACTTTAGCACAACGCCACCTTTACTATCTAAATTTTTTAAGATGCAGACTTTTTGTATTAAATATGCAACTCATCCATGCAACAGCTGATGGCTGAAACCATTTCAAGATTTTATAAACACTACTAAAACAAACAAAAAAAACAGACGCTTCCCTCAAAGCACAGAATGAGCTTGCAGAACTGGCCCTAATACAGAAGAGGGGGGAAAAAAAAGACATTTTCAGATTTTTCTTACTCTGCAACAATAGAGATATCCATAGTAATTAAGTGAGTCCAATAAAACCATTGATAGTACAGTAATGAAATAAGCCATGTTACGACTGAGGCCTCAGAGTCTTGGAGAAAGCTATTGTAATTGAGGAGCAGTTGTGTTATCCCAAGCTCCATTAAAATTTCATCACCCTTGCACATTTCCATGAATGGCATTATTCAAATTATGCTAAATCACATCAGCTTGCCTGCTTGGCAATGCAACGTTGCCCATTACAATGACCGAGGAAAGATTCAAAAAAATCTAGAAAGAGTCTGCATGTGATTTAACAGCATGCTTCATATTCTAAACAGATGCTAAAAAAGCTACTGAGTATTGGCCCTTGGCCTCTGAATATTTGGAATACTGAAAACGACCAGTGAAACCTTCACATTTGAAACAAACCTTTGCTTTATTAGAAGAAATATAAGGCATGTGCTTTTGAAATAAAGATGAAGAGTGTAACCTGAATTGGCTTGGGAGGCAGCTAAGCCTCTTTTATACTGTGCATAAATATTCCGTGGACATACAGTATTTATTACATCTCTTATCCAGATATTTTGTACCGCATACGATTGCTCATAATGTTGGGATGTAGAAATTGAAATCCAGTCTAATTCGTTACAAGTGACTGAATAACATTATTGGCTGAACAGCTGCAAATATGCACATAAGACCTCTTTTCTTCTGACATAGATGGGATAATAAATCAAGGACAAAATCAGGCAATTTTGTCATTGTCCCTTAATGCAGCTCATGCTGCACAAAACACATACAAAAAAAAAGTCCATCACAGCTTGATACTGATTTGTTATTGCATCTAACTCGGTTTGCTGTAAAATATTCATCAGGTTGAGAGCGCCTACTCAGCTGCACATAATAAGTCACCTGCTAACACGCTGAGTGTTGCCTGTCTTAACCTAGGCCATGAGAACATTATTATGATTATAGCAGTGATTTCACGATACCTTGCTGTTAATAATACATGATAAATAGCTGGATGAATGGAACAAAGCAGTGTGTAATATTAGGTGACCCCGTGTTATTAGCACTGAGAGGAACCATTAGTGGGTTGCCTTAACCTGCCTTAATGAGGTCTCCCTGCTCTGGGAGAGAAGGGGACGATTGGTGCATATAAAGGGGGTTGAGGTTGGAGAACTCACACAGTGGTGTGTGCGGTTGTTGTGTTTCGGCTGCTTACTGCCTGTTGAGGGAATGCTTCATCTTTTTAATACGAGGATTTTTAATCCATGCAAAAGATTTTCAAGATTTTACACCTGCTCAAAAAAATATTGTTGATCTTTTATCAGCCTATTAAATATATCCATGCCACAATTTAATTTAAATGTATAATGTAAATCCTATTGAAATAATCTTTAAATGTAAAACACATAAGCAATAACGCAGTATAATAAATCCATGTTCTGTGAAACAGCACTCTAAGGTGCAGCGTTGAGAGATCTGAGCGATCCCAAATTAGCATATAAACTTAGATAGAGAACCTGTTGTAATAGTTGACAGAGTTCTTGATGGGAACAAGCACTTCTCACATTATGGGCTCCATCTCAAAGCCTGTGTTTCCTCCTCTGCCAGATGTGCTAACATACACTATATTACCAAAAGTATTCGCTCACCCATTCAAATGATCAGAATCAGGTGTTCTAATCACTTGGCCTGGCCCCAGGTGTATAAATTCAAGCACTCAGGCATGCAGACTGTGAAACAAGACATTTGTGAAAGAATGGGCCGCTCTCAGGAGCTCAGTGAATTCCAGCGTGGAACTGTCATAGGATGCCACTTGTGCAACAAATCCAGTCGTGAAATTTCCTCGCTCCTAAATATTCCACAGTCAACTGTCAGCTCTATTATAACAAAATGGAAGCGTTTGGGAAAAACAGCAACTCAGCCACGAAGTGGTAGGCCACGTAAAGTGACGGAGAGGGGTCAGCGGATGCTGAAGCGCATAGTGCAAAGAGGTCGCCGACTTTCTGCACAGTCAATTGCTACAGAGCTACAAACTTCATGTGACCTTCAGATTAGCCCAAGTACAGTACGCAGAGAGCTTCATGGAATGGGTTTCCATGGCCGAGCAGCTGCAGCCAAGCCACACATCACCAAGTGCAATGCAAGGCGTCGGATGCAATGGTGTAAAGCACGCCGCCACTGGCCTCTAGAGCAGTGGAGACGCGTTCTCTGGAGTGATGAATCACGCTTTTCCATCTGGCAATCTGATGGACGAGTCTGGGTTTGGAGGTTGCCAGGAGAACGGTACATTTCAGATTGCATTGTGCCAACTGTGAAATTTGGTGGAGGAGGAATTATGGTATGGGGTTGTTTTTCAGGAGCTGGGCTTGGCCCCTTAGTTCCAGTGAAAGGAACATTGAATGCTTCAGGATACCAAAACATTTTGGACAATTCCATGCTCCCAACCTTGTGGGAACAGTTTGGAGCGGGCCCCTTCCTCTTCCAACATGACTGTGCACCAGTGCACAAAGCAAGGTCCATAAAGACGTGGATGACAGAGTCTGGTGTGGATGAACTTGACTGGCCTGCACAGAGTCCTGACCTGAACCCGATAGAACACCTTTGGGATGAATTAGAGCGGAGACTGAGAGCCAGGCCTTCTCGACCAACATCAGTGTGTGACCTCACCAATGCGCTTTTGGAAGAATGGTCAAAAATTCCTATAAACACTCTCCTCAACCTTGTGGACAGTCTTCCCAGAAGAGTTGAAGCTGTAATAGCTGCAAAAGGTGGACCGACATCATATTGAATTCTATGAGTTAGGAATGGGATGGCACTTCAGTTCATAGAATGAGTAAAGGCAGGTGAGCGAATACTTTTGGTAATATAGTGTATGTTGTTCGTGGCTTGTGGCTAGAATTGTGTGCAGTTTGGTTCATCAGTGGTTCTTGTTTTCCTGTGTGGAGATTGCCTCTAAATTAAAGGGCCGCTTTGTGAAAATAAGATTCAGAAGTCCTGTTCTTCGTGTGTCTGGTAGTGTTGGCTGTCGATCCAACGCTAGACTCATACAATCTAATTTTATAGTGCATTGTTAATGCGAATGCCAACCTGCTTGGATGGACAGAACAAGATTATGTACATTTTCACCAAACTGACTTTGGACAAGATAACAATACTATCTGCTATCTTAACATCTAGCCTCTGCTATTAGTTTACACCAAAAACAACCCAACTGTCAGTATATATTGATGCCATTTGATTTGTGTTTGTTCACATAACCTGCACTTAATCATTTTAAATTGTACAAACTAGTTCAGCATGCCTGGTTTGTTTATGACATAAAAGTACCTCGGTTTGGTAGATAACTAGATGATGAGCTAGTTGAGTTAGTCACATACAGCTGTTTCAATTTGCCTGAACCTGCTTACCAAGAAACAGCTATCTTAGAGAGCATAATAACACTGTCAGGGCCACATTTCGTTTTAAAAAAGAATCAGGGATTTGTCACAGTCTTTGGAAGTGTATGACGGCATGTACAAAGGAGCTTTCTGTGGACAGGGAAAAAGAAGTATTGTTGCTGGAAAAGGTTACAAATCCATCTTTAAAGAGTTTGGAATCCACAAATCCACAGTCAGACAGACTGTGAACAAATGGACAAGATTTAAGATGGCTGTTGCCCACCACAGATCGACCAAAGATCACGCCAAGATCAAGATGTATAGTAGTCAGAGAGGTCACAAAGGAGCCCGGGGTAACTTCTAAATCACTAAAGGCCTCTCTGACATCGGCTAATGTTAATGTTCATGAACCCACCACCAGGAGAACACTGCACAACCGTGGTGTGTATGGAAGAGTGGCAAGGACAAAGCCACTACTTTCCAAAAAAGGACATTTCTGCCCGTCTGCAGTTTGCTAAACATCATGTGGACAGGCAATAAGACTATTGGGAAAATGTTTTGTGGACAGATGAGAGTGAGTGAGCTGAAGAAACCCAGCACCTCAGAAGTGAAACAGTTCTGTACTGTGGAATGGGCTAAAAAGCCGCTGTAGGCGACTGATCTGCAGTTACCGGAAATGTTTAGTTGCCGTTATTGCTGCACAAGGAGGTCACACCATATACTGAAAACAAGGTTTCGTATACTTTTGCAACTCACAGATATGTAAAATTGACTAATATGGCCTACTTGTGGCTATAAATTGGCATATAAATCCACAAGTATATATGTTTATATATTTTTTGATTTGTAGTTTGAGTGATTGTTGTGGCAGAAATGTAGAAAATTCAGAAAAACTTTAAGTTGCACCATACATCTGAGGAAAAGAAAGTCTTTCAGTATACTTTTGCATGACCTACATTGAGTTAGCCACTCGTTAGCTTGCTAAACTCTTCGCTGTTGACGTCTAGAAGCCACTGAGGGCGAGTTCTAACAGTTTTAGCATTTGTTTTACACAATGCGTTCTATTTGAAAGAAGCACTCAACTCGTTATAATGTCATTGGTACAAAATGCTATTATGCAGCATGAGGGTGGACTCTTTGGCATAACAGTTGTAATTTCTTGACATCTGGTTTATTTATGAACAGTTTTAAACTTCCAAGTTTATAAATTGCCTTTTAAAGCTGTTCAACATTTACTTTTATAAGCCAGTATGTATTCGTTTTGTTCAGTGTTCTATTGAACCTCCAGAATGGAAGTACAAAGGCTTACCTATCACAACTCTAGCTAGTGGTGCACTGCAGTCACCTTTTATTAATAACTGTCCACATTTTCAATAGACTGTGTTGTAAGCAGGTTCATTAATGACCAGGGAAGGGCAGATTTGTCTTTCCCCATTAAAACAGATTTGGATCTTTTTTTTTTTTCTTCGTCCCTCAAGCTACCACTTATTGTTGCATGAGGGTCCTGGCCATCACAATTCCTCATGCTGTAGCACAATTATTGTCTGGTAAAGAGTGGAACAAAATATTCCTTTTTACCGAAACACTCAGCTCTGTCTGGCATTCTCTCAGGTCTCGCAAAATAATTAATGTCCCTGTCAATCACGCGTTAGCGGCAAGCCCAGTCTAGATACAGTAGTGGTCAATATTTTGAAATTTTTCCACGTGTGACCCAGAAATAACATGCTGTTGAACAAATGGAAAAAGAAGGTACAGAAACATACAGGATGGCATTTCATGATACAGAGATGGAAGGGTGCATGGAAGCTTAAGAAAAGATGTACATGCTGACTTAGTGACGTAATGTTTTAAATGTACAGAGCCATAAAGCTAATTAAGCGAGTCAGATTAATTGCAAGTAGAGTAGGTGCTTGTTAAAGCACTCTCTAAATGAGGGGAGGGGGTGTGGGAGGACTTTTAGCAGAGAAGGAGGGGGAAAGGAGGAAGAACTCCCAGCCACGGACCAAGCACTAGACCCATCAACGAGACATGACAGATGGCTGGCAGAGTGCACTCATAAATGACTCGCGTGGATTTGTGTGTATGAGCATTTGTGTACATTTGGACATGGGAGACACACTGATCAAGCATTTCATTATGACCACCTTCCTTATATTGTGTAGGTCTCCCTCCAAAATAGTTGTGACTCATCAGAGAATGGACATGGTCCCTCTGTGGGTGTCCTGTCTAAGTAAGATCCACATGAATGCCAAGTCCAAAGGTTTCTCAGCAGAACATTGTATTGTCACAAGACGGTCTATGTTATTCACTTCTCCTGTCAGTGGTTTTAATGTTGTGCCTGATCGGTGTATGTGGTGTAAGGTTGTGAACACTACAGCTGAAACCATAGCCGTGCGTCTTCCTACACACCCACATATGTAGTGTTAACAGAGAACAGCGGTGTCATCGGGAGTCACAGCCTATTTGCCGCCATCTTTATCTAGTTTTCTATATCGCAAAATCATTTGCAGTTGACGTCGCATTTATTTTTGTAATTTTAAAAGAGGAACGGTACGGGAGAAAAACTAGAAATTAACTGCTGTCTTCCCTAACAAAAGAAAAACGTCTAAAGAAGAAGACGTGGATGTGACAGGTTTGCGAGATGACATGTTGGAGTATTATTATTGTTATTGTTTGAGGTATTATTTTCACGGCACAGACTCGCATTTCTTCCCGTGGGTGCCAGGTGATTGACAGTAAGCACTGCATAAAGTAATGTGCCGGCTGAGATGAAAACACAAAAATCCAGCCACAAAGAAATGACAAGAAAACAGAGACACAACCAAAAACCAGACGTTTAACCTTATTAAGGCATCATGTTTGCAACGATAAAATGATCCATCTTGTGCAACATCCAACGCCACACAGTAAATAGCTTTATATAAAGAAACAGATCATCTGCAGAAACACTACATGGTTTAATTTCCAGACATTCTGCAAGACTCCTTGAATGCAATACTTTTCTATTCTCTGGGTTTATCACTGTTTGATTACTGAGAGAGGGCAATATTAATAAATAAATGATCTGTATGTGGACAAGAAGATAGGCATGAGACTCATAGGGGTCATCCGAATCAGAAAGGAAGAAGAGGCATGAACATTACTTGTCAGTCATGTTACAGACTCTCATTACACTCACACATCACCAAACCAGAGGCGCTCTCAAGTGTTTATTACACTGGGATTCAGGGAAAAATCGATCTAAAATGACAGCTGTTAGGTCCAATCCTGCAGAGATTGAAGCTGACCTGTGCACAGTGACTGCTCTACCTGAAGTTACTGTGTTCAGCTGCCCAGGGTGAGATACTATCTCGAGATGCTATCTGGTTACATTTCTGCTGGTTGCATTTTTATATGAGCAAAAAAAGAAAGATGGGGGGGGGGGAGGAAGGTTTAAGATGAGTTACTCGAAGAAAGATTGTGCATATAAATACTCGCTCACTTCTGTATGTGCTCACCAGACAGGGAAAAGAGACACAGCGAAGCTCTGGAAGAGTGATAAAAGGGAAATGCTTCTCAGATAATGAAGCTATCACAGGCGCCGACAGGAAATAACATTTCATACCAAGATTTTCAAAGAGGTAATAATTTTCTAACAGATGTCCTGAGAGGGGAAAAAAAAAAAAAAAAAAAACAGATGCGACACATGCTTCAATTGTTGTTACTCGTCTTCATTGAGAATACCCAATTTTTGAAAATATACCGTAGCTCCCAGAAGGATAAAGAAATGAGCAACGGCACAAAGCAACACTTCCTAGTATGCTGTGCTGTTGTGGGTCTGTGGGGAACCCGGAGCATAGCACAGCTGTTAAGTACTTTTAGCAGAGCTATTGTTCAGTGAAACAAAACAGCCTATTCAGCTTGGCTGGTTTCCAGAGCACTCCTATAGCGGCCAAATGTTTATCATTGTTTTGACACTGCATTGGATAGGACAGCATGGGGTATGCCTATAGATAGCAGGGTTGAGTTGGTGTGCCGGTGTGTATGTGTGTGAGTGGAGAGAGAGAGAAAGAGGTTGAACAATGCATTAGTGCTCCAGAAACAAATTAGAGCTACATTGCATCAGACTATTTACCATGCTCTTTGACAGTTCCTTGTAACGTGCATCCTTATTTCCTCCTGCTTAATTCCTTATGGGGATGAAGTGGTAACTCAATGATCACGCAGCTAAATTAGGTGTTTCAAAATGTCATGTATCTCAGTGTGGTAAGAGCAACAAAAGCACGTGTTTTCATTAGCTGCTTTTTTTTTTCTCTACAAAGTGATCTGTCCGCCGTTCGTGGTGATTGGCATTTCCTCTGCCCTTGAAGCTTCCAGACTCGAGTCAGTCTTCGGCATAACAGTACAGGGCAGAAATGAAAGGTGTTACATTATCTGTTCTGACTGCAGTCCGATAGCTGCTGCTGCTGCTGCTGCTGCTACGCTGATTGTGCTTCCCCTCTCTCCTTACCCATTTAATCTCTTCATTCTGGCAGTGTGCACAGCCAGGACAGTACTGCTTTATTCTAATTGCATACTTTCGATTAAAAAAGCTTGTTTTCCTTGATTACTTTGATGTTGAAATGGGAGCAGGGGAGCAATTCACATTCATTCGGCAGTATGTTTTCCCCCCCGCTCTTTTGTGCTAACAGCAGAATTCCTATTTATATATTGGCAGTGGAACTAAATTACTGCAAACATCTCTGTGGGCCAGCCAGGCATAACAGATTGGCAGGGTCCTGTATTATGTCAGTGCCCCCTACTGTCTGCATGTGGAAATACACTATTGTTCATTCCAGGCACGTATGGCATCAGAGACTGGTAGAAACACTGTGGAATGGACTCTTAGGTTCTTTGCTGGGTTGCTGGAATATTTGCTAAACCAATCCCTAATGACAGTGCTTCCTCTGGATTAATTCCTGGCATGCACACATGGCAGTACACTGGTAGTTTACCTCTGCATTTGAAGTGTTTAGTTTACACTATTTTCTTGGAGTCCAGCAGGCTTCATCACCAAGATCAAAACCATTACATGCATTTGTAAGCATGAATGGCTTTTTGTTTTTTGTTTTTTTTTGCAAAGCCAAGGGGCTTTTATAGTATCCTTGTCTATGCTAAGATCATAAAGACAGGGCTAAGAAAAATCACAGCGGATAGAATAGAAAGATATGGATGAGATATGAATCAAAGGGGAGGGACTGACAGCTGTAAAGAGATGAGTATTTAAAAGAAAAAAATGTCCCAAGAGGAATATATTCCTGAGGAGGAGGGTTGAATGGAGATTAAGATCGCTTATCTGTGTTGATGCTAAATGCTACGTTCTACATTGTATGTTTGCAGGGCTAAAGGGTTCATAGTTCATAGGGCGAAAGCTTCATCAGCTGTGTATCATTCCCCGACGTTAACCCATCAGAGTACAGGTTTAAGTTTGCGACCAAAGGCATGGGTTGACTTCTCCCGCCGGGATGTGAGCACTTCTCCCTAGAGTCCCATCACACACTGCAACAACACCAGCAAACATCAAGGGGCTTTTTATGATTTTACTCTCTTTATGTTTCTGCTTTCACAACAGGGAACAGCGAGTTGCAGAAGAGTGAAAAAAATAAAAGCAGCAAAACAAAACAAAAGCCGCTGCCCTCATTGGTCTATAAGCACAGGTCAATTAAGGGAGTTGAACCGCAGAAAGCTTAGCTGGAGCAAAAGCTTAAAAAATATATTTCTTTTTGCTAGATATCTCTCCAAAGACAAATGGAAACTGACAGAGGCAAAAGTCACGGAAAGGGAAGCTGTGCACTCACTGAGCTGTAATTACTGAAGACATAAACAGGGTCAAATGCAGCCAACATTACAGTGTGGCAAATGGGTTAAGCCACGTAATGAAATATGGATCTCGTATTGGCTATGAATTAAAATGTTTTATTAGAAGCAATGTCATTTTAAGACTTGACACTAATGAATACATAGAAATGCCATAAAAGCCTTTTAAAGAAATTGCATTATCAGTAAAAGTACGGGATAATTTAAAGCTTTTTATTTTATGGTAAGCAAATGCCAACCACTGAAATGTCACCAAAAGTTCATGATAGCCTTAGAACTGAATAATGTTTTTAAGTGCTGCCCTCCCGTCACATTCAAATTACAAAAAAGACATCTCGTGTTCAGAGCTTTTGAAATTACTAATGTTGCGTTTTATTTCTTGGGGGGAAAAAAATTATAATCTCACTCAGTTTTAATATAATAGGTCTATTGACGATCACCTTCCCTTGACGGGAATCATGTCAAAGCCTGTGCCAGCTGCACCTTGGGATGAGGTTGTTTGTCTTCATTAGCATCCCGTGTTTCTTCAGTGTTTTCATTAGCAAGGTCCCCTCCTGTATTTGTCAACCGCAGTGAAAGGCCAGAGACACAACAGAATCTGGGTCACGCTTTAATCGTTTTCATGCTATCTCTACCACTCTCCGAGGTGTTTGTCTTCCATTAGGCGAGGAGAGACTTTCCCACACTGGGGGTTTCTTGAGCAGCTGGTACAGCCCAACCCTGCCAGTCTTGAGAACGCAGGGGAACGAAGCTGTGGGTTTTTTCGCCAAAAAAAACATTCCTCATTTCCAACCTGCATGATGCCTTTTCTGTAAGATGGCAACAATGAGATCCAGATGAGGTGCAGAAACTATTTGCTGGAGAAAGTCAGGTGTCCTGTACAAACACACAGTCATTGTGAGTAACAGTAACATAGGCAAAGTTCAATAATGACATGTCCATTTTTTAAGGGCCATGTTATGAAAAACATTTCTTTTCAATTTTTTCCTCTGAAAGCGGAAAGTGTCTCTGAGCTCACCTAAAATCTGACATTAAGGCTTGAACCTTTCACACCACAGCTAGGTCAGTTTGAGTCCTAGTCCAATACACTTATACAAGTGTAATGTGAGAACTGCAAACCGGCATTGCACATACACCAATCGGGCATAACATTATGACCACCTTCCTAATAATGTGTAGGTTTCCCATGTGCCTCCAAAGCAGTTGTGACTCATCAGAGAATGGACATGGGTCTTCTGTGTTGTCTTGTGTTGTCTGGCAACAGATTGTTGATAAGTGGGGGCCTTTGGGTCCTATGGGTTGAGGGGAGGGGCCTATGTAGATCAGACTTGTTCCAGTTTGGAGGCCAGGTCAACACCTTGTGCTGTTTTTCATGTTTTTTTTTAGTTGTTCCCAAACCGTTTTTGTGTGTGCCTGTGTCAGACTGCATCCTGCTGGGGATGGCTGCTGACATCAAGGAGTGTCATTGCCATGGGGTGGGGGTGCCTGGTCTGGTCTAGGTGGGTGGTACATGTCTAAGTAACATCCACATGAATGCCAGGTCCAAAAGGTTCCCAGCAGAACATTGTAGCGTCACAAGATGGTCAGTGTTTTTCACTTCTCCTGTCAGTGGTTTTAATGTTATGCCTGATTGGTGTATGTGATCAATTGTGTGATAAATGTTGTGAACACTACAGTTGTAACCATAGCAGTGCGTCTTCCTACACACCCACATATATTGTTAATAGAGACCAGATGGTCAATGTTATTATGTTATTTACTTCTCCTGTCAGTGGTTTTAATGTTAATGGAGTTTCAGACACTAAATCAGATACTAAAGACGATGGAAGTACATAACTGTTTGGAGTATTTTTATATATTTCAAACATGCCTGCAGGGGTTCTTTAACCTGTTACACTATATTTATATATTCCAGGGCTCCACTAGTGCAGCTTTGCATGATTCACATTTAAAAAAGATGCTTGTTTATCATATACCGACCCTTTCTGCAGCTGCTCTTTCCATCCACTGTCTGAAACAAACAGTTCTAGATCCCGTAGCTAGTTTCAGGCCTGCCTCCTTAAACGCCCTAATTCTTCCGAACAACCAGCTAAGCAGATGTTTTTTTCCTTTCATCCGTAACCGATGTAAAAACTATAAGCCTAAGTAACATAATATCTCGTTCTTAACTGGAAATGGCAGCTTCTCAAAATCCAACCGTGGAGTGGACAAGGATTACATGACCTGCTTATTGTGATTATTTGCTGTTGTGATTATTTGTATGCTGGAGTACTATACACTAGATTGCTACAACACTGCTCAAAAGACTGATCTGCAAGTACATGCACACTTATTTGACAAGAATACTGTAGTTTGACTTCATGGCTATGTTGTACCTGGAGCAGATGACCGCTGAAGAAATCTGTAACAAGCTGAGGTCAGCTCGTCTGAGCTTTGGGTCTCATGGATTACTTTTACTTACCTGCACATCTGAAACTTTTAACACATTTAGTAATATCCGGCATTGTAACATTAGGAACATAAAAGAAAAAAAACCCATAAAAGGTCCCATTTTAACTGCTCCAACCAATAGAAATATGCTTTTAATGTCATGTGATGTGCTTTGACAAAGGTCATTTAATTTTACTATAAACATGTCATATCAAATCTACTTTTCCTTAAACAAGAGGTCAGAGAGGGAATTAAGCAGCAAAAAATTGCACATACATGTATTCCTGGACATTAGTCAAATCACTGCCTGTTTATAAACCTCTACAATGGATAAATCCATTACACACACTGAGATAGATTTGCCTAATTGTGCTCATGTACTGTTATCAATCTCTACATCACTCACCCTCCTCAGCACAACAGCGCTGATGCATAATCATCACACATCATGACCTCTAATTACAATACGAGGAGTCTGAGGAGGAAAAGTCTCCCTCAATCTAGTTGAGTGTTGCCGACTGCAGAGAAAGACTTCAGGTACCGTCAGCAGTTTAATGAGCCTCTCACCTATTGTCTCCAGCGCTTGCCTGCAGAGCCGCCTCTCCGTTCCACGCTCTCTAAAAATGACTGTAGATACTGCTTTTACTGTGTAAGTTGCAGTGATTAGCTGCTGTGATTTAAGCTCTTTCTTAATTAACCTTATACTTTAATTCCCTCCCCTACTAATTTCCAGGAGAGACAATGGAGACGCTGTACTGACTGCTTGTGGGACTGAGCCTATTCTGACGACAGGGCGATAGTCAATAGAAGATAAATGAAGGTGATAATCTTAAATCATTAATCTCACCGGCCGTCACCGCATTTTTTTGGTCCTGTATTGTTCCATTGGCGGATGGCCTCTTTCATGTATGCAGTGCATTGAGCACATACCACCACTTTGCAGTAGCAGTTAACATACTTTAGCTAGTGAGTTTCCATAAATACGTACTGACCAGGCAAATCACAGCATTAGCTTCGGTGTAATTAAGACGTTTGACGAAATAGCATGGCATTGTTAAATATACCTTTGGGCTGTGAATAGCATTTTTGGGTCCTACCAAATCTATAGTCTGGTTTTACCAAATCATGAAGATAATGCTGCTCTTTATGTGAATGGTAACACCTGGAAAACCTTGAAGTGCTTCCATAAGAGAGTATTCCAGCATTACACTAAAAGATGTGTGCTGCCATTATAGCATTTAAAGCTAGTTTTTTTGCAACATGGCTGAATATTTTTCCGACTCTGAGGTTGTGGACGAACCATAGCAGTAGCAAATTACAGGTAAATAAGCCGATTGTCGCGGATGCAGCATTAAGGGAAGCAAATATCTATTGTTGCATAGATATTTACCCCCCAGATTGCTTTACAGGAACCTTGCATGGCTGCTCACTACTCCAAGTGTGTCAAGAGGTGACTTGTTGTCCTCCATTGTTGTACGTCTGTCTGTGTTTCCTCTCTGCCACTGCCTGATTAGAGCTGCTGCTGGGCGTTTCTCTGGGGCTGGGCTGCTAACTCTTCCACCTGCTTCTCATCTTCCAGTCGATAAATTTTTAACTCATCACCAGTTCTTCAGCTTACCTCTGTGGTAGCTACCCGTGAACCAGCCATCTACTTTTTGACAACCTTGGAAAGGCAGTTCTTAGTGTGCCTGCTTGCTACAGTAAGCTCCAGTACTTGCCAGCCAGCTTCTACAGACACTTTTTGTTTCTTTCTTGGAACTCTGCTCCACTTCATGTAAACTTTTGTTAACTAAACTCCTGAGTCCTGCTCTTGGGTCCCTTTCAAAGTTTGCTCACTTTGGCTTTGGGTTGAATGCAGAGACCAAATTCATTGTTTGTGTACATACTGCGTATACATGACAAATGAAGCTGATGTGATTGGGTAAAAGCAGAAATACAGTTAAAATAATACTCCAGGAAGATGTAGACTTCAGCGTAGCTGCCTCCTGAGGTTGCTCGCTATAAACACATTGTATTTAACTGATGTCCCGACATGGGTCTGTTTGTTTAATCCTAGCTCCCCTCTCCTTTTTTCATATGCAAAGTCAGCTTGCTATCGATTGTTACTGAAGTGGCATATTTATCTCCGGTTGCTTAATATACACCCACTTGAAGTCTCTCATTCCAAAAAACATTTATCTTTGCTCAGGCAGCTGTTTGCAAGGAGGAAAAATGGGGAGGGAGTGGCCGGCTAAATACCAAGACCATGTAGTGGCTGTCAGCTCATGAGAGGAGCTCTGTGCTCAACGATGCTGGGCTGAATAGCTGGAGGCAGGGCATCAGAATCAGGTCAGCCTGTTTACTGATCAGCCCTGAGCCTCCAGAGAGCCACCGCACTAACAGTGCTGTGCAGCGGTGTGGGGAGTGTTTTCAGCACCAGCGTAGGTACCCACCGCCCAGGGCCAAACTCAGCAGCATAATTTATAAATGCAACAACCATATCTTAGAAAAGTTGATACTCGTAGATAAAACCGGCAGTGCTGTAAATATGATGTCTATTACATAGTATGTGCGGAGCTTTAGGCTACTGCTCATGCATCCATTTTCTGAACGACTTGTCCACTTGTAAACAAATTACTAATACATTATTCAGATTGAACTGGGGGGGGGGGGGGGGGTGTACTGTGGACAATCATGATAGTGTGAACGTGTACACAAAATGCAACTGAGTAAGACTGAAACTATTTAATATGGCATTCTGGCATGTTAAAGCTCTGCCATGTAACTCATACTGAAGTTTGATACTAAACTGTGGGCAACCATTCCTAGTGCAGGAGCTGCGACTAGATTATATCCCTCCTGTCCAATAAAAAATTAGCCGGTAAGCCAAACCAACTTCCCTACCTATAAATATTCTGTGGTGAAAGGTTGGTCTGGAACCGCTCCGCTGGGAGCTAATTATGCTCTGGCAAAAATCTGCTGGGCCAATCAAATCAACTGGGCAGGCTTTAGCTAGTGATGGACAGAAACAGTAACATAGTCACATTCATCATTTGAAGGTTGTTTGTTCACATCAAAATAGCTGCCATCTGAGAAGCGAGCTGTCTAGAGCCCACTATGTGCTTACTCTGATTGGTTGCATAACGATCCATTTGCGCATTTCTCTCTGTTCTCTTTCTATCTGTTGAAACGCAGCCCATAATTAAATACGTGGCTTGTTACCAGACTCTTCTGATAAGAACTGAGTCTGGCTATGCTAGGCTGGTGAAAAATAGCAATGGACAAGTGGCAAAGTTTAACATGTGGAAGCTGCACACAAGGACTGCTGGGTGGAAGAGGTAAAAATGTAATGCCAAGAATGAAGATTTGAGTGGGTCGCTGTCGGTGCTTTGTTTCTGCTCGTTGTGTATGTTTAGCAGTTGTATTTGCTAATATATTAACCATCGTACCTGTGACAAATCATGTAAGACAACTTTAAAGTTTTTGTGTGCGTACCTGTGTGTACTGTTCAGTATTTAAGATACATGTTCAAGATTGTGTTTTTCAAGGATAGGATACTTTATCACAATACTTAGATACAGAATTTGGCTGCTGAGATAAAAATTTGATGAGATGGGGCTAAAAAAGCCGCTTTCATTCAGAATTTTCTAATATTGAAACAAAGCAAATAGTCAAATCTGGGAATTGTTTTACTAAAAAGACTAACTCTTTGACCTCTAAGGCCTCTTAGTAGTCTTGACTGGACTTAAGAACGCATTTCCATACAGCATGTTATTCAGAAATACATACTAAATGCTACATTGCTACTGCTCTGCTCTGACAACAATTACTTCACAAGATATCGATGCTGCCACTGCTTCTGCATGAGAGTCTTTCAGCCCTGATTGATATCATCAGTGAGCACAGCTGTGGCTTGTTTTCAGGGTAAAGATTTCAAATGATACATTGCCTATAAGTTTTATTTGAAATAGATTAATTCAGATTATAGCAACCTGTCCTGGTAAAACAGCTGCACCAACTAATCGTTTAAAAGTATGTAGCGCACTGTATTTGTGTGTGTGTTTCCTCTCCACAAGAAGGTGCTGATTATTCCTATTAGATTCTTGTTGTGTTTCAGGCAGAGTAACAGCAGTGTCATCTGCCAATGTTATTTCATGCTCGGTTGGGTGTGAATCAATTTCATTCCGGGGAACAATTACTGAAGATTGCAGATTTTTTTTCCATCCTTCCAATCATAACATTTGAATCAAATCATTGTGCGCTGCTCAACATACAGTGCCAGAATCAAAACACATCAGCCGCTCCGTGCCGCGATCATGTGATGTCTCTGACAGGCCATTTCTGAGAGAGGAGCAGTTGTTTGCAAACCGCTATGCTTCTTTCATTTTCCCTCAATTCAAAAGAATATTTTTCCTCTTTTCTCTGGGTCAATAAATACCAGTCCTGACCTTGGTGAACTCTGACTCAGAGCGTTTACATTGTTGGGGCAGGGTAGTCAAACAATACTCTGGATGGATGGCAGATAAAGCCTCACACATTCTCCCATTACTCACATAGGGAATGTCGGCCCTTCTGCGATGGACAGAGAGCCTGGATTCCAGGGGCCTAGTTGGGCCAGCACTGACAGTTATTTCTGGCCTCAGAATTGGAATGAGGCAGGCTGCACGAGGAGCCATGCTTCAACAGTTAAAGAGGCTGATCAGCTTGAGGTGGTGCAGCTTTCACTAACGTGGAAGGTGTCATTCAAGCCCAGCTACTTCTAAGTGGAGGAAAGGGTCCATCCACGGTTCACTGAGCAACACAGACGGACAGGCCCACTTCAATTAGAACTGGCTGCAATGTATCCGCCCCGTCTTCCACTGACTTTTAGTTAGACATGGATGGGTATACTGAGAAAGGTTAGGATTAAGGCGAGTATAATTAAACTGACAAAGCCATAAGGACACAGAAGCATTTAAAGTTAGTAGATTAAAGTGAGATGTCAGAGATCCTTTAAGCGGGAGACCAACCACTGAAAGAATGGACAGAGATATATAGGAAAAGTAAGTAATGCAACAGATAGTTGTTGAATGGCATATCTCCCAAATATCAAGTTGTTTCCTTTATAACAGTCAAACATATCAAGCTCATGTTGTTGAACTGAGGCAAGTACATGGTTGAGGTTCACGGTAGTTTCAACTGTGTACTTGCAGACGGATTTTGAACAACAACTTCCCTTGGTTTAATCTATTACTAATGTGAATTAGCATAGTATGTCTTCAAGTGCTCTGGTGGGATTAGCCAAAGATGTTGGGCAGATCACATGACTCTGGTGTCATGAACCTCTGCACATGTGTATAAAGGTTTTTTAAAAACCTTACTTTGGGGTAAATGCTGCCTTCAAAAGGAAATTTGACTTTGTGGATGTGACCTGGGAAGTCATGTACACAAAATGCTTGACAGTCAGGCGGTAACATCAGCCATAGGTTACGAGAAGACCGTTGCTAGGCAACTGTTGGTGTCTAGAAGCCACCGCGACTGACGGTTCAAGCTTGCGGCCGGGTTACTTGATGTTGTAAGCGCAAAAGCGTAATGTATAGCGAATATCACTATTTGTCCCAGACGTATTATGAAATTACAAATAAAACTAACTAACGAAATGAAAATATACATTACTATCCACCTCCACCATTTCTGAAAACATCAGTAAACACGTTACTGCCACATCAGTAAACTCGGACCTTGACGAACAGTTCCAATTCATATTCATACACTTTTCTCATGAAAACAGTGAAACACAACCCCAAGTGGAGGCAGCATTTTTAACAGATCTAACTGTAGATCCAATACATGCAGTTTTTATGTCCTGGTGGTTATTTAAATTGCATGGAATCCTCTCCATTGATTTTAGTTAGAAGCCTGGCCTCATTTTCAGTCTCCCTTCTGATTTCTTCTATTACTGTGACGTTCTCGCTCTAAATTGTGTTAATTTAACACAAAATATGCACTCAGAACTAAAATAACTCATTTACAGTAAAATGCATAGTAGGCAGCTGTTTATATTGTAGGTCTACTGAATGATGCTTCGTAGCAGTGTTCAGTCAGCCAGTGTTAAAAAAAAAATTTCTACAGATAAAAAGCCTGCAATGAAATGTTTTCTGAAATCGAGTGAGGAGCCAATAATTGCCACTCTGCCTGCCAGACGGATTATCTGTTTTAGCATCATGTCTTCCCTTTGTCACAGAGGAACACCTGGGAGAGTAGCTGTACACACGACATACACAGATTTCCACCTTTCATGCCTTGTGAACTGCTCATCCCTTTCCTGTCCATATCGCACAGATATGGTACGACTGCTTTCGACAAGGCTGCAATCATCAAGCCCTGATTTTTCACTCAGGTCTCCACAATATCAAATTGACAAAAGGAGAAGAAGCTATTTCTGAAAGGGGCACAAGAGCATAAAAAGCCCACAAATAGTGGAAGAAGAAGAAGAATCGATAGAGATTCTCTTTTTGCAACATTGGGGATGTGCAGTGTGCGGTGTGTTGTACGGTACATCAACCTTCCACCCACACTTTGCAGATCTAAACAGACACCACGCTTGTTGTTCGTTGTGTTGCCACAGCAATATTTCTATTTATCCTGTGAGACAGCTATACAAATAGATGAAGTGCAACAACATGACATTTTCTGTACTTCAATTACTTTGCGGGGCTGGGCCACGTGGGTTAAAAGCCAACAAACCATAACTTTCCCTGACATTTCCTCCCCCCACAGTGACCGTTGATGGATTCTCCCTGACAAAGCATTCATTATCGCGGAGAACAGAGAGTGCACTAAAATCTCTCCTCTTTTCTTCCCCCCCTCTCCATCCTCTGCCTCCCCTGTCCAAATCGAGATGAACTCGGCTTCAGGAACAGAATGGGCTCCACACACAGACACACACACACACCGTGCGAAAGGAAAGGCGTTGAATTGCTGCAGGATATTCTCTATCAATCAAAAAGTACATACTTATTGCGGGGCAGCCATTATGCGCTGGGCAGAGGGGCATTTCAGATGGAAACAACTGTTCTGTGCCAGCTCGGATTTGAGTCTGCTGCAATGAGAGAGCCTGCTGTGGAAATTAGCTACGATGGCATGCCATTGAAGATTAACTCCCTTTTATCATTTATCTCAGACTTCAGTGCTCCGAAGCTCAGTGGGCCAACATGCCTCCATTCACCATACGTGACAGGCGATGCCACAAACCCTAAACAAGTCATCTGGCAGTGTGTAGCTACAAGGTAATATTCATGCTAAAAAATGAAAACCGGTGCTTATTTCTTAAAGGCAGCTGTTTAAAAGCCAAACATGCGTAAGGGAACAATTTACATGCCAGAGTTAGTGTCTTAATCACATCTCTTTTACATGAATGCAAACACACACAGACACACACCCACACGTCCTACCCAGCCAGAGGCAGGGAACTGATTGTCTGATAGCATTAGCATTCCTGTCCAACCCTGACAGAGGCAACACAGGAATCAGGCTCACTTCAAGAGGTTCACATCACAGACAGAAACACATCCATTCACGGTGGACAGGCTAATAAATAAAAGAGTAACCCTGTGGCAGTAACAAGCCTATAAAGTATAGCTATGTTTTACAAGTGAATCAGATGGACGGGCAAGAAAGATGGTTACCTTGCGAGAGTCGGGCACTCTGTACTTTACAAGGCTGAGAAGAGTAAGTGCAACACTGCTCCCTGCTGCAGATTGACTCCGCTTCATCACGATATGAAAATCCTAGTGTCACAGCTTGAGCTATCATGTTTACACGGCAGAGATGACATATGTCTCTACAGGTGAAGTGCATTTTTCTAAGATATGAACTGGATTAGAAACACTTCCAAACATCTTAATAAATCAGCAGCTCCTTTACAGTTAAGCACAAACACACTCATATTTCAAAATTTGGATGAAAGGTCCATGGCAGTATGTGGTATATACTGAACAGAAATATTGGCTTTACAGTAAAGATTGGATTTTAATTATTGGCTTCGATATGGACACAGGACTATTAATACAAGGATGACTTGATACATTGTGGCAATATTGATGATCTATAGATTATTACTGCATTAGATTTACCTTTAGTCTTTAACAGAAAACCGTTACAAAATGCTCTTTGCAGTTCCTCACATGTATAAAATGACTAATTGGTCAACCCAGACCCACAATGTCACCATATTTTGGTTTATGTTTGATGCACAGTGGCTTTGGAGTTTAAGAGATGTTTTCATATAGATGGGTTCATATTTTACATGATGTGATCGATAAAAATTTCAGAATACCTGCAAGATTTTCCAAAAATGGCATGGGATTTAAAATACTTTTTTGAGGCTGCTCATACACATATGCAAACAAATGTGTTACTCATTTACAAGTTATTAAAAATTATTTGAAATTAATTTTAAGTTCCTGTTCTGTAGCATTGAATAAATACATCATAGATTTTAATCCCACTCAAATGATGGAGTAATATAGTTAATATACCAATTTCCTGTTTTGTTCTCATGTTTACTGTGCATCTGTGACACAGATCCAGACTCTTTATTGCCACACTGGGCTCAAGCGTACCCAGATAATAACTAAACCAGAAGTGGATAAAGGACAGCAGAGACTGCCGTGAGGCTCCAGTCTGGCTGTCATGCCACATCCATGCCTGGTGGACACGGCTCCACTGAATGAAATGACTCCATGTCGACTCCAACATATGCACGTCAGATAGTGGATCAAAACGCGTCTGGTGGACACGGGCCTTTGTATTTACGCAGCATCTGTTTCACAAGAGCCAAATGCCAGCCAATCACAGCGAGCTAACGCCGCGGCCTCAATTACAAGGAACGTCTGAGCAGCCAAAACACTGTCCTCATCATGTGAGTGTTAGCCCCTGCTCCTGTCCACTGAGAGTGTAATCAGCAGTGCACAACATAAATATAAACACGTTAGCTTCAATTAAATTGACTCCATCAAATCTAATACATATTACACTGGATGTAATCCAGCTGGTTGCTATGGTGTTGTTTCTGTCTCAAGATGGGGGCTGGGCCAATGTTTGCTGCTGGGGGAACAGAGATCTGTATAACTGGAAATCTAGATGCGAGCATGCAACTCCGTGGTCACTATGAGTGCATGCAAAGGTTAGTGACAGTGTTTTGAGGTTGCTCTGCATACAGGTGCATTTGTGGTTATTTCCAGGTGGTTTAGGGAAAGAGCGTGTATATTTATGTTTGTGTGTGTAGTCTGGGGGCAGGCGTTTGCTGTTTGTATGAATGCATGCCACACACACACACACACACACACACACACACACGTGTCAGTGCAACCATGTGTCACGTCTAACATATGCTTCCCAGCAGCTTTGCCTTCGGAGGGAGGCTGCTGAGCTGTGGCACACAGTGAGATGATCCGTGGGGACAACATGGAGCATGGTCCCCGGGGGGCCAAAGGGACCAGCGTGGGGTCTTGAGAAGGCTGGAGATCTGTTTGTGTCCTCACTGTCGTGGTCTTGTCTGCTCACTGGCTGTGTAAGCAGAGAGACAGTCGAGACGGCCAAGTGCTGTAGAACTCAATCACAGGTTTGGACAAATGGAAGGGAATTCATATTTAATACATATGGTGAACTTTCTGTTGTGATTTGTTTGTTCGTGCCCTGGGTTAATTATATTACAGAAAGAATTTTTATGCTTCTCTGTATACACTGTTAAATCTCAGTGCTCGGCAGATCAGAAACAAAAATCTAGCCACACACATATGTAGAGATGTTTGCATCTACAAATAAAAAAAAAAAAAATCCATGCACATTTTTCCTGTAAATGCGCATAAACATAACTAATATAAAAATATTCAGACTCATCCGAGCTCCATTAACTCAAACGGAACTGCACTCTCTTCCAAAAATCAGTCATAGTTGAGTAAAGCTTTAACTGATGTACATATCTAGGTAGAGTTGTGAGGCAGAGACACCCTCATCACTAGCAACTCATCAGTGACAGGGCACCCTACCCATATCCTTCATCCGGCATAGTTAACTTAACATGACACCGGTCACAGTCAAACAGCTGCAGAGCTACCACTGCTGACACAGACATGTGGCTCCTTAGCTGAACAGAGGAGCCCCACAGACTTCTCAGTCCCCTCCATCTACAATTTATTAAGACACCCCAGGCTGGCCCCTCCGCAGCTCCGGCCATACTTCTTCTCTATTACGACCTCAGGGAAAATCTTCAGGTTCAACTGTCAGGTTTAAAGCTCCCAGTCTATGATTGCATTATGATGCCCCCTCAGTGTTGCCACACTTCCGATTCTTCTTACTTGGTGATTTAGAAATCAGGTCACTGAGCTGGAATGGCGATTTAGTTAATGTCAGCTTTGACATTTACAAGAAATCGAGTCACTCTAGTAGTATGAAAGAAAGTGTGATGATGAAACAGAAGTAGTACTTCCATTTCAAAGGATGTTGCAGCTTGCTTTTTCAGTCCTTACGTTAAACACAGATACTATTTCCATCTTAGCAGGAGGAACATTTCTTATATAGAATTATTAAAGTGGTTTTACGTAGTGCTGGGTACACTAGTTGAACTAGCAGATAGGAATCATGTTGGATGGGACCTCTGGGCTAGATAGGTGAGCTGTCTCTGAGTAGCCCTTTGCTTCTAATCTCTGTCATTATTCTGTGCTACAGGTGAGTTGGAGGGCGGAGGAGAATGATGTAGGGAACTAGATTAAGATTTGAATGGATAAGTTGGTGAAGGGATCATGTTTAATGAACAGAGTCAAACAGGTGACATACTTGTTTCTGACTGACCGGGGGGCTCATTAATATCGGAAATTACATTTCCAACACACTTCAGGTCCAGAAGTTGTAGAGGTAAATTATACAGTCATATGGCAGCACATTATGCATTTATTCAATCCACTCGTCACACATTACACTGATGGACCCTGGGAATTACATGCATATACAATTAAACTGCATAGGTGCTCTGGTAATAAGGAGCCACATACAGCATATGAACTGCACTGGAGGCGACACGTGGTGCTTGTTGTGGATGGTGGTCCTAAAAAGTGTGTGACTCTTGCATCCTGAGTCCTGTGGTTAGGTATAGGTCAACATAAGCACTTTAAGGTTAGAAAATAACTGTTCTGAATAGAGGAAAATAAAAATAAAAGTTGTCACCATGGGTATTTTGTTACAAATGACCAGAACACTCATCTGAGCACAGTAAGTGCATCACTTTCTCCTACAAATTACCTTCATATCTTCAAATACGTCAATCTATGTTTGGAAGGAAACATATTTTGTGAACAGTTTACACTTTCTATGAATATAGTGAGAACGCATCGCTAATGTATTTAGCAAGTCTAAAATACGCTGCTGAACTGTGAATAATATATTCACTTTTTGCTTCACAATATTGCAGGTAAATATCAATAATTGCTTTATGAATATTCATCTTTGTTATGGTTAGGCTACTTTATGTAGTGGAATCAAGGACACAAAAACAGTCACTAGTGGTGTTATGTAAAGCTACACTTCTTGTACATTTTAGTCAGATTTTGTAAAGTAGTATCATGTGTCATCTTTTATGTTGTGTACATTTCTAGTAACAACTATACTGATATATCCTCAGGTTGATTGATACCATCTTTCCTGTACTTCTGCACGTTACAACAAACATTATAGACTTTATAGACTGAGGTGAGCTGTCTTCACCCTCACAGAGAAATCCCTCAAATGTCACAGCCGCAGCCTAAGCTGATCTCTGGCCAATGGACACAATGTGTGACGTACAGCGTGCTCGTAGGGCTTTTTGCTGCTGTAATGTGCAAACATTACTGTTTGAGCTGTTCTGGCTCCAGCCTGTGCTACTCTGCCTTTCCAAACTTGGAGAGCAGCACCCAAAGCTGTGTGCAGTTACACGTCTCTAATCCTGTAATTACTGGCCCATCAGCGCCTAGTAAAACCATAATTGGAACCAGCTGTCTATTTGTTTTGTCTTTTTTTCTTTCCCAATCTGCACCATGACCAATCTGACGTTTTCAAATGCATCTCTGGACCGCCAGTAGAGCCTGTGTTTTTAATGAAGGTGGACGAGCTTGGTCCAAATGTTTTACATTTGTCTAAAGTGGTGAGCCAGCGAGCACCGTCGTGTATGGCAACCTGGTCTCAAATATCCCATAATTCCACGGTGCACCGCTTTTGGCCAAGTATCAGTCGGACAAGAGGTCAAGGTGTGCGAAGAGCCAAACAACAGATGATCAGACCAACATACGAACAGGGAGCAGTGCTTAAAGGGAAACATAAAGGTTACCAAAAACCGAACTGACAGAAAAGACGAAGACGAGACCGAGCGAGACTGGAGGTGGGTTTATGCAAACATTTCCCAGAGGCAGCTACATTCTAGGCAAAAATAAACAAACAAAATAAAATTGCTTGACTGCTTATATTGTGGGTTATGTCAACCTTGTAGCTTTATAGAAGCAACAATCAAACTCATCCAGTGCAGGCAGTGGAGGCATACAGTCAAATATGAAAACCATGAGCAAATCTTTATAGTTTTAATAATTACCACTTCAGGCATGTGGGTTCATACCTCCCAGTCATGTTTCACCATAATACACTTGCATACACTTGCGATAGGGCAGTATAAATAAGTAAGAAGTTGGGTCTTTCCTCCATTCATCTGTCATATCTTCAATAACCGCTTCTATACATGCCTTAAGCTTTATTTGTTTTGCTAATATTAAGAGGCAATTGATTTTCCTGGCAGAACAACAAAAGTTAATGTGTAAAACACCATTAGAAACACATCCAGCTGTGAAAATTACAAAACAGGCTATGAAGAATAATAGGCTACACGCAAATTAGATTTGTTTCTCAAATCAGATCTTTAGGGCAGTCGATTTGTGTGTTCAGATATCAGCAACCTATCTTGATAGGGTGCTGAGGTAACA
This sequence comes from Chelon labrosus, assembly GCF_963514085.1. Classification (NCBI taxonomy): domain Eukaryota; kingdom Metazoa; phylum Chordata; class Actinopteri; order Mugiliformes; family Mugilidae; genus Chelon; species Chelon labrosus. Next base: position 16,455,170 of record NC_140339.1, read on the forward strand.
ACCGAGGCATCAGTCACTAAAGACATAGTTTGTTCCTTCCAGTTTATTTCTGCATCCATCCACAGACTGTTTTTTTCTCCATGTTGTCTCCGTGGAGCCGTGCAAGCAGCAGCATGGATTCAGAACTTGTGTCAAAATAAAATAAAATAAAAATCCAGTTAGATTCTAATTTTAAACCACTTCCAAAGTCAGATTTCAAGTGTTTTTTTGACGTCCTAAAATGTGTCTAATTGAATTACTAATGGGATACTTCAGAAAATTGATTAGGACTGGCAGTCTGGACAGTTTTGTGTCTGTATTTTCCATATACAGAACTAAAGTCAAAATCTCACCACTCTGACATTTCTTAAAGACGACAACTATCTATGTAAGCATTACACTTACGGCACGTACACACAAACTGATACAAGTTTATTGTATCAGAATGATTAGACGTAAGCAAACAGCAAACAAAAGCAAATAACAGTACCGCCACTTGATATTTCAGCGCTCATCTCCTGGGTACTGATAAGTGTTTACCACTCCAGAAACGATGTTCCTCACAGCTACGCTCAACCTTCATTTTCATTCTGTTTCCCTTGTGAAGGTCACTGTTTGCATTCCCCTCTCTGTATACATTACATTTCACAGTCTATTGCTTCATTCTCATCTAATGACTTGCAGGCTCCACTGTCTGATTTGCCAAAAATGAGAGCAGACATGACAGACTGAATGACTTCAGTTCAGCTCGGGAGCAGAGCTGCACACACTCGGCGAGAAACGCACACACCAGATAAATAACAAATAGAGAAGCGGGCAAGGCAATCAAGAGATACGACCATGATGCAATAAAGCTGCGGAAAAAGGCATGATTAAAGCCGTTTATGCAATAGAAAAGCAAGCAGTTATTTTATTTTTCAAATTGTACTTTTGCAAAATTTCATTTTGTCAAGGACTGTACACGATTGTAAAAGCAGTTATCTCTTACTAATGCTGCTGTTTTGCACTGGTGAATTACATTTGGGAGGAAACACACAGGCCACACAGATTTTATGTTTGTTATGCTTTTCTTCACTGCATCAGACAAAGCCTTCATATTGAGCACATTTGTGTTTACTGCTGATGTTATCAGTCACATTGAACTTTAATATCTGCAAGAGGCGACCGGCTAACTTAGATTAAAACAAATGTGAAGCAAGCGGGAACAAAATAATTGGTTAGACGGTTGCCTTTTCCACAGCGTTTCCATATTTTAAATCTTTTCCCGTCTTTACAGCATCTAAGACAAACTGTTCTTATTTGAATCAGGACCAAGTGCTTTTATTACTTTTCCTTGGCGGTTATTTTAATTTGTATTTGATCATTTTGTGATGACCCAGGTATAGTTTTGCCTTGATATACACCGATCAGGCATAACATTATGACCACCTTCCTAATATTGTATAGGTCTCCCTTGTGCCTCTAAAACAGTTGCGACTCATCAGAGAATGGACACGGGCCTTCTGAGGGTGTCCTGTGGTGTCTGGCAACAGAGTGTTGTTAGTGGGGGCATTTGGGTCCTATGGGTTGAGGGGAGGGGCCTCTGTGGATCAGGCTTGTTCCTGTGCATCCCACAGATGCTTGATCAGTTTGGGATTGTGTGAATTTGGAGGTCAGGTCAACACCTTGTGCTGTTCTTCATGTTTTTGAGTTGTTCTTAAACCGTTCTTGTGTGTGTGCTTGCGTCAGGCTGCAGCCTGCTGGGGACAGCAGTAGCCGTCCTCAGCAGGATGCTGGTCTAGGTGGGTGGTACGTGTCCACATAAATGTCAGGTCCAAACGTTTCTCAGCAGAACATTGCACTTTCACAAGCTGGTCAGTGTTATTTACGTCTCCTTTTGGTGGTTTTAATGTTGTGGCTGATCGGTGTACATTACAACATTAATGTGAAATGATAGTACTGCTTATCTTAAAACTTAACATGATACAGAAGTTGCAGGTTCACTTCCCAGTGTTTGATAGTGTACCTTTAGACAACGTTGCCTGAGGGCTCATATTTGAAATGCTACAAATGCTGTAACAACACAAGATCATTTAATAGCTTTCTGACTGCCAATCCCCAGGAGCCAACACAAAACAGGAGGGGGAAAAAAGGCAGCTATTCTTATGTGTGTGGCTGGCTCTCTTCCTTGACTCGGCTACAACTAGCACCGATAGGAATGATGGTTTTTATATGTATCTCTTTCTGAGTGGCGGCAGATGTTCCGCATTCTCCAGCAGAGCTCCGTTCCAGGGGGAAATCATGGAAAACTACGCACTATAAAATTAAACCACTGACACTTCACCGGCCCTGAAACCAAATAGGGCCCGCAGCATCGGCAAGCTGGAGCGAATCCATCATTTCTCATTTTTAGAGGGTTCCATCTGCGCTAACTTTCATTAACACTGGCTGTATCAGCAGTGAGCTGCTTTCACATAGATAAACACTGCACCACTTATTCACCAAGTCCCGTTGTGTTTGATCCCACACGAGAGCGCACAGAGTTGAAATAAACAGGTACCAATCCAACATCATCTAATTTCGTCATGTGCAAAACCACGACTTGTGCATTAGTGCAGAATCTGTCCAACCAAAAGAATAACTGTTAGAAATGTGGGTTCCAACTTGAATCAGATAGTCCTGGCTCTTCATAGTGCAGATGGTAGCGCTGATTTCCTGGATGACTCATTCGAGTTTTCCCATCCCAGACATTATTTGTTGCTCTTTATAATATGCTATGCTGCTAGTGAAAAGCACTTTACTACACACAACTGTGTGAAAACACAAAGACAGCGTGGGGATGCTTTTTAAAAAGATGTGTTTAATCATCATTGGCTTTATACAAAGTGAAATAAACAAAACTAAAATCTAGGTACTTTTTTTGTGTGTTTTTTAAGATGCTTGTTCCAAGCCTAATGGAGGCATAATTGAAATGGAAATAGTTGTCGTTGTCTTTTCAGACTCCCCGCTGACTTGATGTTGAAATCACGGCTCTGTGAGGACTATACCATCTGCTTTAAACTCCTTATTGTGGCTGAACATTGTTCTTGATGTTTGGTCACAATCACACTTGAGAACACATTTGAGACCGATCTCATTGTGCTGAGGGATAATGCCGATCAGATGTTCCTGCTAAGTCTTTCAGAACAGAAAGATGCTACTTGGATGAGTGGTGAAACATCCTGAAGAAACCCTACAAGTCCAGTTGCCCTTTTTTTGAGCTCTTTTTTTGGATGTACCATGACTTGGGTGCCTGAGACCCTTTGCATACATGTGGTCTTCAGTCATCTTGGTTAGGGTCTTATTCTATGTATTATCTGTATGTCTTCTTAGTGATAAGTCACACAAGTGTTTCTGATTTCAGATTGCTCTTTTAAGAACCGGACAAGCACAACAGGCACAACCCTTGAAACCAAAACTAAATTTATGCTTCTGTGTTTGATCTAGCCTGACGTACACCTCCACACGAATGAAACTGCACGACTCGGCTATGCAGGCCACAACAGCTGTGATGAGTGTGAAACGCATTTTCTTCTAGTTTACAGAAATGATTCTGTTTTTCAGCGAGCACCGTCCCAGTTAAATACATGACAAGAAATAGATTCATTCGCCAAATTGTACAAATACAGACTATTGTACACTTAATTAATGGAAAGAAAACACAAAGAGCAAGAACAGAAATTGGAAAAGAAATTGAAATTGGATGCTTAGGACAAAAGCAATAGGGTTTTGTAACCTGCAATTTGGCAAATTCTACATTGTATAACCAGCTTGACCTCGTTCAGCATGGGTAATGCTGCAAAATCTAATTTCAAAAGCTAGTGTGTTCTTTCATACTTTTCATTCTTTAGCCTTTTTTTAATTTTCCCATACAATTGCCTTTTTAATTTTAATAAATGTATTCAGTCTTTTTTTATTTTGGAGTACACTACATTGTGATCTCTTAGCCTCCAAAGCTGCCTCCACTACAAGCCAGTGACACCAAGTTGAACCTGGATAAGGGGATTAGGCCCCAGGCATTATGGAAATAGTAAAGATCAAAAGAGAACCAGCAATGGTCAGACTGTTCATGCAGGTAGACTGGTGGAACAAAGCCTTTTTAATTACCCTTTTAATTGCCCCTTTAACAGTATGAATTAGCATTTTAATGATGGGTATGTAATTAGGGTGGAAAAGGCTATGAGAGCTGCAGGCTGCTAATAATGCCTCTCAGCTCAGAGATCACAGCAACAGGAGACAAGAGCAGCTGCACCTGAGCGCCGACACACACTGCACCACTCAGCCAACAATGAGCAGATGCTACGTATACACAATCATGCACAGTGGGGCTTTCTGCACAGATACACACACACGCACCCATGGCTGCGTGCAAACTAACATTTAGCTGCCACTGGGGGTGAAAAATTGGTGGACATCCAGAACCCGAGAGAAAATAGCGGCGAACGTTTTCATACACGCAAACACACAACTCCATGCCAAGTCTCCAAAAGCCTGATTAAATCATTACACCGATCATTAAAACCATTAAACATCAACCTGATTATACAATCAGTCACCACTGAGTACTGGAACCCAAACTGGATGATCTCCTTTGTTTGTGTAATGCTACGCTAGGAACAATAACCATGTTAACCAAAACATACACGGCTATACATACAGACACAGTACATGCAAACAGACAGCTTATACACATACTTGTGCGCACACACACAGAGAAAGCACACAGAGCCTATCAGTGTAGCTGTCACACAGTGGATAGCTTTGAGCACCTTAGCAATTACACCATTAAAAAACAGGCTCCTGTAACAGCTCGCATGCAGAGACTGAAGGATGGTAAAGGATGAGGGTAGTCTGGCTAAAAGCTTTCCAGCTAATTAAAAGACTAACGCAGCATCCAAATGACCATCAGGATTCATTTGGCTCGTATGCAAAAAAAAGGCAGAGATGTACATCTCATCACGCAATGATGCGCAAGATGAAAGCAGGCACATTTAAATATCTGCGTGCATTTGTTGTAACAGAGATGTGTTTACACGGCAAGCAAATCGCTCACGTACAACACAAGCGACATCCTAAGATGTTCTAGTAATAGTCTGTTCTCAAAGGATATTTATTCACATAATATGTACTAACTTAAATGTAGGAGAGACAATGCAAGCTGTAATTATGCCACATAATTGCAGTATATGGCAGCAGTAGGGATACATGCAGAGGAATCATTATTGTTCTCCCTGTCTATGACCCTTCTTTTGTGCTTTATGACAGTTGTTTTATAGTATTTTTGATTGAACACCAGTATCATGCTGCAGCAGTAACACACATTTGTATCTTTGAAAAGATCAAACCTGACATGTAGCTTTTAGTATTTCTAGGAAACTTGTAATCAGCCTCAGTCTGAAGCCTTCCCTGCTAATAGCTAATCTTACTTTAATTGCTGTCGCCTCTTTACAGGAACTAAACACAGTTGTATTTAGCACTCGTATGAAGATGATTTAGCCACAACCTGGACAGAAATATCAAGGAGGGGCTAGCATCAAGAACACAGGACTGTGTTTGTGCAGCATTGCCCGTGGGAGAGACAGAACGGCTTCTCAGTATGCTCTGGACGCCCGTCCTAATTATTTTTCCCAGGGATGAGGTCACATTCCTCATGGCCCAATCACTGAGGGAAGATAGCTGGTTATTAACAATCTGCAGACAAACAAACATGCTGGCTAAAAGGCATCCATTCAGCATCAACCCTGAGAGCGTTCTGCTCTAGTCGCAACAATCAAATCCAAACAAACAAATGTAGAAACACAGTGAGGAAAATAAATAATTTTTTTTTTTAAAAAACAACAACACAATGTTAATATTTTTTGTTTCCAAAGTTTCAGCTTTGGAACAATAGAACAGATTTTTCTCTTTTCCCTTGAGGCGTGCAGGACTGCGGCATGATGACACAGCGGGCAATGACGCCATTAGCAGACTATTACTGTTATTTGATGTGCGTAAAGCAGCCCTTCTACAGATGGTTTAGTAATGTTCAGGGGTATTAGGCCTGTTGTCATGGAGAACGCAAAGGCTGCAGCAAACTGTCGGGGAAAATTATTGTGATAATAAGCTTTCTTGTCCTAATGGATTTGTCTCCTGTGATGCTAAATGTTGAACACATCAGAGCAAAAGAAAGGTGACAAATGAAACAGGCAAGTGCCCACACATGCTTCAGCCTCACTTTGATATCTGTTATACATATGATGTGTATGTTTCTTTGCCGGTTATTTTTCAAATTTCGTGAATTGCGTTTCTATATTGTTGGTAAGTCAGCATTCCCCAAATACTCGTTGAGATTACGTGCTCATCGGTTCAGAGGAAACCAACATATGATTGTTACATCATTGGAACGCTGACAAACGTTGAAGCCAGCTCAACTTTGACTTGTAGCAAGTGTTGTGCATCAGTCTGTAGCATCAATTGAAAACGACTTTAGTTATTTCAAATACAACTTCAGCTGAAAATTACTGACTACAAGTTCTGCTGCTATTTGGTGTGAACATGTTGTCATAGAGTTTGAAGTCATGTCTTGTAGGTTGGTGTCCGTGCCCTGAAACAATCAACCAAGAGCATCTGACTCTGCTGCTTGTAGCATTTTAGCAGCTGCTGCTAACATGTTTAAGATCATGAACTGGAAATGCCTCCTTTAAACACATGGAGAGAGCTGCTGTAGTTTCTCTGAACTTTGGTATAGCAGCATTTGGTTCCCATTACTTTTCCAATAATGTCGTTGCTGTCAAACTTTGGTGTGTTTTCTACAGCAAGCACGTCCTTAACCCTCAACTCATCAAATATGAACACGTCACAGTCGGGACTCATCACCAAATCTGGGCAATGCTAACATGCTGAACTCCAACAAATTAGAAATGGCATTGAAGCCCAAAGGGAGATGTTCCCACAGATACAGTTTTTAAAAAAAGGAACAGCTAAGATCAGGAAAAGGCTTGGAGTCACATTTACAGTTTGGTTTTGTAACAGTGGAGAGACAGAGCTGAAAAGCCTGAAGACGGTTGCAGAAGTTTAATAAGCAACATTTGCCTTGCCATGTTTCACAGAATCATGTGCTGTTGTTGCAGTGGCTGCTGTAGTAGGGAGGGCATGTATGTACTGCAGTCTGAAAAAGGTGTGCTGGCACTGATACACCATCTTGTCTTCGCTGCATGTTAGCTTTCCTGCAGCAACAGTATGCTAACCCTACTACCTAGCTAACTTTAGTGACATTAGTCACTGTGTTGTTGTCTTGGCATTCATGAAATTTGGAGAGTGGAGCAATAATCTGATGAAGCACTGAAGGCGTCTTTTGCTGTTGAGCTCAAATGTTAAGGTTTTCTCAGTGTAAGGTTTTGATGGTTGAATGTTCATTACTAAACCGAGGGTGACTGCAGCTACTGAGCTGAGAGACTAACAAGAAGAAGCATCAAAAGTTTTCATTGCATTAAACACATATTAACAGAACTAAAGACAGACATGGATTCCCCTCCCCACATGACACAAGAAAAACAAAACAAAACAAAAAAACTTCCATCCAGTCAGTATATAAAGCACTATCCTCATCCACTGCAAATTTGGAAATGGGAGGTGTCTACAAACAGGCCTGCAATTATTATTTACATTATACACAGTCTCTTTACACAGTTCTTTCAAATTAACATTTGAATATGTAAATTTCACTACTAGAACTACGTTACCTCGAACGAACAGCAATGAAAACGAACAATGAAACAAATATAAACTCTCCTTTTTCCAACCTCCCCCCTCTCCTCGGTCCGTTTGGTTTGCCCCAACGAGGCTGAGTGAACACACCAGGTCCTTGTTAACTCTCTAATTATTGCACCTGCATGGCAAAGCTGACCTCAGGTAGTCAACTGCCTTAGATAGGCAGGAATAAAAAAAATATATATATATACAATTAAAGCATGAAATAAACTATTAGGATCCATTTTAACTCAGTTTGAGTAGAAAACCTTTTAGTTGGCAAGATATGTTACAAATTTTAAAGCTTTTTTGAAAAGGCAGTTTTGTCTGGAGTGACTCTCTTACTATGATCCACAGTGAATGGCTGATTCAAGTGCTCTGTGGAATAAGCATCCAATCTTATACCACATTAACCTTTTTGCACTTTGCTGTGATAGCGCTTTGATTTTGAGCAAAGTGAGCTCTCTTCCAGTTCAAGCCAAAACATCCAACAAGTCTAAATGAAACCGTTGAATGGATTAGTCGTTGTGTTCATAAAAAGGTCATCTAATGAACAAAACAGAGCAACAACACACGCTGTATGATACACACGGTGGTGCGCAATCTGTGTCGATAGCGTCTGGCCATACAGCGCTTTCACACACAGTTTTTTTTTTTTCTTATCAAATTTGATATTTTACAGAGCCCACTCGTCCGAGCTCACAATAGGAAGAGCTGATTCTGCTGAAGGTCACCCCGACATCCTAACTGAATGAATGACATTTAGAGCACAATTTCCTATTTTTCATTATTTTCTTTGAAAGGCGTTATGCTACACGAGCGGACCACGTAAGCATCCGCACACCTACATGTTCCCACGTACAACCGCAGAAAAAGATTCCGGCTGCCACAAGGATCCATACATACAGTAATGACTTGTGTGATCCAATGAGACATCGCCCTCTCTCACACACACAGAAATAATTACTGCAAACTACACTGAGTCCTCTAACACGCGCTGTATCTATCATTTAAAAAGGAATTAGCAGTCGCACGCACCAAAACAAAGTGCTTAATTGCTCAAAATTAAAACAAATTATTACAATTCACAAGATTTCCTATAAGCCTTTGGTTATCCCGTTTATCAAGCTTAGACCCGAGGGTAATGAATAATTGCATTTGATGTTATTTTGTAAATAAGACGGAGAATTGTGGAGCTAAAACCATTATTTTTGAAGGAGTCATCAACTACAGAAACTTTTTCTTTAATATGAAAAATGTGGAAAATTTTAGTACATCAGCATTCACACACACCGTTCACTGAGTTGTTTTTGTATGTCTGGCACTTTTCGCTTCTCTTATTAGAAGATGGTATTTATTTTCTAACCCTGTTGCAAAAGGACATGTCTCTTTGTGCTCCCATCCAGGATAATCAAGTCATCCCTGTCCACATGCCTCCCTGTATCTCTCCTCCAGCGCCTTGACCTTTATCTTCAGCTAAATCTTATTTGCCTTCAGGACTTTATAGGTTTTTCCACTCGTTCATAATCTATTTGCAGTGTCCTACAGACTTTTCATTGCTATGACATTTGACAAAAAAACTTAATGGTAAGATATTTCAGTCCCTGTATTCATTTGCGGTCGACTTTTAGTGAATCATTTTGGAAGCAGTGGGTGAGATGGATTGGGAGACGCTTTGCTCCGGGGACATTTTCCCCATCGTTCAAGAAGATTACCTTTTCAGATGTGTGCTTCATTAAACAGCTCCCAAAAGCATGAAAACACTCCAAGTTATAAAAGTAAGGAAAAAAAAAAAGTTGCTATTGCTTACTGTCCAGTTACAGGAGAATGTAATGGACTGCATAACAAACTGATGAATCATCACCAATGTTTCCTGTGTCTTTTCTCTTTCTGTAAATGGCATGGCTTCCTAAGCAAAGAGGCACTAAAGTCAGAATTCAGTTGATTAAACTAAACAGATGAAGTGAAATTTATACAACGTTCAACTCCAGCTGTTACTGAAGTCTTTTTAGCCTGGTATGCATGTTTATATTGTTGCTATTAACTTCTCAAATTTGGAAGCACATGTGGTAAATAGCGTTGGCACTCTTCGGGCTGTGACACCAAGCCAACGGTCATATCTGGCCATTGGTGAGAATCTGTGGCCCTGTTTTGTGATGCCCCACACTGCTGGCACTAGCCGGACTGCTGAAAGGAGCTTTTTGGATAATAGAGCTTGTGGACTCGACATTGGGCTGCCTTAGTGAGAGAGATTACCCTGATTCATCTAAGTGAGCTAGTGCCTGAGAAGAGTGATGAAAGTACCCAAACTACAAAGTCAAGAAGGTACACAGAGAAGTTTTTTCAATCTTCATCTTCCAATATGTGAATATTTTCATAGTAAAGTGGTCACCTGGAATGAAGAAACTGAAGACCAACTGGTCGGCATGATTCAGGAGAGGCCAGCTCTTCAGCTCTTTCCAGTTAAGGCACATTTAAGGTGCTTCAGGACATAGACGGCGTAACTTACACACGACGCCGGTGCGAGCTATTTATACTCGTGTGCTCGTCAGTCTAGCACGCTCTGTAAAAACGCCACTCAAACGCTAGTTGGCGCAGTCGGGTTAATTTTTGTTTCTACTTCCTGCTTCACTTTCCACTCCTTGCTTCACTTTCAACAAAGGCGACTGAAACTTCAGCTGAAATTTTGCCGAAAAAATATTTGTATCTCCGAACCTCCTCAGTTAACCTTTCTTTGATGTGTTCCATCTTTATTGATCGAAAAACAATCAATTTGAAAATTGCGGAGTTGGAGAAGCAGATGGAAATACTCTTTTCACACCTGACATGTTAAATGTATCTCTAAAAGCGTCTGCTCTGCGCATGCAAATAAACTCAAACTCCATTTGAGTCAGTAGAATGCAACTGAGATCACATGACTCATATACTGTATGTCCTCTGCATCCTGGCTGTGTTCACTTTGACTGGACTACTCAAATAATCAGGTCTGTACGAGAACTGTAAAGTTTGTCTTGTCATGAACGGTAACAGAATTCTTGCTTATTCTGCAAATAGTGAAATGGACTGGACAAAATAACCGGGAACAGAGCAACTGAGAGTGGTGATAAGCAAGCAGCCTGAACTGAGAATTGGTGCTGTTTTAAATGTTGCTGCTGACACCAAATACTGTATTGATTTATTTAGACTTTTGGTAAATTTGCACACTGAGAATTTGAACACTCATATAAAATGTAATGAAGCTAAATATGGTGCACCATAGAGTAAACTGTTTCAGACACATCCACAGACAAATATCTGAGCCACTGTAATCAGAATTATACTTGAAGTCGATCATTTGAAACACTATCAGCTGTTTGTAACCGTCTGCTTTCAGCGGAATAATTGTCCCAGCCCTGTTAAGTGTCTCTGCTACAGACACAAATGAAACCGAAAACATGGATGACTTCTTAATTGGCCAGCCTGCGGATCATCACAGGGTCTCAACAGAGACAAGTTTGGGTTTGTTGTTGCTGTCCAGTTTATGAACCGGCACTCCAAAAGGGATCAAATGGTCTTGACAAGCTTTTATGTACGTGTATATTTTGCTTCTTGCAAACCACAAAATAAAGAAACCCATTCCCCTCTAAACAACAAGAGACCTGATCTTCAACCGTAGTGTGAATAGGATGGTCTCTGTAGCCTGCAGTTGTGAGGGTGGAGGGGGAGGAGGGTGTAGGGTGGTTGGAATCAGTGACATTCTTCAAGGCCAGTGTAAGATTAAAGACCAGGGCTGTCGTGCCTCTGATCATATATTCACAAAAGATACCCTGTGAAGAACATATCTTTAAAGAGAGGCTGGCTGAAAATAAGACCGCTACTTGTGAATATTTGTGGCAGCCCATTATACATATCATATAAATGGTCCATTACTGAGTAAGGAGATTACACCCCAGAGAGTTTTCTTTAGTTGCCCTTCTCATTTTCTGTTTGCCCTCTTTTTTTTGGCACAGTCCTGAGAGCAGCTGCCTCCAGCGGCGCGAGTTTGTCCTCTGTGATGTTGCATGTGCAGAAAAATCATGGATGTAAGATCTGGCGTTAGCTGGGACAGCTCTCTCTTGTTTTGTTTTTATATCAGGCAGAATCCTTCTAACGTTACAGCATTAAGGCACTGAGCTCAAAAGGCACTGATTAAAAAAAAAAAAAAAAAAACACTAACAGCCTTGGGCACAATGTGCAACCAGGAGCATTTATGCAGAAATGAAAAATGTCAATAGTGCTCCCTTCCATAATATTGCCTATTTCACTGGCGTATAACTCTGGCCTGTGACTCATGAACATAAATTCAGCGTGCACAGTACAGTAAACCGAATAATGATTAATATAACTTTCATCTTGGGTTTGCTTCACTTGGTGTGGCCTTGGGTCCTTTAATAGTTATGGCACAGTGGAAAAATGTAATAGCTTTGCTATTCTGCATGTCCTTCAAATAAAATACTTTCATAATGGATTCTCACTGGAAGACATATATATATATATATATTTATACATATACTGCACCATTTTTGTGTCTTTTACAAGGGAGTTAATCAAAAAACTAGATCACAGGATTACAGCCGCTGGATAGCAACTGAAAGTGGCTCGGCCGCCGAGAACTATTAATATAATAACCAAGCGTTTCAGGTTGCTCTTAATTCAATTGTTTCTCTTAACATTTCCCTGCTATGTCAATCAATGCGCCTGCCTTGTCTTTAAAGCAGCAGAGGAGTTATCCATTCCGGCGCCATTAAAACATCAATGTCTCATTTCTGCTAAATGGCAGAGGAAAGATAATTGGCATGTGTGCATGCATATTAATTAACTGATAATGAGACGATAAGGCCCCCCTCTCTATCTGCAGGTGTGGAACCACTAATCAATTGGTAGTGAAATGGGGTAAAAATGCGCTTCTTTTATCCCACTACTGAAATTAAAAACCTATTTAGTGCCACGTTTTCCAACAAAGTGCTTTTCATTTATCTTCTCCGGCACATTATTCAATCACCCTTTCCATTTGTATAATGGTAATATTTTCATGTAATTTTCCACTGCCTCTGAGATGGGTATTTTTGATATGGCTTTTGTGAAATGGCTATTCCATTCCAGCTCCATTCACTAGCTGGTAATAAACTTACAACATATATTTTAGATTAAATGTCTTCAGCAAATGGAGCCAGCCTCTGATGTGTGTCTCGGCCACGTGGGAAGAGCGCTCCTGCTCCCTGGTGGCGGCTCAGGGAACTGCTTCACAGTGTGTGAACGCCCCCTGGTGGCAAGGAGGAGAAATTGCCTGAACATCTTCTAAACCCAGCTCTTGGCAGCGGTTCATAATTTGCTGGATAAAGCACTCTCTTGTCTCTTATTGTCCAAATCCATTAGCTGTCCTCTCAAGTGCATGCTATCTAGCTGAAAGCTGCAAGGTACCCTCAGCTGAAACATAAGCTGACTATCTTAAAGGGTTGCTGCTTTAGCCTGCAGCTAAATTGGAAGCATTTGAAAGAGTGTGTTGTAACTATCAGCCCTGACCAGAGGTGTGTGAGAGGAAGAGAGAAAGAGGAGGAGGAGGAGAATGAATAGCTGTAAAAAAAACAAACAAAAAAAATAAATAAATAAAAAAAAAAAAAACGAAGACAGGCTATGAAAGGTATGCAGCAGGGATGTGTGCAAAGATCTAAATGAAGGCTAAGAAATAACACGAGGGCAACACAGGTACACAACAACACACCTCGGTATTCAGAACAGCATATTTATCACAAAATTGCTCCTGGAATGTGAACACAAGAGTTGGATTTCTTCAGGCGTGTGCATGTATTTGATCATGTGCGGCCGGCCCAGATGACACGGAGGTTGATGGACAGCGGCGCGGCATCGCCTCCTCCCCCAGCTGACAGGCCCTCCTTCACCCCCGGACAGGCCAATCTGTACACACAGCAACACAGACACCACAGAGCCCATCTCAGTCACAGCGCAGCCCATTTGTCACGTCAAACAGCCTCCGAGAGACACGGCGGCCAAGTTACAAAGGTGATTGTATCAAAGTGACCCCAGTGCAATGGTCATAAATTGCTTGCTTTATAGGGAGGTACTATATCCTTGTTCATTGAAAGAACTGAAAGGAGAATGAAAGGACATATTCAGCTGAGAAGTGAAATGTCTGTGACGGTGATTAATACATGAGAAAAAGAACAGATTTAGGTGATCTATCTTACTTGAAGAGGAGTTTAGGTGGAGGTAAAGGCGGCCCTCAGCTGGAACTCTCTGTTTTTTCATCCTTTTCTTTCTCTGTTGTCCCATTTGCTTCGTCCACAGGCACCTCCTTGGTGGACGTGGCCGTCTTCGGCCTTTCCTCTGGCTTTTCAGACGGGTCCACCACCGTGGTGCCCCTGCTTGTGTTGCAGCCCATAATTCAGCTAAACTCCAGGTGTGCGCCGCGTGCTGTTCAGCTGACGGGAGTCCAGAGGCGTTCAAAGCTTTAAAACGCCAGTCCTCACCTTAAAACCTCCAGGAGTGTTGTGGGTTCAGGTGAATTTGTTCTCCATGGCAACCTTGAGACTTCCTGGTATGTTGAGTGTGCTAACCTGATTGTTTGTTTTGTTTTTACTGGCCTTTGTCTGCTCAATCATACTGTCTTTTTGCAATTACTTCCTAAGCAACGTTGGTTGGGAATTAACTGCGAAGCGTGCCAGAATGTGGTTACTGATAAACACTGGAGGGGATTGTGTGTCAGTGTCACAGAGCAGCCTTGGTTACCAACTTTCCCACAGTGGAGGGAGTTCCTGTTTTCATTCAGTCAGAGGAGAGACAGAATTGTGTCCGTCGCCACTCAGATCGGATCTAAAAACTCAAGAGAGACGAATAAATAAATTAAAGCCGTCAGAAATGATTCACTATAAATCAAAGTTAGTGAGTCTTTTGCTGTTTGGTGACTGGTTAGTACTGCTCCACCAGGTAACACTAGTTTCTTGGTTAGATCTTATGAGCTTATTACAAAGAGAGAAAGGCCATAAAGATGAGAGTTAACCAGCTCCCTCTGAGAATTATATACAGTACATCAGGGAAATTCAACAGAATCCAAACAGCCTGTTTTTTAAATCATTGTTTCATTTATTTAATAAAATAAAGATTAAGATTTAACGATATGCACAGCAAACTGTCTAATGCATTTCTGTTTATTGCTGAATATGTAAAATCAACCATATGAATATTATCTTGCGAGAATATATTTTTATTAATAAACTGCTGGATACAAGATGTCTCCTCCTTCACTGTAAACTCTCTCTCTCTCTCTGTGTCACACTGCGTCGCACCGTGTGCTTCAACTCTTCATATCAGACCAGTGCAAGTTGAATGATTGGCTGGAACAAGGTGCAATGTCACAAATGTTTGTACGTATTAAAACTCGGATTTAATGTTGACACCTACATGATGCTGCACAAAAAAAAGCATCATCAACATTACATTAAAAACATGTAAAAAGAGGCTAAATGCATCTCTGGGGTGGACTGTGCCGTTTTTTTGTTGTTGTTTTTTTTACTTTCGAATCAGCTGTGACATTAAGTTTGTAATAACAGTAGCTGGACATGATGACAGGATGTGAAGAAATTATTCAGACAGAATCAGTTTTAGAGTCCAGGTCACAACTGTCGAATATATTGATGTACCACTGGATAATGTTTCATGCTGCTGTAAGAAGCTAACTTTTCTTTTGTTCCTGTTACAGAGTTCAGTCATGTCTCACTCACTCACATTCATCAAACAATCTTATTTTAGCATATGTTTTACAGTTTTAAAATACTGTACATTTAAAATAAAAGATTGGCTTGAATTCGTATTGGAAGTAAATGTGGTTAAAAAAAAAAAAAAAAAAAAAAGGTCCCTGTAAAACTGGCAGGTGATCTGATCATGTCAGCCTTGTTGGTTTGAGTCTTAAACCTCTTTAACCTCTCCCTCACTCTGCAGCCACGTTCTTCCATGGCACACTATTCACAACAAACAGCATAACATGACCTTCAGCATGAAATGATAGGTGCGACTTATCTGTTCCTCTGACTACCTCCATCACAGCTGTTTTGCATGTTTGTATTCATGTGAGTGACCCCTGCTGGTGAGAGGTGTGTCAAATGTCCAAGTAACATAGAAGTTGCATAGATTCTGCTGAGAGTTCAGACTGACTTTGCATTGTGAGACCTGAGCATGATTGAAAAGATCATGGTTCTGAGAGAAAAAAAAATAATAATAATTTGGGCCACCTATCCAACTGTAGATAGGGTATCATCCCTAAATGACCTCCAAACATTACAAAGTATTATAATGCATTTAGGAAAGATGGACCTGTAGGCAGGGGTGGGGGGCTGGTGCTGCATATCAGGGAACACATACATATCATGCAAAGAAATACAATGCTCTACTGTGAACGATCTTGAATATATCTGAGTTATAGCTGTCTTCCTGGATCTTAAAAAAGCCATGATATACTCATACACAAACTTACTTTTTTAAATTTTTCATCCAATAAAATTATCAGACAAGGTTCAGTGTGTAAGGGTAAATGGTGAAATATCACAACCCTCAAGCAATGAAATGGGTGTACCCCAGGGGTCTGCCGTAGGACCAAATTTATTCAGCTTGTATGTCAATGAGTTACCGTCAGCATAGGGTGCGATGTACAGATATATGCCGATGATACAGTCATCTATGTCCATGAAAAAACTAAGACACAAGCTGCTGCAAAACTCAGTGAATCTATGATACATGTACAAAAATGGCTTATTGACTCTCAATTGTATCTTAATTTCAAGAACACAGTCTGTATGTTTTTTAGTAAGACAAACACTGCATCAGCCTGTGATCCTAAAGTACATTTATCTGGGGAGACTATCTAAACAGCTTGCAAAAGTATTCATACCCCTTGAACTTTTCCACATTTTGTCACATTACAACCACAAACATAGATTTTGTTAGAATTTTATGTGAAAGACCAACACAATGTGCCACACAATTGTGAAGTACAAAGAAAATTATACATGATTTTTTTTTTCCTTTTTTTTTTTTTACAAATAAAAAACTGAAAAGTGCGGTGTGCAAAAGTATTCAGCCCCCCTGAGTCAATACTTTGTGGAACTGCATTTGCTGCAATTACAGCTCCAAGTCTTTTGAGGTATGTCTCTACCAGCCTTGCACATCTAGAGACTGCAAATCTTGCCCATTCTTCTTTGCAAAACACCTCAGTCAGCTCAGTCAGATTAGATGGAGAGCGTTTGTGAACAACTGTTTTCAGATTTTGCTACAGATTCTCAATTGGACTTAGGTCTGGACTTTGACTGGGCCATTCCAACACATGAATATGTTTTGTTTTAAACCATTCCACTGTTGCCCTGGCTTTATGTTTAGGGTCGTTGTCCTCCTGAAAGGTGAACCTCCGCTCCACTCTCAAGTCTTTTGCAGACTCCAACAGGTTTTCTTCCAAGATTGCTCTGTATTTGGCTCCATCCATCTTCCCATCAACTCTGACTATCTTCCCTGTCCCTGCCGAAGAGAAGCACCCCTGAGCATGATGCTGCCACCACCATGTTTGACAGGGAGGATGGTGTGTTCAGAGTGATGTGCAGTGTTAGTTTTCTGGCACACATAATGTTTTGCATTTAGGCCAAAAAGTAAAATTTTGGGTTCATCTGACCAGAGCACTTTCTTCCAGATGTTTGCTGTGTCCCCCACATAGCTTCTGGCAAACATCAAACGGCACTTCTTGTGGTTTTCTTTTAACAATGGCTTTCTTCTTGCCACTCTTCCGTCAGGGCCAGATTTGTGCAGTGCACGACCAATAGTTGTCCTGTGGACAGATTCCCCCACCTGAGCTGTGGACCTCTGCAGTTCGTCCAGTCACCATGGGCGTCTTGGCTGCATCTCTGATCAATGCTCTCCTTGTTCAGCCTGTAAGTTTAGGTGGACAGCTGTGTCTTGGTAGGTTTGCAGTTGTGCCATACTCTTTCCATTTCCGGATGATGGATTGAACAGTGCTCCGTGAAATGTTCAAAGCTTGGGAAACCTTTTTTATAGCCTAACCCTGCTTTAAACTTCTCTGCAACTTTATCCATGTCTTTATGACCTGTCTGGTGTGTTCCTTGGACTTCATGATGCTGTTTGCTCCCCAATATTCTCTTAACAAACCTCTGAGGCCATCACAGAACAGCTGTGTTTGTACTGAGATTAGATTACACACAGGTGGACTCTATTTAGTCATTAGGTCAACATTCGATCATTCAGCAATTATCAGGTGACTTCGGAAGGCAATTGGTTGCACTCAGAGAAAAGGGGGCTGAATACTTTTGCACAACGCACTTTTCAGTTTTTTATTTGTAAAAAAAATAAATTTAAATCATGTAAAATTTTCTTTGTACTTCACAATTGTGTGCCACTTTGTGTCAGTCTTTCTCATAAAATTCCAATAAAATATATTCATGTTTGTGGTCGTATTGTGACAAAATCTGGAAAAGTTCAAGGGGTATGAATACTTTTGCAAGACACTGTAGATATAACCTGTCAAATTTTATATGTATTAGAAACTGCTTGACAAAACATGTGGCAAAACTTCATGTATGCAACGATCATTCCTCATTTAACCTATTGTATTACAAGTTGGACCCAGGCATCAAGTACGACCCTGAGGCCTACATACTATCACTGCATAAGCAAGCTCTCAAGGTGCTGGATAGAAAGCCCAGACTCTATCATCACTGTAAGATTCTTGATAAACATATAGTTTAATAAAACACACTGACGCCTGCTTACTTTTAAAATATAAAAAATATAAACATAAATGGTTAGGCATCACCACCACTCTGTGCCTTTATAAAGCAGAAAGATTCTAGCAGCAAAGTAACAAGGTCTGCCCTCAGAGGGGACTGTGTGATCCCTCATAGATCTAGTGCCTTTAGTCAACTGTGCTTTTCTATGAGACCTTCTAAACTATGGAATACAATCCCTATTGACATATGAAACTGCACCTCTTACAATACATTTAGTCTCCACCTGAAGGACTGGCTTCTGAATAACCAAATATGTGAACACCATTAGCTGTATCTGCCTTATAGCCTGCATGTTGTTGTTTATTGCTCTGTTTATGTTGTCATCTGTTGTTTTGGTTGCTGTATTTGCTTTAGCTTTGAGCCAGCGTAATGGCTAATGCCTAGTTTTAGTGATGAATGACTCTTATTGCTTTGTAATTTTAACAACTTTTTTTTTTTCTTTCAAGACTGGCACATTTACTGTTAAGCTGATTAATGTGCAGTGTCCTTTTTAAATAAATGAAAAACATGCATGCCGCAGACACAGGTGAGGCTACGATCATGTGAACACATCTGATGTTGACGTTTTAACGGGATGACATTTAAAACTAGCTGAAGATGTTTGCAGGGAAGAGTTGTCGACCATTTGAGTCAGAGTGGTGGACTATCAGGCAAATTTTCCTTGTAGTTATGGTCAAGAATATCGACTTCTGAATCTGTAGGTGCTATATCAAAGAGGATCAAATGTTTGGTTGTTAAAATATGTCAAAAAAGGGCAACATTTTCCATTACATGTTGTTTCTTCTGCACATCACAGTATATGCTGGTCCCCGTGAGCGCTGAACGGGGCAGTCAAGCTTATCGTACACTCACTGCAGCTGAACTGCAGCTCAGCTTCAACATCCTGCTTCAGCCTAACCTTCTATTTATCTCTGGAAAGTCCAACGAGCACTCACAACATACACCAGGGAGCTGCCCAGAACAACCACGGCCCTCTACCACTGAACACAGAACTAAGGGGGCGGCTGCGGCTCAGCAGGTAGAGCAGGTTGTCCACGAACCAGAGGGTTAGTGGTTCGATCCCCGGAATGTACCACATGCCGAAGTGTGGTGTGAGCGAATGGGTAGATGCGTCTATGACTGTAAAGCACTTTGAGTACCAACAGGTAGAAAAGCGCTATATAAAAGCAAGGCCATTTACCATTTAAGGGTTAAGTACCTTATCCGAGGGCATCCTCACAGTACCCTTGGTGTCAAATATAGTACATTTTAGTCCTCTGAGCTGACGAAGAACTCTTCACAGACACCTGTAAAGTGAGACAAAGCTTGCTCTGTGCTTTTCTTCTAATGATTGACATTGCTGAAGCAGTTGCAGAAACGGGAGCAGATTGAGCCGACTCGCTCCTCTGTTCTCTAGTGCAGGTTAGGCTTGGTAACTGGAAAAGGCCGGACATGGTCCTGGTGCCTTCTCGGGATGCGCTCGTTCACCACGTTCCTCAGTCGCCTCTGCCAGGCTGACTGACCGTCCAAACGAAGCCTCTTGGCTGGACGTCCGTCTTCTCCGTCCTCCTCCTCCTCCTCCTCCTCCTTTTCATTCTCTGCATCCTCTGAAACGGCGTAGCACCGCCGGCTGGGTGATAGGCCTGTTTTGATCATGTTGTTGATCTCACGTAGACGCTGTGAAAACAGGAAGGAAATTTTTTTTTTTGATTAAAGTTTTGCTCTTAAAGCTTTTATATAATAAATAAACACATGACCACAGACCTCTGATTGGCTTGAGTTGAAGTAGTAGCGGAGTGTGGGCGTTTGAGGAGCAGGGGTCTCCGTGCTGTATGATGAAACGTAGATGGGGAGACTGCTGGACATGCGGCGTCTATGAGGAGATGCTTTCTGCTGTCGGGGGTATGGAGACAGAGGAGTGTCTCCCTGCACAAGAAATGAAGTGTTAGTGTTTAACACAGCATTTAGCGTTCTGCATCTGCTGCTGGGTTTGCATGGCCTCAGCTTTTATCTCAACTTTCTACCTAAGATGTTTCACTCACCACAGAGGTGGAGGCGAACTGCTCGGCAAAGTGCTGCATCTTTGTTGTGTAGACCTGGTTGTAGAAATAGATGAGATTGCCCCTCCGCTCCTGACAAGGTCCTGGGTAATGTGTCGATGGTGTGTTGGGGGTTGGTATAGCACCGCTGTGGTCTGCATTAGCTGGAATTAACAAAATACTGAATGATCATTTGTTATGATGATTGTTTGTTAATGCTGCATTAAGAACTGTATGTTGAATGAAGTTATCTTGGTAACTTCATTAGCATTTTTCTTTTACCAGTGAGGCACTTTGCATATGCTGCAGATAAAGAGGTCTAGTTAAAGGTGTTAAAAAGATGAAGTGTGTTTCATCTGTCTTTTATGGATGTTCAATAGTGCAAAAAAATAAAAATTAAACAATAAATGTATATGTTCGTTAAATGCCCCAATATAATATTAAAAATAAATCTTGGCATTACTGATTCATCAAATGTGACATTAAGTGGATAATGTTTGCTTTCATTTCCTTGTATTATTTCTCAGATTTGTTTACTTTTCCTGTTAATTTTGTTTATACATTCCAACATATATGTGCATGTTAATGTACTTATTTCTGTATTATTGCACCTCCCACTTATTTCCCCAATTATTTATTTCTCTATTTTAATTTATTTATTCATTTTAACATTTCTTGATGCTTTCAGGTGTATTATGCAAAATATCTTTAAACTAACAAAAATAAATAAATAAATGAATGAATAAATTAAATGGAAAACAAAACAAGAAAGTGATTAAATAGGGGAAATAAGGTAAACACCCGCGACCCTCCAGAGGACAAGCAGTTACAGAAAATGAATGAACGAGGTAAATAGATACAGAAGCAAATAAAAACTGAAATATCATATTATATATATATATTATTATAATAATTATTATTATATATATATTATATTCCTAAATGAATTATATCTTCATGTAAGTTATGTATTCTTCTATTTTTTATTTTAACATTTTGGTTTCCGTCCTCCTATGTCTTGTGACATCTATGTCACTGGAACAGCAAAGTCAAAGTCTGTTCTATTGATAAATCATTGTTTTGGCAACTTGACTTGATAGTTGTATATATATATACTGTGTGTGTGTGTGTATGTGTATGTATATATATATATATATATATATATAATACCTTTACTTATATAGCACCTTTAAAAACAGCATTTACAAAGTGCTTTGCCTGAGTGAACAAAATAAGAAACACCAACTATATATATATATATATATATATATATATATATATATATATATTCATTTGCATTCATTTGTAGTATATATGGTATTTGAGATGTAGGATTCTGCTATTACTTCCACATGCTAATAAGTGACTAAGTCTATTTTTCTTACCGTTGGGAGAGTTTTCCAGGACTTCTGAGATCAGCACGTTTTTGCAGACCTGAGGACGAAAACAGTCCGTTCATAAACATTAAACCGACCAGTCAAACTCAGCTAAATGCTAATGTCAACCAGCTAACATAGTGTACGAACAGTGACAATGCTCACACACATATTGTGATTACAGACTAGGCACAGAGAGCAGCTGAGGCTGATGGGAATTATCTTTGGTAGTATTTTGCCGACAAAGCATCGGATGCAATGAAGTTTTGACCTGAGATTAGGATTAGATGAGAAGGATCACTATAGGTGTTACAGTTCCACCTGAGGGACATATGCATGTATTTATCCAATTTCATGACAATCCATTCAAAAACTGTTGAGGTATTTCAGTGTGGATCAAACATCTATTCATATATTTGTTAAAAAAAAATCATAATTTTAGATGCACTTTATTCATTTCAATCAAGTAATTATTAATTTTCAGCTGTACTTTCATGAGATTCTTATATTTTAATGTCTGTACTTTGGTACCAAATCACCTTGGGTGAAAATACTGACTCCAGGTCTGTAAGGCTGTCTTTAAATATGATCTGTAGTTCATTTGAGATCACCTGGTTGTTAAATCCACATCAGTCATGAGGGAATGAAAAGTATTTGAGTAAGTTCTTAGATTTTGTTCATTTACAGTTTCCTACTAAAACACTAAATCCGATAATCCGATCCAAAAACAAAGAACCTTACACTTTTGCTGGCATGTGGCTGAGACTTGTAGCGCTCCATTATGCGCTTGAAGGGTATCTCCACCTTGGTAATCTGTAAAAGTGATGCAAATTCATTCAAATTAACATTTGTCTGTGGACTCAGTGAATCCTTTCTTAAATGCCTTAGAATAGTTTTAGTATTAAAATGTATGATATTTTCGCTGACCAGCAAAGAACTCTATACCTATAAATGAAGAATGAATGAAAATGAATATGGCTGGTGTTGAATTTTAACTGTTTGATACTCATTGACTCCACAACTTCATTCAAGCCTGATAATGTTATCCCAGCATAATCTAACATTCTCCCAAAGAGCTTCTTGTGATGGCAGAAATGTCTGGTCTCTCAGACTTCAGATTTCTCTGTAAATGTTCATTGTGGTTGAGCTCAGATGACTGTGGAAAAAAAAAAGGTCATGACAGCCAGAAGTCTTAAATCTTCTAAGCTCTGAGGTGTGTTTGGGCTCATTATCCTGCTGCAGCATGAATCCTTCTCCACATCCCAACATCCATTCTTTGTTTAGTAAATTCTTTGTTGAAATCTGTGTTGAAGTTGTGTTTCTGTCCCTCAGTGAACAAAGCTCGATGTCTTGATCATCTGATGGTGTGGTCCCCTTCGGTCTGCTTGTGTTAATGACAGTGGTTTTTCCACTATCACAGTGCCACTTAGTACGAAACGCCCTGCTGGAAACTTGAGGCGCAGTCATGTTTGTAACAAGTGAAGACTGGCCGCAGGTTGATTCATTCAAACAAGCCTCTGATGAGTCAATCAGTTCCACTGAGTGTCTGAACATGTCTTCAATGAAAGGATACCAGTCGAGGAAATCTGATCTTTTTGTACAAAGCATTTAACAGGATCAGTGCCACAAAGCCGGTTAAATCTGATAGCTTATTTCTGAATGCTGCAGGATTTGCAACACTTGTTCTTTATATGACACGTTAGAGCTTATTGTGTGTTTAAATGATTAACTTAAAAAATACAAAACTTAATGACTAACAATTTGTCTTGACCTAATACAGACACTAGACGAAGACAATACAGTGCCACATAGAGGTGTTTCCATCCCTATGAATTTTCTACATTTCTCCATAAAAACCCAGAGAGCCCTTGTTTTTTGGGGGGTACCTGCTGTGATCTCCTTGTGTAGTAATAACTAGGAGGGATTCTAGCCTATTCCTCAGTACAGAACCACTTCAGTTCTGAGATGTTGGTGGGTTTCCTCACATAAACTGCTTGCTTCAGTTCCTTCCACAACATTTCAACTGGATCAAAGTCAGGAGTTTGACTTGGTCTTTCCAAAACACTCATTTTGTTCTTCCTGAACCAGTCCTTTGTAGAACAACTTGTCTTCTCTGGGTTGTTGTCTTGCTGCATGACCCAGTTTCTCTTTCAGTTTCAGCTCACAGACAGATGTCCTGGCATTTTCTTTTCAGATTCACTGGTATAATTCAAAATTATTTGGTCC
Source organism: Chelon labrosus (assembly GCF_963514085.1). Lineage (NCBI taxonomy): Eukaryota > Metazoa > Chordata > Actinopteri > Mugiliformes > Mugilidae > Chelon > Chelon labrosus. The sequence goes on from NC_140339.1 coordinate 16,479,335, forward strand.
ATCAATGGTGACAAGCCGTCCTGACCCAGATGCAGTGAAACAGGCCCAAACAAGGACACTACCATACCCGTGTTTCATGGACGGGATGAGGTTCTGATGCTTGAGTGCAGTGTTGTTTCACCTCTAAACACGACCCCTCTCTTTTAAACCAAATAATTCTACTTTGGTCCCATCAAAACATGTTCCCAGTAGTCTTCTGACTCGTCCACATGATGTTAGCAAACTGCAGACGGCCGAAAATGCTGTTTTTGTGGAGACGTAGCTTTGTCCTTACCACTCTGCTATGTGAACCATGATTGTTCACTGTTCTCCTGATGGTGGGGTCATGAACATTAACATTAACCAATGTTAGTTGTTCCCATGTTCGTGCCACCATGTTCTTCCACAAACACGTGTTCTGAAGATCCGATTTTTTTTAAACAAAACAGGGCACTGAACGACATCTGAGTCTCATTACCTTGATCTGAAACAGTTTTCAATACGTGGACTCTAATTTGATCTTAAAATTAATGCAAATACTTTTAACAGCAAGTAAAATGCTGAGCGCTCTCTCAGATATATCCAAGCCCACCTTAGCCATGATGTAGATGGCGCACATGAGCAGCTGGTCCAGGTGACGGTCTCTCATGAGGTGAGTGCAGTGGATCAGAGAGTACTCGAAGCAGGTCCAGATCCTTAACCGCAGCTCATCAGGGATGTCCAGGACGGAACACAGCTCCCTCAGACGTCGGCCCATCAAGCTGTAAACCTGAGGTAAAGAACAAAACATGGTCACGTTAAACGCATCACGCAAGCATAACCATGACGATAACCTTTATTTGGAGCCGCTGGAGACGGGACTGACATTGCGGGCGAACAGGTAGAGGGAGCTGCTTCTCTCAGCTCTGTTTATGGGGGAACGCTGCTGGTCCGTGCCTGCAGAAAGGTCAGCACCCGATCTGACATCCACTGACGAAAACAGAATATACCAGCCGATCTGTATTAACCGTATAAATCAGTTTGCAGTCAAGGATTTCATTACAAATTGAGTTTTGGTACTCGTACCTCCCAGTATGTTCTGGTCGGATTCTTCAAGCTGAGCAGGGAGCATCACCTGCAAACAACACAACACAGAAATTCATTAAAGGCCAGATTGTATAAAAAATAACTTCTGATTGCTGAGCTGTAGATGCATAACTCGTTGAGAGGTTACAGCTGACCTCTTGGCAGGCAGGCAGACGGCCCTCATTGGCTCTGATATCTCCCCACAGTGGCGAGTCGCTGGTCCACGCCAGGCTCTCCAGCACTCTCTCTTCCACTTGGCCGAGGTGTCTGATCACAGCATGAGGCAGGCCCACAGCGACCCGCAGCACCGGCTCGATCACCTACCACAACACAGTGTAAGTTAAAAGGGCTGGAGCAGATATTGTCAGTTGTACAATGATTTAACAAGCTTGGAAACACACCTTCCAGAAGGGGTGAGGTGTCAGTTTGATGATCTGAAGGAGCAGAGGGAAGTCACATGGCAGCTGATTTGTGGTTACGGCGATCTCCAGACAACAGGCTACCAGACTGCACTGCAAGAGATCATTCTCCAAGATGCCCTGTGTCAAACACACCCACATCACAAACACAGAGCAAATCAAAGCCATGAGTTTTAAAAGGCTCAAGTGGCTCATAATGTAGTGAGCAAATTCTTTATGACATTTAGTGACAACAAAACCCAACAGTAGTTCTATCCGTGACCACATGAGGGCGGTACACTCACTGAGATGTTACTGATCCCCAGCCTTTTCCTCTCATGACTGACGAGGTTCTCCAGGATCCTGTAATACCAGATCCCGGCCTCACAGCTGCACTTAGCCGCCCGCTCTGAGAACAGTATGGATTATACGCGACACATATCAGCGACGTTGGCTTCAAACCAGAATTTAATAGCTGTCATTAAAAAGCAATCTGATCGCTCGCCACATGTTGAATCATTTACAGTGTTAGTGCTCTGTACCTTTGGTCTTCTCATTTGTTACGTCACGGCTGTGGTGCTGTAGAAACATTTGCAGCATGCGTTTCAGTCGTCTTTCAACTGCCTCAGCCAGATCTCTGGAGGAGGCCCTGGATCAGAGGAGTCGTTTAAGCTTAAAAAACTATCAGGAAAAGGGAAGGGAGCAATAATGTGACATGGACGTCAACTGGAGTTGTTGGCTGGGGGGGAAAAAACTGAATAGTAACTACAAGGCCACTGAATGCATTAAAGCGGTCATTGCAACAAAGTGCTCTCTTATAAAAGATTGCACAGAAAGCTCATCTGCTAAGCATGTTTATACATTATCTGTCCAAACCACACCCTTTGTGCCTTTCACCAAAACAACAGATGCTGACTACAGCCAGAGTCTCTTGTTAAGAGGCCGAGTTCCTTACCAAGACTTCTGATTCTGGGCGTGCTGTGCAATAAGACAATCTGCACAGATAACATGGAGGTACTGGTGTGTGTGTGTGTGTGTGTGTGTGCGTGTGTGCGTGTGTGTGTGTGCATGGCTAACCTGAACATAGCGGTCAGATGGTCACTGGGGCCAAACCTTGGCTTTCCCACGTTGTCCTGAGGCACGGTTGCCATGGTGACCTACTTACTCAGACAGGATGAGAGTCAGAGCAGAAACTGAGTGGGCACCTAAACAGGAAAGAGAATATTAGAGACAATGAGAGGCAATTAAGGGGCATAAAACGCTGTCCTGTCAGTGATCAGCTTGAGCCAATCAGCCTGCAAATGACGTGAGAAACGTTTGCAAAAAACATGGGCGAGGTCTCTGCCGTGTCATCAGCTAGCTTCTGACGGGTTTAAAGAGACTTCACTGCTCTTTTTTAAACACATATGATGCATATGAATCTGCTACTGCCAGCTTAGCTTAGCTCCACTTAGCACAAAGACTGGAATCAGGCAGAAACCGCTAGCCTGGATTGATGCAAAGCTACCGTGTTAAGCATCCCCGACTCTCACTATTCGGCATCTCTTATATTTATTTGTCCACAAACAAAAATGTTAAAATGTTTGTAGTTAAACCATGAAACAATGGGGTGTTAGGGAACACTGTACAAATGTAGAACCAACCCCAAACCCCTAAATATTGAGTTTACGGTGCTGCATGCCAAAGAAAAGCAGGGAATTCTGCCACTTGAGAAGCTGAAATCTGCAAATATTTGCCATGGCTTCACAAACGTTTGCTTGAAAATGATCGTCAAAGCAAGAGGAATACTTTAGATGCCCGTGAGCAGCAACAAGAATAACTTAACAGAGAGCTCTCTTGGCTGCGTCACGTGACAGATAACGGAAGGTGATGCAGAGGTCCGCTCTCTGAAAGAACGAGTTTTTAAAGAGTATCTGACATTGCTGCGCGGGCCACTGCAAAGATCTGAATATTCCACTATCTGCTGCCAAATTACCCCCTTCTTTCTCAACTCGTTTCTGTTTATCTGTGTGGGTGCGTGTGTGTTAGACGTCCAGCCTGATTGAGACTCTGCTCCTCTAATTATTTCCTCATGTGCTGTTTATCACTACTGGCAGTCTACAGTGGCAGCAGATGGCACGATTGCAGTACGTGGTCGGAGAGTGAACTGTGATTTTGTTCCCACAGTGTATCATAAGTCGGACTGAGCAGGACAGTGGTGGTGCCCGGCGACGTTTACTTCCTGAGAATTATCAAAGATTTGCAAATCATGTGGCCATGTTGATCCCAATTTCTTAATCCGCACAGAGTCACAGCTTGAATTTCTGACCCACCACTGAGAAAAAAACGTATGTATTGTAGGTACACCTGGAAAAAGATCTAAAAATGTTGACTCATCCTGAAATTGGGTGTGTTTTTACTGTTTTCCTCGTGGTTTCCCCTCACCAGCTGCACTTCTGGCTAAAAACATATATGGGCGGTGCCTGCTCAGGTCATTGAGGCTGACCAATCAGAGGAGGCTGTGTTTTCCGGGATGGGGCTGGCTTCTCATGCTCTCTTTCACAGGACACATGTTAATAAGAGTAATGAGGTTGGACAGTCGTGTGACCCCGTAGAGCCAATCATTTCGTCAACCGTCGACCCAGGTTTTCTTAATGGTATTTGAAGGTCCTGAAATCATTTAAAAAAGAAATGTTGATGACTCATCCTGCACTAGCGGGTGGGGAAGCTTATAGAAATATCCCTCCTTCACCAGCTGCACCGCTCAAACCAGGCCACAGGAGTTGACCAATCAGAGCAGACTAGGCTTTTCCGGAGGGGGTGAGGCATCTCAAGCTCTGTTTTTTTTTTTTTATTTATTTATTTTTTTTATTTTATCATTTGTCATTTCATGGCAACTTTAAATTCTCAAATAATGACTGTTTGCTATGTTTGGCTGCTTCCAGTTGAGAATCATTTGCAAAACAAGGTCATTTTTCACACGGTAATCTAAATACAACTGATTCAGTCAAGTGATCGTTATTGCAGCTGAATAAATGGATTCGGATTCTCTTCCAGGGCCAGAGCATGACCCACTATCCACTGTTTACTGGCAGAGTCGGCCGTTGAAGCAGCAGCAGCTGTCCGCGGTCTCCTCCACGTGCAGGAAACCTGGAGTCATTTTTAACTGCAGGTTAACTGATTAGCACGGCTCTCGTTTCGCGCTCAGACTTCTCTCCAAACGGCGAACTGAGAATGTGTGTATTTAAACGTTAAGATGTCTCACAGTCTGACTAATTCCCAACTCGTGACCATGTACGCAGCATATCAATCATGCCGTTTCCTGTTGTCTTCAGCACGAACATCCAGAGCCTCACCATGCGCTGCCCCCTTAGACTGGTAAATGTGCTACAGAAGAGTAACACCTGTGTAGGAAATAACGTTTCAAAGTAATGTAATGAAGTCATCATTACTGTCCCCTTCATTCTGCCAGTTGCCCTTATCGTCAAACGACTCGCCATGCATCATATACTGAAGGAAAGTACTTTTTAGATCGTGTTTTTGTGTTTCTGTTTTTGTGGAAACTCGCGGAGTGCTGTCTGATACTTGAATCACACCCATTTCCTTTTTCCTCTGGACAGGCCCCAACTGACAGAAGTTACTTTAAATAGGCTGTACTTTCACTTTCTGACACGTGCTGCACATTTAAATTGTATTTAATACAAAACAATGACGCATGATTATCAAAGTCTGTTGTTCAAGTGCGTTAAGGCCATGCTGCTGCGGAGGACCTGAAAAACGTTGCCATAGTTGCAGAGGGCCAGCCTGTCCTCCTGGAGCTTTCAGGCACACAGACGTAGAGGATGTTATTCACTTCAGACTGTCAGCGAAGAACTTTAGTCTTGATAAACTAATAAAACAGCTTCAAAATCACTCACCTGCTGTTATGGAGAAGTTTTGGTGAACCAGGCTGAGGGTGTTCCGCTCTGAAGAATCCCCCGTGTGTGTGTGTGTGTGTCTGTGTTGCTCTGCAGTCCGGAGCAGTGCAGCATGATTCAGAGCAGTCAACCTGCTGAGGAAGTTCAGCTCACTGGCCTCCTGCAACAGACAAGCCCCAACATGTCATCTGGGTCTGGTTGCTACGATAAGCGCTAAGCAGCAGCACAAGTGACTTAAACAGTCCATTGAGCACCACCCAGTGGAGGAGGAACAGAGGAAAGACCTGTTAACCCTTCGCTTTAACATCTTAAGCCAGACTCCTGCTCGAAAATGATATACCCAGAAATAAATTGGGTATATCTGAGCAGCAACAGGGTCTTTATTTCTGTATTTTTAGTCCATAATCAAGGTAACACTTCTCAGTTTACATGCTGCTGGGTCAGAGTAAATGAAGATGGAACGCAGCAACTTAACCCGATGATAAAACAGGGAAGCAGAGACATTTCAGAGAGGTTTTAGCAGAGGCTTGTTTAGCTCTCCTAATTGGTTATTTTGGCTCATTTTGGGCACCATCTGTATGAGCAGCTGCACTTCTAGAGGTTAGCAAAGATGATGATCGCTGACGCTCATGCGCCGATGGAAGCTGAACGGAACTTTCTTGCAGCTGCACAACTGTTACTTGACTATAAAAACTACCAACATGATTTGCATGCTGGAGACGTCATGTTCATGCAGCGCTCGTGTCCCGTTGTCGCATGATAGAAGCAGTTATTAGCACTAAGCTTATATACTGCTGCCCTTTAACGTTAACGTCGTCGTGCGATTTAAATATGTAATGCAAATATGGACCGTGAGAGCAATTATTAACTGTAACCTAGAACACTGCATGAGAACATGCTGCGGTTAAGGCGCCCGTTGCTTCGGTTTCAGAAATCGAACAGTGTTTCCTGTTACCGATTTGTCTCTCATCCCCCCCCTTTAGTGCAAATATCGTCCCACAAGCAATGAGTCCTGATCGCCGGTTTCTTGAAAAGGGCCCCTCAGAAAAAAAGCAAAAGGCAAAGGCACACTTAATTGATAGTCAGAAGAATATGTTTAATAAAAATAATTAAACCTCAATTTCCTCTATAGAACTTCATAGAAAGTAATCCAATAAATTACAAATGACTTTTTTTTTTTAAGACGTGTTTTCCTGCACTACATGGAGAATTATGTTTGACTACACAGACCACAACTTGCAAATATTACAACTGTCCAATGAAAAAGAAAGAAGTAGAGAGTAAAAGAAACACAAAGTATCCAGGGTGACATGTAGGATATTATCAAGCTTGAAATAAAAATACAAAACCCATGACGCTAGCTCTTCGTCTCAGTGATCACATGTATGAAAGCCTCCCTGTACAGCAGTAGTGTGTTTTGTCATTTCCTCTTGCATATTGGTCACTTCGTGTGTTTTGTATTTAATGCAGATTACTGCTTCTTTAGCGCCAGCAGTGCTTTGGGAGGCCTTACAGTACAGTAAAGCCGAAAGAAATTAGAAGATAAGCAAATGAAAGGGGAAAAGTCCCGTCTTACGTCTACATTTTCTTTTTTTTCTTTTTTCCATTTGCGTCCTAAAGAGGCTCAGTACAGTTGTCAAACCATCGACCCATCGCCGTGGGGGAAACAAAAAGTAGCAAAAGTCATTAGATCAGTCACCTACAGCAGACGTAGCAGTGGCTGGGTGTTTGCATAAGGGCACTACGAGTTTCAAGAGAGCAGAGGTGCAGATATACAAAATGACAGTGGCATGTTTAAGTTCATTGCTCAGACATAGAAAAATACCGTACTGTTAGTAATCATAATAAAAAAATGCAATTGCATTGCAAGCAAACCCATGACGAGGTCTATACAGAACAGGCGTACAAGAGAACCACTTTAAAGCAACATTACAAATCAGACGTGTCTTCAGTCTTTGTGTTCAGGCCGCATAATTGTTCATGGCTGAACCGTCTGGAGAGTGATGCTACAGCTATACTTAACAACTAACAGGTAATTCAGCAGGCCCCTTGGCCTCAACCCAAACAAAAACCTCACCTCTGAAATAATCTGTGTATCTAACAGTCCACTGTGTAACAGCAGTCTTAGCGCGAGCACTGTTGTGCTAGAGAGAGAGTTACAAAAAGGTACTTCGGCTCGAGAGAACTCCAGTGTTTGTGTGTGTGTCCTGGTTACAGCTTTAAATGGACATGTGCAGGGACGCTGAACAAAATGCGCGAGCACGGATGCGAGCGGTCGGATGAGAGAGTGAGGTACAGGATAAGAGCACTTCTACATCTAGCTGAAGCTCCGTCCGTCTGTCCGTCCGTCCGTCCGCGGGCAGGACAGAGTCGAGGACGAAGAGACACAAAAACAAGACGACGCTGCAAACTCCCACAACGACACAAGCTGCTTTTATTAAGCCCCTCCTGAAGCAAAACCGGCGTGGCACTGTGTAAAACGTAACACTCAAACTGACGATGACAGTCACTACAATCTTATCTTATAAGGACTTGCGCTCGTGCCACGTATGTTCCGCACGGACACAGGCCGTCATGCAACGAGTATAATCTCAATGACTTGAATTTTCCTCCAAATTCCTAATGAAGGTAAAGAACACTTGTAAATAGTTTTCAACTAGTCGTAGCTTGTGAAGCCTACTCTCTTAAAAAACACACAACATTCAGACTGGAAAGTTATGGAAGCAGTAGATAACAGGTGAGAAGAGAAGCTCGGGAAGAAAAACAGCACAGTGGAAGCTCTCAGTTAAAAAAAAAAAAAAGGCCTCTGACACACATTCCAGCAGAGAGCATCGTGGACAAAACGTACCCATGCACATGTACATTTGCACAGTGAAGCCAATCCATTTAGGAAAGTTGAGGTAAGATGCAGTCAAATATGCCTGGGCTGTAGTAATAATAGTAATAATGTCCCTCAAGAATCCGTCCACTACACGGAGAGACCGTACACCTGGGTCGGGGCCTCCGAGGGTCAAAGGGCAGTTTATTTCTTTAATTTTTTTTGGCACACAGTAGAAGGTTGTTTTCTGTCACCAAAGCTCCTGGAGCTTTTGAGTCAGAATTAATAGATGTGCAAGTGAACGTGTATGCCTACTAAAGTGCGCCTCGGACATGTTTGTAAGGTGACTGTGAGATTAACTAAAAAAAAACAAAAAAACGACATATCCTGATTCTCTTCTGAGGATTTAAGCTCGTGTGTGATTGGAAAATAATACTCGTATAGATTTCCCCCCTCAGCTTCAGGTAATTGTTTCCAAAAACAAATGAACACTTCCTTCTTCAAAGTGACATGAAGGTAAGTGACAGGTCGGTGTGGCTGCGTGAGTTGTGCACTAGGGTGGAACATGGCAGACAGAGAATCTACAGCTTCAGTGACATTCATTAGCTGCCCAAGTTATTGCTGACATATCCAACGTATGACCTGCAAAGCATAAGTGTCAACGAACCTGTAAAAGTACTGAGTATTTACAAGGGAAACCAAAGTGTCTGTCAAGTGTCAATCCCCACCCACGCCTCCCCCCGACAATCAAAATATATTAATAGTACAGCTCAATGAGCATGTTGATGTAGTTTCACTTTTTTTAATAAAATTAATCCTGACATAATTACAATAATGCCTTTTTTTGTTGCAATTGTACATAATCGCGTGGTACAAGTTCACAGAGTTCAGAAATCTACTAAAGTCTGACATGCAAAATGTCTCAAAACAAGACTGTACCTTGTGAACAAACATTGAGATTTTAATTCAGCTCCTTTTAAGTCAGTTTTTCCTGTTTTTTTAAGTTTTTTTTTTTAAGTTTTTGTAATCTTTATTACACAACATTGTAGAGTTAGTTCTTGTATTTACATGTAAAGAAATCGCAACATAAGTGCTGGGAAATCTATATATATGTGAATATATGTATATTTCTAGGCGATACATAAATAAATTTATAATTATATATTCGTGGGATCAGTCCTCATCACTAGAGTCTGAATCGTCTGAGGATGAGGAAGAGCTCCCAGACTCTGATGAAGATGACTCTGCTTTCCCTGAACCTTCAGGACCACTGTTGTCTTTTTGTTCTGCGGATTCCTCCTCCTCCTCCTCCTCCTCCTCCTCTTCGTCGTCCAATGTCTCTTCTAGCGCCTCGTCGTCCTCTCCTTTCTGTGCCCGTCGGTGCTCTGTCTCCTGTGGTAAAGACTGGGAGGCTGCAAGCTGAGGAGGAGGGGGAACAGGTGGAAGGGTGGGGTCACTGTTAGAGTTCTGTGTGGCAGACACAGGAAGGTTAAGGCCTGGAGTGAGAAGCATCCCTGGGTAAAGCATACTGGAGAGTAACAAGGGGTTAAGAGCAAGTGAGTGACTGGAGGCTGCAGAGGCAGCTGAAGCACTTTGTGTGGCGGTGGCAGAGGAAGCGGAGCTGGAAGTGGAGGAAGGGGTCGTGTCCAAGCCCTCTGTCCTTTCTCCTTTGGTGTCTGAGGTGTGAGACGAGGGTTTAGAGGCAGACAGCTCTCCTGTTGCACCGCTGCTGTTCCCCCTGCTGTTCTCTTCAGAGACTCCTGCACCTTCCTGAGCCGACTTCCCAAGCAAGCTGCTCATGCCAAGCAGGTTTGGCAATCCCGCCATACCAGACAGCATCATGGGAAACATGGCAGCTAAGTTACTTGCGGCTAGGTTGCTAGCGTCGGACGGCAGCCCCATCAGGCCTGCGGTGAGCTGAAGGGACTGCAAACTCTGGAGGTTCTGCTGGAAGGCCTGCAGACTGGTGAGGTCCATCCCAGAGAGGAGGCCGTTAGCCAGCATGGGGTTCAAACCCAAGGCTGCTGGGTTGGGTGCTGCAGAGGCGGCGGCTGCTGCCTTCGCCAGAGGATTCTTAGGTCGACGTCCGCGCCGGCTCACCTCCTCAGGAACAATGGGTCCTGTCAGGATCCTGTCAAACATGCTTTCAGGGAGGTAACCCTGGATAAACATGGAACACATATGCAATGTTAGCAGTGTAGCACAGGCACGGATTTGTTTTATTACACATATGTGGATAATAACAGCAGGCTAATGTTCAGCTTAAAAAGCTTCACTGAAACAAATGGACAAAATATTAGAAACAGCTTCTAAAACAGGCTATAAACCTTCGTGAAAGTAGGACTTATTGGACTTATTGTTATGGATGCTGTGTCAAGTTACTTTTAATGCAAATGTCTTTAAGGAGTTACTAATAAACTGGCCACTGACTATAAATTAACACAGGTATAAATGACATTTCTTGATCTGAGTTTCTTCCTGACAAAGTTTCGGTCTGACGGATGTATTACTGTCACTCACCGACTGTTTAACCACATCAGCCCATTCAGGCGGGACTCCGTACTCAGGGTTTTCCTGAAGGAACCGGCACAGATCCTTCAGAGGAGGAGCAAAGGCTCCGCCAACCTATGGGAGAAAATTTTGTCAACATGAATCAGTCAGACAAGATACATATATTTACATTTGCAAAGCCCTCTCCTTGTGTAAGCTCGGAGCAAAGTCTAAATGATCACAAACCTTTAAATCCAAACAAACCATCTTAAGTCTTTATATTGAAAGATGTTTATCATTCAATATTACAATTAAATGCTACAGTCTGTCTAAATGATTATTAGGAACATATCAGCAGACACAAACACACCTTGCGTGCATTTCTCCTGTTGATGATCTGGACCCTTTCTTCTCCCGTCAGGCTGTTGACATCGATCTTGTTGGGGTTCCTACAGCGGTGTCTTTTCTGCTTGGGCCGACCATCCTGGTAGTGGAACTGCATTTGCATTTTATTTACTCCCTGTACATGAAACGGAGAGATAGTTGTTGAGATAAAAAAAAATGTTGGATTGGTAAACAGAAACGTTGAACCTGTAGCCCTTGGAGGGAAGGAGTAAGAACAAATGGACTCACAAGGATAAAGGCTCCTGTGTCTGCCACAAAGCCAGGGTGCTCTTTTAGCCATTGTTCCAGGTCTTTCTTCTTGGGAGCATCGTCCCCGGCTAGCCGGGTTCCATCTTTGAGGTTGATAACAGGGACCCTGCTCTCGTCGTCTTCTGGGATCTGACTGGAGCCCGGCACAGGGGCCGCAGCCATGCCCACCTGGCCAATACCCCCCCAACCTGGAGGCACCTGGAGACACGTTGAGCACAGAATTGTGTTTCCCATCATAACTCATCATATATAGCACTCATCAAAATACTAAAGGACAATTCCTCATTAAGAACAAAGCGGATATGTGTTTCAAACAAATCTAACATTGTAATTTCTAAATCTGAACATTTTTGGTTCTTTTTTTCTGTTCTGATTCTGGGAAGTATGCTGTAAAAAAATATTGCTTACCTGATCGGGAACAGCAGGGACTCGACTCCTGTTCATGAAGAGAAGATCCATTCCCTCCACGTTCTTCCTCCTTCCTCTCCGCTTCTTTACCACTGGCTGACCATCCGGCACTCCGTTCAGCCTCATCTGACCAGTAAGACCTGGAGGAACTGCAGGAAAAACAGCCTGTTAGTTGTGAACTGATTCATAAGGTCCAACTGAAAGTGAAATAACAAAACTTGGAGACAAAACAAACAAATGTTCTATGTTCTAACTAAAATGTATGTTTCTGGCCTCTGGTTACTGTAAGACATTTATGCAACAGTTCAGATAATATATCACTGAATAAACACTAACATTTCTGCACAAAGACAACACGGCTACCATAACGATGCTTTGCCTCCATCTAGTGGCAGTAAAGGAAAACAAGATTTCAGCATATTGTGCATGCACTGGTCTTTGTGTATTTTACTGTATTTAAATGAACACACCAGTCTGAAAGCTGCACTGAGGCTTGGTGATGTCAGCCAGGCCTGTGTCCGAAGCGCTCTGCAGCTCATGAAGCCGGGCCAGGTACTGCTGTTGGGCCTGGGGGCCTTCCTCAGACTCCATGGGCCTCTTCAGTGGTAGACCTTGTTTCTGGAAGGTCAGCTTCAGACCTCCCTCCTGCTATGCACAGATAACACAGTGAGACAAGACTAGGAAAATATCTACAGGCAATACATCATGGCAGATATGTTTTCTTGCCATATGAAATGAAATAATAACAGTAAATACTGTTTCATACTTTCTTATTAGCATTACTTAAGACACATCAGCAACGGGTGGTGCTTAGCAGGGCAGTGGGTAAAGTCTATTCGTACAAGTGGTCTGAACTATAGTTGGAAGCCATGCCAAAGAGGTAGATAGCGTTTAAAGTCACAGTTTTAGGTGACAAGCAGCACGTGTCAAATTCATCAAATTTGGAAAAATATCTTTTTTTTATATATATAAAAGCAACATAAAAGCAAGGAACATAGAAGCAAATCTGAAGCCTGTCAAGTTAATAGCCGTGTTGCCTAGAAGCATATTAGAAAACACCCACAGCAGAGGTCTCCATTTCAGATTATTAGCAAGACCCCTTCAGTCTAGAGAGGCTTCAAACTGAACCTTATTATATTCTCATGACTGAATGATTTGAGCGCATGTAATCACAGCCTGAGAGCCTAATTCAAATTGAGTGTGTGGGAAAAGAGAGGAAGGCTGCTATTAAATTAATCTCTCCTCCTGCCAGGCAGTCAAAACCACTAATCACACCCAAAGGAAAGCAGGAAGAAAACCAGAGAAACATGCTGAACTCGGCAGCTAACACCAGTCATGGCAGCAGAAGTGGTAGGGTCCTACGATTAGGGCGAAGCGGAGGGAGGAGGGGAGGAAGGGAGAAATCAACATACATTGTTGAGTTTTACTGAGAACTCCTTGTTTTCTGCAACATGCTTGGTCACCTTTGACCCCTGTGGCGAGGCAGAGGGGTCCTCGCACAGGATGTTAGCGCTGTCCAGCAGCTTGGTGGTGTAAAAGGAGGCCACTGCACCTCCAGGTTCATAGACCCGACGTGTTCCTGGCCACTTGCCCTTCAGCACTGCCTGGCAGATGCTGTCTAGGCGGTTGATAATCACACGATCCTGAGAAGAGCACACACAGTCAGATTTCCCTTTGCCCCTTAACTTACAACATGAGAGCTAATCACAATAAACAAAGACTTGTAATTCAATGATAAAATAAATCTAATACTCCTAAATACGTGCATGCATGTTATTCAGTTAACAGTGACTGAATAACATGCATGCACATGAATTCACCTTTGGCCAGTAGGATGCAGCCAACATGTAACCTCCTCCCTGGAAAGGATGAGAGGAGTTGTTGGTGATGCCGTTCTCAGCCACATGGGTGTCTTGTGTTTCGTCCTGCGTAGTGCTCAGAGACGCCACGCTGTCCTCATCAAAGCCCTTTACGCTTGTGGTTGCAGGCACTGATATGATCACAGCAAACAGAAGACAGACATTAGAAAGACACCTCAGATTAAAAAGAAGGGAAAACTCATTTACTGTAGACGCCACATTTAAGCAGTCTAACCAAACATTAAATAAACACGTTAATCTACACAATAAATAGAGGCTCTCACCTTTCTTCTTCCCTTCCTCTCCCTCGCTGTCACTGTTATCTGAAGAAGATGAAGAGGAGGATGACGACGATGAAGAGCCTGAGGAGCAAGACGAGGAGGAGGAGGAGGAGCTGGATCCGGAATGTGAGGAGGATGAAGAGGAGGAGGATGAAGTAGAAGAGGAGCGTGAGGAAGAGCTTGAGGAGGAACCATCTGAGTCGGACTCGGAGCCACGCCTGGCCTCCCTGCGGCCCCTCTTGCTGGCCTTCTTGGGTTTCCTCTCTGAGGAGTTGGGTGTGAGGGGTTTGGTTCGTGCTGCCACCATCTGCTTCTCATTTTCCTTTGCCACTGAAACAGGCTTCTCTTCCAGACCTGTGGGAGTAGCTGGCGCTTGAGGAGGGCTCCAACTCTCTCCCTGTCTCTCCTTGCCCTCCTCCCCCTCCGACGCAGGTTCCACTTTGGGCACAAGACAAGTGGGATCTGTGTCTCTCTGGCTGGGTAGAGGCAGTGGAGAACCCGTCAGCACTGAGCTAGCAGCCTTGTACTGAGGGTGTAAGAGGGGGGTGGGTGTACGGGATTGCTGTGGTGCCGTTTTCGTTTGGCTGTAGTTGCGTTGTGCTGCCATGAAGCTGAGCTCTGGGTCCCTCAGAATGTGGTAATCGGTGCGACTGACGCCATGCTTTGCAGCGCCAACTAGTAGGTCACGGTCATGAGTACCAGCCTCCCACCAGACAGGTAAGTCGGAGCTCATCTGGCACAGCTGCAGGCGCTCATAGAGTAATTGATGTCGAAGGACTTGCTCCCTCACCTGGCGAAGCAACTCTACTCTGTACAGGGTACGTGACGCTCGCTCCTCTGTGATGGGCTGGATGTTCAGAGATGTGTCCACTGCAGAGTCTGGAACAAACACGGAGACGCAGGTGTGAGGAGGCTTTTGTATATACAGGTACACCCAAAGACTTGTTTGTGTCTAGAGCTTAAACCGCAGTGTTTGTCTTTCCACAAATGATTAACGTTATCAGGCCTCTACTTCAGTAGTGCTGAGCCAGCTTATTTATCAAGGTGCTACTGACCTCTCTCCACAATTAAATTATACAACCAGGAATGAGTGTAGCAAAAACTACATGAAGTAAAGTTTTCACGATAATTTATGATTTAATAAAATAAAAAAACTGGACAACCATACTTTCTCATTTTATCAAATGTCTGACATATCTCTGTGGGCAACTGTTCAAAATGACGTCGACTGACTTCTGTCCAGACATCTTCCTTTCAGGTGTATACAAATAAAAACTGATGGTTGGTATGCATGTGTGTGAATAAGGAAGTAGGATTCTAACCTCCCTCCTTGGGTGGCAGGCGACACACCCGTCGGCACATGGCGGTGAAAGCACACAGGTATTTCTGCAGGCTCTCATCTGTCTTTTTGTGCAGCCGAGCCATGGCCCTGAACTTTGTCCAGTCAAACTGGCCAAGGTTTGGGTCAAACACGACGCCGAAAGTGGACACAACACGGTAGAAATCAGCCTCTTCTCGCCTGGTCCATCTGTCAAAACAATGTATAATGACGGCACATAAACATAATTGATATCAATACATAGCCCAGCAATACAGATTCTACTGTCACAATGACAGACGGATCTCAAATGTTTTGATTAATTTCATTCTGGACCATTATTGATCTGATCTGGGTTCAGACCTTTGTTGGCGTTCAATCTTAGCAGCCATCTTGGGGTTGAGGGTGTCATTGAGCGTAGGGGGCAGGGGGCAGAGCGGAGCAGACAGTGTCATGGTCGGCTGGGACTGAGACTGGGTCTGGTGGATGTGCAAGATCTGCCGGCTCTTGGTGTAGCGCTGGGACGCTGTGATCAGACGCCTCAGCCTGGCTGTCAACACTGAGGGTGAGGGCCAGTAGGTAGTTTGACCTTCTGTCAGTGGAATCGCATCTGGATCGGAGTGACATATTGTAAACATTAAGAGAAGATTCAAATCTGAGTCATTATTTATGAGCTTTCAGATTCTTCCTGCCTGTGAGAAGCCTGTGTTTATAATGATGCATAATCATGTGGATTACAAACAAATACTCACCCCCAGCGTTGTCAGTGACAACCAAGTCTCCAGGAGAAGAGGCATCATCCTGCATGGGAGGACAGTGTGTGTTTATGGAAAGACAAGGCTGCTGCATCATTTAAACTGGACCGTAAAGAAATTCTCTCAAATAGTCATGGTATAAATAAATAGGCCTGGCTTTACCTCCATATCGTCTTTTAGCAATGCTGGAGCAGGCTTGTATTCTGGATCATCCACATCCCTACACACAGATATAGATTTGTTTAAATGTCTTAACCATAAAAATTACACAGACAAAAGTAAAAAATGGTGTTTCTAAAGTCGCAGACTGGTGTGGGGTACTCACCCATCCATGAAATCATTGCCTCTCTGTTCAGCAGCGATGGCCTTCTCATCTGGTCGTCCCACACGGTCTAGGAAGCACAGTGTAGGGTCTGCGCGAATAGTGTTGTACTTCTCATAACCTGAGAGTGCACAGGAAGATAAGCAAACACTAAGTTCAGCAAAGGAGCGTGCATGGAAACTCATAGATAGGCACCAGGAAATGTACACCGGCTGTTTGACTTCCCACTAACACCTGGTGTCTGTGGAGCATATACTGAGAGAGAAGGAATTATCAGTTAAAATATACTTTAATACTTTATATTTCAAAATGATCAGTCAGCAAGTTTGACTGTTACATAGCAGCCTGTTAATGTTTAACGTTAGGCGGGCTTTCACTGTCTTTTCTGTCTTCAAAGTGACCACAGATACTGTAAAAAAAAAAAAAAAAAAAAAGTCACAATGAGAGACAAGATTTCTTACCATGCTTATAGACACCCAGCAGCAGACACTTGTCAGAAATCGCATCCCACCACAGGGCTGGCAGCTCTGAATGGTCAGGCTCTGGCACCCAGATCTTTACCTCACTATAGAGGACGAGGTGGTTTAGACAGACATGGGCAGGAATGTTTATATATTTGAATATGCTTGCTGACATTTCTAATACTCCTGTAACAATGAAAAAGACCTATAGAATTGTTTTGCAATATGTTGCTAAATAGCTTACTACCCTGGAGGTATTTATTGTGAAACAACACAAATTGAACTGTTTAACGCTATAAGCCTTATTTAGCCTGAGTTGGAGATTTGCTTATTAACCGATTTTATCAGTTCTATCATCCATTTTCAAACAAATACAAATCCCATCTTTCACCAGCAGGTGGAGCTCTACAACCTTCCTATGAATTGGGCTGATCATCTGTTTCTTCCTTCAACAGGTTGATAGCATATGCTAATGACCACACTTGCTACAGAAGGAGAAAAACCTGTGAGGCAGCAAGTTAACCTTGTACCAGAGCTTTTATTAAACATCTCTGCCCATGTTTATGCTAAAAGTGTCTGATCCATCTGACTTGCAGATCAAGATCTGCTTTGAAGAGGTTTAAGTGGTTTTTCCTCTTAGCTAGTAAAATAGTGTTGTAGAAAATGTACTACATTTGTTGAATTAACTAACCATGTGAATAAAAGTTGTAGAAAATGCAAGCTGCTGGGAGAAATGGTTTGAACTCTCAGTGCTGTCATCCTAAAGGTAACGTCTGAGTAGGTCAAAGTTGAGCTCACCTGGAGTCCACGCCGTCTAGTACGTTCTGGGCCTGGCTTCCTATCACCTCTTGTTTCAGGTAGTAAAGCATTCTGACCCTGAGCAGCACCCTGCGCAGAGAAAACCCACCGGTCACAACAAAGCCCTGACCATGAACAAACGCTGAGCGAGCAGAACCAACGCGCACACGAACACACACACACACACACACAGTCAAACACAATGCAAATGAGTGAAATGTGTGACAACTGAGCTGTAATCCAAAGATTGTGCTGTATAATTCTGGTCCTATTATTTCACTGCCATACACGTCACATCCCACACACTACTGAATTCATGCCTGCATTCTCTGATTTTTACAGCTATAAATCATGAGCCCTGCAGGCCTTCCACAGAGAATGACACACTATATCACCCTCTATGACGAACCCACATACGCACTAAGCCTGATCAATTAACTCTGAATTATTGTATAATTTAAGTCCTTCACAGGATGTCTGTTCCACAGCTATGTTCGAAGAAGTGAATGAACAGACAAAAGAGTCTCTCTTCAGTTGTCATGTGGTTGTAGTCTGGCAGTAGATGAAGGCTGGGAAGTCGAGGCTGACAAGGTAGAGAGAGGCTGACTCACAGGGGAGACATTAGCTCTGTGATGCATGATCGCACATCACAGGCAGCCGTCTTTGAGCGGAGACGCAGTGAAGTGGTGGGAACTGCGGTGTGCCAGGCTGTAAAGTCTTGAGAATGTTCTTAATGGTGAAGGCGATTTGTGGCATCATTTTGTACGAAATGTACAATTAGAATAATAAGCTCTGACAATGCCAAATAAACTGACAGATTTTGGAAACATCCACAGTGACACAATGCTCTTTTTTTCTGAATAACACTTCTTAAACCTGGTCCTGTCAAAATATACTCATGCAAACCACCAAAATAATAAAATTGCCCATCAGATATTGTCAGACCAGTCTCAAAGTTATACATCAGAATACGAAATAGGAAGCTGCAGAATTGTCTCTCAAGGCAAACGTTAACACCATCTACTGCTATATTTATTCTTCATTATGTATTCATTATTATACTCTTGCCAAGGTTTCTCTATAATGTAGCTCTTCTTTCAAGAGCACTGAAAGAGCTGTGGACACTCTGAACTATAGCATGCCAAAGCTTCCATCTTTCTTCTGCCGTATCTCAGCTAAATATTATTATAAATGAGCCCAGAATCTTTCTTGAGTCATAGACAGGACTAGAAACAACTGCGAGGCTCCAAGGTCTGTCCGTCTGTCAGAGTGATGGATGTCTGTGGTGACCAGCCTGGACTTGCGGCTCTGGTAAATCTGGGTTGAACTTCCTCCCTCTCCCTCCTCCACCCTCAATCCTCCTGTGTGCCTGGACCCACCCAGGAGCAGCTGCTGCTTCCTCTGGCTGTCAGCACAGCCCTTCATCACCCTCTTTCCAAACCTTTGTTAGTTAGAGTGTGTATATGTGTGTGTGTATCAGATGAGGTTCACTCAGACAGGCTGCAGAGGAGCTCAGCAAAGTCAAAGAAGTAAATAAGCCAAGAATGTCTGACATGAGTGGCATGCAAAAAATCCCTCATGGTCTGTTCATAGATAAAAAAACAATCAAAAACCAGCATGCCTCCCAGAAAACACACAAACACTGTGAGGAATTTATGTGTTCTCAAAACTGCATCCTAAACGCCAAAGTAGATTAGAAGCTTCACTTAATGTCCTACAGTATACAGTAAAGGATTTGCTGATATTTATTCAAAAGCAAAGACAAACTGCTCAAGGATCAAGACATGATCCCAACATGATGATCTATTACAATCTGACTTTCTGGAAACTGCCAGCGTCATTTTGCATCCTATAGTTTCCACTGCTGCGCAGAAGGTGTGTCCTACATTTGCAGCCCTGTTAAAGAAACCCTACTCCCCCCACCCGACCAGTCACATTCCAGGTCCTCAGTGTGAAAATGCAGAAGTCAGCAAACCCCGCTGACTGCATGTCCCCAATTGCCCGGCATGTCACATATCAGACAATCCCTGGATTCAGCACTACTGGACAGAGAAACAATGGAGAATGTTCTGTGGAAGCTGCAGTGTTACGCATCCTGAAGCCGAATGGACACAAGCCCCCACCTCATCATTAAAAATAAGCAGATCATCTATTTGGCTTTACATCTAAACAGCCCATGTTGTGATAGCAGCCATCTTTCCCCCCCTCTGTAAATAAGAGATCTATGACGGCCATTAGCCGGGCTGGCTGCAGTCTTATTGAGATTCTTATCAGTCGGCTCGTCCTGACGTGATGCACGTTCCTTAATCCATGAGTAGACTGTCAGCTTCAATAGACATTTTAGTGCTTCCTAATTACAGTGGCTTGGCGGTGGCACTTTCAAAATTTGGGCCACGTATAAATTGTATTTTCATACACTTAGTTTAGCTTCATTATATTAAAAATAAACGGAGACGATCTGTGTTAGCAGAGAATAATGACCACCTGCCAGTTGCTATAATGCTTTAAACACAGACACAAGAACACACACATTCTCACCCTCAAGAGATAAAATAGCACAGCCACAGACAATTAGTCACCATTTGCACCATGATCAAGTTAAATACTGATAAATACAATACAGTAAAACTCTCTTTAATTTAAAAATGCTATTTTATGGAATGTATTATCTGTATTATGGTTAATGGAAACATAATCTAACTGTCTAATGTGATGTAAAGTGAAGTGAATGACTGTGAATCAATACTAACAAACACCTACTTGTTGCAGTGGTGTTTCAGGTGCTTCTTGTAGCCGTCGTCTTGAAGCATGTGTTCAGGGTTGTGTTTCCTAAGCCACTCGGCCTTATGGATGTCAAATGAGCTAGACTGCGTCTTCATCTTCTTACCCTTTCTGCCCCGAGGAACTGGGGCAGACAGGCCTAATGATCAAAGAAGAACAAAGTCAGCGGTGTTGTAAAGGAAATGTGACAATGCCCTCCAACACTTTCTCACCATGTCACTACCTGTGGTAATGACATAATTTAATGCAGCCTTTGAATCGCTGAGACTCACCCAGGTGATTCTGAAGCTCTTTTGTGCGTCCGTCCTCTGTCGGGGCGATGAGGTCCCACATGAAGCTCTTGATTTTGTCATCTCCACGGTAATGGACCAGGCAGTAGGAGAGGAGGGCCCTGCAGATGGACTCTACATCCCGTTCAGTCAACTGCTTCTTAAAACGGCCGTGATTGAGAATATCTTTCCAACGACCCCATCTGTGAAACAAAAGTGAAGGGCCAAATTTATTCTGACCCCTTGAAGGACCCCGTATACACCAGTTTAATGTGACACTGTACGTTACTGACGGTTAAGTTAATAAATCCATCATACCCATATACAAGCAAGTTCTTCTCTACTCTGAAGCACTCTGTGCGACCGTAGCTGTTGAGGCGATCATGGTTTCTCCGTAGCTTAGGTTTGGTTTCGTCACTGTCACTTTCACCCTCTGAAAGCTCTGCTAACTCGTCCTTGGTGGCGCTGAACGGCCTTGTCTGCTTTCTGACGCGAGGAGTGTCGATCACCAAGCTGTTCTGTAGAGGGGTGGCAGGAGGACAAAACAAAATAATCAGAAAATGTATACCATGGTCAAATTAATCTACTGGAAGTGACAATTATCCTTGGCACTGCATTCATGGCAGTGAGGTACTTACTCTGCCATTGACCATATCCATATCAATGTCAGCCTTTTTGGCCCACTTGTCCCAGAAGTTAGGGTCATCCAGAGAGATATCTGTGCGGTTTCCAGATGCTACAAAACTGGCCTGAAAGCAGATATCAGAACCATGTCAAGACTGCAAATCTATATCAACAATTAACAGATGTGTTTATCCCCAACTCCTCACCAGTCCTTTAGAACTGACAAAGCCACTTGGATGAGAAGGGGTTTCAGCTTCTTTTTTTGGATATTTATCCCTTTTATTCACCTTAGCAAAAGTGGATCCTCGTCCCTCAGACTCAATGGTGATGGTCTTTGTCCTGCGCTGGAGGATCTGGTCAATGTCCTCCTCACAGAATTTGGCCCCTTCATCCTCTTCGTCCATGATGGCCCCATAGGCGCCCCGTCGCAACAGATCCTCAATCTCCTTCTTTGACAGCTGCTGCTGCACAGCCTGAGAGGAGAGAGAGAAACGATCAAGCAGTGAAGAAAGTCAAGACACGATCTGATAATTAAAAATAAATGATTTGGGCCAAATGGACTTAAAATGCAACGTGGAACAGTAACACTTCATAATGCATGACACGAGCAAGGACCTAGAGAAGAGTGTTAACAGATACTGCCTGCTAAATGCACCCCCTGCCAAACACACATGCTGGATTATTAAATCGTAACATCAGACGTCCTGTATCTAACCCCAGCAGCTGTTAAGTATGCAAATATGTTCAGTCATACCAGATGTGAAAAACTGCTAATACCTCTGCCTCCATATAGTTCAGATAATTCTCAGAGGACACCAACTGCAGCTCAACATCCTCCTACACACTTCACACATTGTTGACACACTCCCTCAGAAACAGATTATACTCTAATAGGATCGGTTACACTTCAAGAGGGGAATTTTTAAAGTGACCTTCACGTTGTATGGTTGTTTTTCTTGGCTTGCCATCTTATTGTGGTCCGCCATCTGTCACAGCGTTGCCATAATGTAATTCACTACCCAGGATTTGACCAGTGGCTTTTATTTTATGGGTAAGACACTCGAAAGATATGCAGCATTGAACCTGTCTTTAAGTAACCACGGCTTATTGTTATGAGAGGACAACTGGAAAGCTGAGTTAGAGAGTGCAAAAAGACAAGTCAATTTTCTTGTCTGACTTTCACGGTAATTCAGCTGTAGTCCAGTTTTCAACTTTCAAGGGGCAAGAATGTATTGTTCTGTAAATGTAGTAGGTATGGCAGAGGTACATTAAGCAGAAATCTATCCTGAACTGGGACAGTTGAAATTAAAAAAAAAATAAAAAATATGTCCAGCCAGTTTCAAGTGAAAACATGGTCCTCATCGCAAGCACTGTTGGAAAACAAACACCTCTCTTTGAAAATTAACAGAACATAATTTACATGATTAAACAATTTAATTTCCACATTTCTTTTCCAGACCATTTGGACGGTGCTCAAACTCACCCCTCCCCCAGCGCCTCCTCCCAGGCTGTTATCGCGGCCACTCATGCTCTGCAACACTGCTTTGTCCAGGCCCAGCTTGAGACTGGCGCGATCGAACATTTCTCGCTCGTATGAGTTCCTGGTGATGAGACGGTACACCTTCACTGCCTTGTTCTGACCAATCCGATGACAGCGAGCCTGGGCCTGTGAAGTACAGAGGAAAACTAAGGAAAGTGCACTGGACATATACTGTAAATTGGAACATTTGTTCCGATACTGACACATTGGCTTGAATGACAGCTGCTCTTTAATGACTGATTTAAGAAGGACTCTTCAGACAAACTGCTGAAATTAATCACTTGGCACATTTATGCTCGACTGGACACGGTGTGAAGAACTTTCCAAGGTGACAAGTCTTTTGGCAGGGGTTTAAATGAGCAGATGTCAGACATGAGAAAACTCTCAGTATGCCAAATTTCTCTAATGTCCAAACATTAACAGTACTAATCCATGCCCTGCACTGAGTTTTGGAGTCCTACCTGCAGGTCGTTCTGTGGATTCCAGTCAGAGTCAAAGATGATGCAGGTGTCAGCAGCAGTGAGGTTGATACCCAGACCACCAGCTCTTGTACACAGGAGGAAAACAAAGCGGTCTGAGTCAGGCTTACTGAAGCGGTCGATGGCAGCCTGTCGCAGGTTTCCACGAACGCGTCCATCTATCCGCTCATACAAGTACCTGCATAAACAAATGAATCATAATGAACGTACATTCACAATAACGCATGATATCTAAAGCTTGATCATCACTGAGCTCTAAGTATAGGTTTATTTCAACATCAAACATCTTCATGTATGTTTTGAATAACCATCTTAACCTATCCAAAGTCAAACCTGGCCATAATGCCTACGGGCTTCTCTACACCTGAGAAACAGTGTCCTCAAATAGAAAACCGTTTCTTCAAGGGGTAGTTATGCTCTTTCATCCTCGTGTCCATTCTCATCCCCACCCACACTGCGACCCGCTGCCCTCCCTAAGGTAATCCATTTCCACCCAACCGAAACCTCACAGAATCTCCTGCTTGTCTAACGCGGTGGAGCCCTGGGGGCTCCTGTAACCTGCTGTTGAACTCTGTCTGAGGTCTGTGCTGCACAGCACCTCACATGTTTACAATAGTTTTGGGTTTGCTCCAGCTTCTGGTGGTAAGCCAGAGAAAAGAAAGGCAGCGGAAGAGGCAGAGTCATGAAGTGGAAAAGAGAGAGGACTTCAACTTGGGAGAGTTTTGTAAGACAAAAATGAGAATCAGGCTTATCTATAATTGGTAAATAACCGTTATTCAAGTCTAAATGTAATCCGTAGTTGTAAAACTCTCTCTGTTATCATACTGCCAGATGATCCCGACCCCTCACTTCATCTCAGCTTTTTATGGGACTTTTGGGCATTATCCAGCACACCACTGACACAGAGAGAACCAGACACAAACAGAGGAAAGCAACATGAGAGCTCATAATTCTTTGATTCTCAGAGCAAAGCTGTATTTCAGCTGGGACTTGGTTTGTACACAGTAGCTCGAAGACTATGATGTAAGTCCAAACCATTGTCAGTCATCGTTATCAGCTGCTCCTCTGCTCTGTGGTAGGGGAAATGGGACAGAAAAAGAAAGAAATCCCATAGCTTATTTCTGACAGGTGAAATACACTGCCTGGCCAAAAAAAAGTCGCCACCTGGATTTAACTAAGCAAATAAGTACGAGCCTCCTATTGGATAATTACTGCATGAGTGATTATCTTTCAGCTGACAACAAGATATTTAACCCCAACTGACGCAACGAGTAGCTTCTCATTTCTTAATCAACCATGTTGACAGACACATCCTGTCGTGGAAAAGATGTTAGTCTGTTTGAAAAGGGTCAAATCATTGCCATGCATCAAGCAGAGAAAACATCAGAGGAGAGTATAAAAACTACTAAAATTTGGTTAAGAACTGTCCAATGCATTATTAAAAACTGGAAGGATAGTGGGGACCCTGCGCATCAGGGTAAGAAGAGAGGCAGATGAAGTGATGCACCCATCATGCCTAGTGTCTACTGTACAAGCCTGTGGGGGCAGTGCTATGATCTGGGGTTGCTGCAGTTGCTCAGGTCTAGGTTCAGCAACATTATGTGTCCAAAGAATGAGGTCAGCCGACTACCTGAATATACTGAATGACCAGGTTATTCCATCAGTGGATTTTTTCTTCCCTGATGGCACGGGCATATTCCAAGATGACAATGCCAGGATTCATGGGGCTCAAATTGTGAATTAGTGGTTCAGGGAGCATGAGACATCATTGGATTGGCCACCACAGAGTCCAGACCTTAACCCTATTGAGAATCTTTGGGATGTGCTGGAGAAGGCTCTGTGCAGTGGTCAGACTCTCCCATCATCAATACAAGATCTTGATGAAAAATGAATGCGACACTGGATGGAAATAAATCTTGTGACATTGTAGAAGCTTATCGAAACAATGCCACAGCGAATGCTTGCTGTAATCAAAGCTAAAGGCGGTGCAACAAAATATTAGAGTGTGTGACCTTTTTTTGGTGGCGACTTTTTTTTTTTTGGCCAGGCAGTGTAGTTGACCCGCTGACTTTGAAAACTGAAACCATGTGTTGAAAGTCCAACCATCAAAAGGCTACGGAGAACCAGACACTAAATTACTCAGAAGTCTGAAGGTGCGTATTAACATGTTTGCTTGTATACTGTATGTACTGTATACTGTATACTGTATATGAGTTACTGAGCTACTTCACTCTGTGACACTGAACAGGATAAATGGATGAAGAAAATGAAAGGATATAATTGTCTATGCGTTGCGTCTGACTCACTTGTTGTGGTGAAACACCAGGTTCTGTACCTCTATTTTCTAGTGCTCATATATCAGCTGCTCTCATTACTGCAAGCTAAAACACAATGTTATAGAAACTGGGGTGCCCTGTTCTTCAGCCAGATCTGCAGCAATATGAGTCAGGTGTTTTTCTTTAACAATGGTCGTCAATGCACTACACTGAACTCCTATTGCTTGAGTTCAAAAGATTAGGTACTTCCTCTTTATCACAGATGAATGGTCAGTAAGCAAGAATGACTTTACATTTTTGAGCAGCAGCATTGTGTTGCTTATACTTCGTACCTTCTCTGAATGAGGTAGTCTTCCAAGATGTCCAGGCAGCGCACCATTTGGGAGAAGATGAGCACCTTGTGCCCTCCTGCCTTCATCTTAGGCAGCAGTTTGTCAATAAGGACCAGCTTTCCTGCAGACTGCACCATAGCCTGCAGGTGAAAGTCGATGGCAGTGGGGCTATGCACTTCCCTGAAGTCCTCTAGGATCTTCTCTTCTGCCCCTAAAAAGCAAGAGCCAGAGTGTCAGCAGAACGGTACTTAAGAATAATATTCAAATATCTACAAAGTCTCTTTTTTTCTGTCTTTCTTTCAGCCCGTAACACCTCCAGTGCCTTAACTATACATTTAAAATCTTTTTAAACTTTCACATGCTGTCACTTGTTCAGTATCATCCTACCTTTGATGAGGTAGGGGTGGTTGCAGCACTTTCTGAGTTCCATCATGGTGTTGACAAGGTTGGGCATATTTTGCTGGCCAGCTCCTTTAGCCAGGAAGGAGAAATTCTTCTCTAGGATGGCGCGATAGTATTTCTTCTGAATGTTGGTGAGCTCAACCTCAATGATGGTTTCCTCCTTAGGAGCCAACTTCTTCTCCACATCCTCCTTCAAACGGCGCAGCATCATTGGCTTCAGGATAGCCTGAAGCTTCTGTACCTGTTGGGCCACAGAGATGACAAAACAGTTGGAGTTAAGACATAAGCGGGTTCTTAAAAACAGCACCGGACATGTCATTAGATTTTTGGGGTATGCTTCCATCAGCTTTCCATAATCAAGATGAAGCTGTTTAGTTTGTGTTCCATTTCAGAGACTGACATTATCATCATAGGGGAGGTTAACTGTAGTGGCTGACACATATGCAAAGAACTTCTCATTATGTACATAATGACTGTTCTAACAGCATAAGGTTAACCAGCAGAAGATGTCTGTAAATCATTTTCATATATAGCGACTGTAATGAAATGTCACAGTGTGATACCATTTGCATCATTTTCTTTTTTTCATTTTAGGTGCAAAGTGCGTCCATAGTAACAAGTACATCGCATTATTGCTACAGATCAAATGGACCCAAGTACACTATTTTATATCAAAGACAGAGTCATATTCATTATGTTACTTATAGCTGGCTGTAGACATCTAGGCTTGCTTAATTTCATTACTTTATGTATTTCATTTTGTCTTCAGATTTATTCTTTCCTCACAACTGATGCAGATCCACATTTCCCAAATCATGTGCAGTTTGTGCTACAGAGCAGCTTAGTACTTACTACTAAACCCCAAGGATTGGACCAGCTTTGCACACCCAGTGCTTGATTGTTTTTTTTTTTAACTACAGAAACTGTACAGGGCCTGATCTAACATCACTCATGTTGTGTGGTGGAAATATGTCTCTTAACAGCACCAGCAGCTTTGACTATGAAGAGAATCACACACTTCCACATCTGATTTAGTGCCACGTGTGGAGCACTGGCTGCTCCAAATGTTTTAACTTTCATCCACTCACGTCAAACATTTCGTTTTAATTGGCCTTTCTCTGAGCATATCTCTAGTGCTACTTCTGACTCAAACTAAAATGGCAAACAGCAGTATGTAGACGTGAGGGCCTTTACTTTGTGAGCAGTTGTGTAAAATGTATAGTCCAACAGTGAGTAGTGTAATACCCCATGATCTGTAATCATTATCCACCATGTGTGGAATGTGTTTGTGTTATTACTGTGGCCCAGTTAGGAAAAAAACATTTTTTTCCCAATGTGCACAACAGGACAAAAATCTGACACAACAATGCGGTGAAAATGTTGAATTGACTGTTGATTTTTTTTTCTTTAGATTTTTTAACAAATGCAAACACTAAGCCAAATATGGCATCAAAAGCCCAGACAATGGTCAGCCTTGACAAAAATAATGTATGCTCACTCTGATTTATTTATGTATCACAATTTCTAAATATTCAAAATGTAAAAATATGAATAATCTGCACACATCTACGAGCTCACCTGCTCCTCAGTCTTGAGGTCTCCAAACTCCTGCATGAAGGTGTTTTCGGAGGGGAAACGTGCCGGCTCCAGGAAGTGGAGCAGGCTGAAGAGCTCTTCTACAGTGTTCTGGAGGGGAGTACCTGTCAGCAGGACCTTGTGCTCCTGAAAGTGGACAAGGGTTCAAATTCAAAAAAGTCAAGCACAGAAATGATTAGAAATGTGTTATAACTCATTTCTCTCTGCAAGTTGAGTGTTTATATACCAAGTTCATGAGCTTGAACCCTTCTAGCAGCTTGCAGTTCTTGTTCTTCAGGCGATGGGCCTCGTCGATAATAACACAGCGCCATTCTATGGCGTTGAGTTCGGGGCAGCCTCCGAGGATCATCTCAAATGTGGTGATAACAGCCTGGAATTTGTAGGCACCTCGTATCACACGGCCCTTAAGACAGAAAGGGGAGACAGAGATGACATCTGTAATATGATGCACAGGAAATGGTCTTTGTTCAACAACGTGAGCTACTGCATGGAAAAACATTAAATTGCTTAGTTGTAAATATTATCAGTTTTTTTAAATAAAAATATCCAAGAGAATATAATGAGTATGAATGTGTGTAATACACACACATGTATACGTCATATTTGTCTCCAGTGGAAAGTCATTCTGTATGCCTGTTAGCATTAAATACCTACACATTTGTTGCTTTTTGCTGTTGACAGCAAACATATGGGTCTCTAAATTTAGATTTCACAATCTAAAAGCACACCTCATGGTTAGTATGCTCTCCATAGGATCAGCAGTGCATGAGCATCCACTAGTGAGTCTTTATTTTGATTGTTTATTTGTTTTTTTTTTTGTTGGTCTGTCTGGGGAGGCTTTGCTTTACCCCGCCTCTCCATTTGTATCTATTGCCTTGACAACAGTCCTCGAGGGATATTCAGTTATCCAGTAACCCCCTCCCACAGCCAGCCAGCAGACTGCTGTAGAGGAGCCACTCTCTCTGATATGCCTGAGCAGCGCTGACAGAGAGCTCCCCTTGGGAGCTGCTATGACATCACAGGCTGCCTGGGAGACAGCCTGGTGGCGGCTCCGCTCTGTTCTGCTCTCACTCGCCTTAATGCCTCCTACGGTTCGTCTGAATACTAAGAGCTCCTAACTGCCTGTTGTGACACATCACATGGCCTGCCAACCACAGAAAGCCTCTGCCCAAGGCTCACTAACTATCTCACAGCCTACTGATCGTCAGGCACGGGCCCTAAATTGCTTCTCGTTATAGCTTAGTGTAACAAACCATCCTCAGATTTTTGGCACGTTTGAAGAAAGCTGCTTTTACATTATATTTAACAGCCTATAGAATGAAATCAATAAAGCAGACCAATATCCAACCAATCAACCACTTGTTCACACATAGTACTGGAACAAACTTTATAGACAACTTCTAAAGCAGAGATATTCTTTAGACCTCAATTGCAGTTTTCCTCCTTTCTGCAGGTGACTTTTCCTTCTGAAACACTGTGACATGCGAGTGTTGTGCAGAAGTTAGAAAACTGTAAAATCTATCTGGGCTTTGTGTCGCACATGGTAATCAAGCTCTGCCTGCCTTTTCAATATCCGACTCCTATTGTTGTAAGCAGGCCTCCTGCTTCGAAACATATCATTACATTACTCACAGGATCTCCTGTTGCTGACACAGAGCTGCTGTTTTCTAAAAAACACTGTGATTATTTTAATCGAAGTGAATCACAGCTTTCCACTCCAAAGGTAAGCGGCAGTATCGCTTTTTGCTGGCCTGTCTTTAAAAAGGAAAGATTAGGTGTGTGAGAATGAAATGAATGGGGCTCTTAATCGTCATGATTGACTGCCTTTGTGTTAGATAACGGACAAGCTGGATGCCTTCTTGTGTATCCACAGGCGATTCCTGCCCAGCTACGCTCACGGCTTTTCTAAGGGGAAACACGTACAGTGGTGAAAAAACATATAAACACCACTAGGGGGAAAGCAGTTCTTTCTTAGAACATATAAAATCTATAGCTGCGCTACCTGTAACACCTTTGATCATGGTATGCTTGCACACTTGATAATTACATAACGAGTTCTTTATTGTAAAGACTTTATGATGAAGAATGGACCCAGGGTGCAAAGGGGCATATGATATAGTTCTCAAAGATTTTTCTAAAAAGAACCTGGGTCTTGAGCTGAGATTGCTGCAACGTTATGCAACCCAGGTATTAATGCTACCAAATGCTCTTTTAACACACAGCTCACACTGCCAGAAACTCACAGGTGACCTGAAAGGTGCCTCTATTGAATACATTTCATTGTTTCTATGCTGATAACATACAGTTACTCCAGTAATCACCTACATGCAAAAAGGATCTCAACGCTTGCCAGCCATTTACCTGTGCATCCCTGAAATACATCTCGTACTGCTGGAGCATCTGCCTGCTGACCATGCTTCCATGGTACACGATGACATTGAGGTGTGTCCAAGTATGGAACTCGCGTTCCCAGTTAGCGATGGTAGAAAGCGGGGCAATGATGAGAAAGGGGGTCTTGATGCCTACGCGATGGATCTCTTCTAGGAATGTGATGGACTGGATGGTCTTTCCCAGGCCCATCTCGTCGGCCAGGATGCAGTTCCGCCTGACGGATGGAAAGCAACAAGAGTTAGAAGAGGAAAAGTCGACAGCTGGTGGACGAAACAAAAGAAAAGCACTTATAACTCAATGACACCTGTGCAAAAAAATGTTAAGAATGATTATATCCCTGGTGTGTACAGACTTCAGTATGTGTGGGGAGTGTGGAAGTTGAAAGTCTAACTATGCTGCCATTATATCTGCAAGACAAATAACCAAGACAAAGTGGTGTGTATTTCTCATGAGAATTTCTTTAGCATTAAAAATTCTTCAACTGAACAACAAGCTGTGTGGTGGGATAATAGTAGGAAAGGTAGAAAAACACACAACAATCCCATGATACTAAAGAGTAAACAGCAAACAACGGAGGAGAAAACGACATCATCAGCAGTAATAACAGACCAAAAGATATGAGATACAGCATAATGGCAAATGCGACTGCCTCTGCTGTGCGGTGTTCTCCAGCAAACCATTTATTCAGCTGTCCAGTGGGTGGGGGTATTATGTCTTGATGCTAATTGCAACGTGCAGATATTCCCACTGGCCTCTTAAGCAGCTCTCTACTTTTGATGAATCTCTCTGCGTAGGCATACACAAACTCCTGCATGCTCACACATAACAAAACCAATACCCAGGGTTAATGCAAGCGCGCTGACACCGTGTACTCCAGATGTACTGCGCAGAGCTTCTTTTGTGATTGTGGGCGAAGAAAAGCAATTGTTGTTGCAGCAGTGCGCACCTTGACAGGAAATTTGACTCTCCTCTCAGGCTCAACCAAATAATGCGAATACAGCCGAATCGCAGCATGGTTACACATACACGGGTAACAAAACTGGATAAGTCATTCATTATTCATTATCTGCAGTCCCAGTGCACCCAGGAAATTCCTCTTGAAATACGAAATGTCTATATAAAATTAAACAGTAAATAGACTCTAGTATTCTCCACTGACAGATTATCTTCACTTGGCCTACCTTTCTTGACATAAAGGGGGCAAACAGAAATACCACTTTGTATAGTGGCCAACAACACCACAGACTATACCCTCTGAAGTGACCATACAGTCAGCTCAGCACATCTTTACAGAGCAAAGCTGAATATTATGACATTTATGACGTTAGGATTTATTACGGGACTATTGTGACAGACAGCACTAGTTTTTTCTAATAAAGCGGCAGCTCATTGTGTATTAAAGCATTTACTTGTATTTTTTTTTACTCAGTCTCGTCAAGTCAACTTGATCATTTTTCACATTGTAGAACACCTGTCCACTCCATATCCCCAAATTCATACAAGCTGACACAAACACATGGATTGTGGGCTGGTTTTCAGTGTGAAAAGGCTTCAGGTCTGTACAGATGTGCATGCACAGTACTCAACTGACCTGTTGTACCAGTTGAAGAGGAGCCAGTTGACCCCCTCTAACTGGTAGTCCCTGAGGCTGTTGCCATTCCTGTATTCCCTCGACTGCTCCCTCTTCTTCCACAGATTGGCTGGGGGCCGCTCCTGAGGGACACATTTTAAAGAGGGGGAGTTTATTCAGCACTTTGGATGCTGACATTGGATTTCTATAAAACTCAAATATTATATCATACTTAATACTCATATACGTCATACTAAGCAGTCATAGGCACAGGAAAATGTGTGCAAAGGGTATAGGAGATGAAATGAGCTATGGTTGTAAAGGTCCAACAGGTGACCAATAAGGAGTAGAGCTAAGAAGATGAACACTCGCCGACCTAACAACACCAGCACATAAAGCGATGTTTCAAATGAAAATACACTCACTTGCTAGTTCATTAGGTATGCTAGTTTAAAAAAATACATTTTAGTATAATAGTCAAGCACAATATCGTTATGGTATTCAGCATTTGTTTAAAATGACTGACTGAGTTGATTCAGCTGTGTTTTCATTTTAGAGGCTGTGGTTTGTAGTACTATTGAATTGAATTGTGTTGCACTGACCCCCTTTAAGTCAGTGCTCTAGGTTTAAAAACAGCAAAGTCAAACAGCACCACCAACTACATCCTGCATAATAATCATACATAAACTGAACATTGAAACAGTCACGAAGGGGAATTTAGTGCTGCTACATTAGAATGCATTTGTTTTTACTCCTGTACCTAATGAACTGGCAAGTGAGCTTATGTCTAAAACTTCTCTGGAAAATCTCTTGTCAAATGCGCTAGTATGCAAATAGCTGTAAGTGCTCATTCTCATTGGTCTCTTTATTGGGGCATGAGTGTTGTAAAGATCAACCTAGTGTTACAACCGCTAGTATGCAAAGTGTGAACTGTGGACAGGAAAGTGTGACCAAAAAAAAAAAAGAAAAGGTTTTAGCAGTACAACTTACATGACTGATCTATGTGTCTGGCTGCTACATCATATTATAAATGTGACAATGTTTGCCGTTCAGCGTAGAAGAACTTTTAGGTTAAGCGGAAAAGGCATGAGTCTTTTTGAACCCACATAGTTATTTCCTCCATCTTAAACCTTTGCATTTATAGTCTGTTCACTAGAAAATATCCTCTGATAAAAACAATCCAACTGTGACTGGCAGCAGGTGTTTGTCTTTTTAAGTATGTTAATTAATGTTTGGCTGATGGTGATAAACAGTTTTGTCATGCAGTGAATGTTTGTGGGTGCCGTGAAAATTTTCATACCAAAAATCCCACTACATTTGTAAACTGCCCTTATTAGCACTTCAAAATACGAGCAACGATAGAAAACCAATACGTAAGAATGCGCACCAGGAGAGCGATAGAGAAACGCTGAAATATTATAGTAAGTGAAGAATGCTGGTGGGTTTTGCTTACCACCCTGCGTGAGTCTGGCTTGACTGCCTGCAGCTGCTCAAACTCCTCGATCTTGCTCTGATCTACGTCGTCCTTCAGCTCCCACGTGCTGTCCTCATAAGGCAGAGAACACCACTTCACCAGGTAGTACACCACTTCCTGCAGCAGGCAGAGGTGAATTAGCACTGGAAAAGACTAGACCGAGGCCAAGCTTTGCTTTTATAATATTAACAAAGGCTGTGAGGAAGCCCATTAGGATGGCCTTGGGCATTTCTACGATACAAAGACATCGCTGGAGTGGAGAATATATTGAAAGGAACCAAACGATAAAATACAGAGTGGAAAAAAAATAAGAGTAAAACATGCTCAGGAATGTAGACACACATTACTACTACTGGTGTATGTGATTATCAATGAAAGAGGATTCACTTTACCTCTCCAGTGTCTTTGTCCTCACAATACGACACCTCCAGCACTCTGTCTACCTCTACATAGTCAGGGTTAAACGGGTCCTCTTCCATCTGACAAGAGAGAAAGAAAGAAAGAAGGGACTGAAAAGGAGAGAATAAACCTAAGTGCCCACTCACCATCTGGAATCTCAGATAACATCACTAGTGTATCAACTGAGCGAGTAAGGAGATTCAAATATATGTACACAGATGTGCCTACCCACACAAGCTAATAACAAAAAGTGTATTCAGCATTCACATAAATTAGTTACACACTGGGTACGTGTCCTAAACACGTATTGCCTGGTCACGGCAATGCCCCCCCCTCGCCAAAAAAAAATATGTGTACACACAGACTGTATTCAATATGTCCACAGACACAAAAACAGCCTTACATCTGCAAAGAAGAGCGCCCTCTGTGCTTGTTTCATCTTGAAGCGTTTGATCTTCTGCTGAATCCTCTTGTCCTTCACCAGCTGCTGCTCTGTGGCCCACTCACAGTGTAGGTAGGAGCTGACAACCACACACACACACACACAATTATACTAAGATAAGAAACCCTAAGAAACACCTTCTAAAGCAGCATCTGAGGCAACTGCTGAGGTTAGTTTGTGTGATCACAGATCCCAGATGTGGTCACAAAGTCTTTTGCCGGCATGCTGCTTGAACTGATTTCTTTAGTCGTACTTGCTATAGAAAATTATGAAGTGTGACATTCGTATTGCCATTCTTTTCATCACTTCACTGAGAAATAATGAATGTTGATGACAGATTATCTGTCATGTGAAAAGAAATTATTTCTCTGGGAGTATGGCTCATAAATCCTAATTTCCAAAACTCTCAAACTGGTATTTGCTGCAGGAGTGAGATAGAATTTTTATTAATGTTCCTGACTTCACGAAGGAAAATTAAATGACTGCTACAAAATTTGACGATAACATACAAGGCAATACTGAAAGCTATCCCAGGGACACCTGTCACGACTGTAACACAAGCTGCAGAGTCTTCTTCAGCATCCTCTCAGAAAGCCTCTGGAATGTATGTTTTTACTAAGCCCAAGTATTTCCGAAAATTGTGTTTTCCTCCTTGGTACTCACACCTCAAGGCTTATAAAAAGATGCCAGTCTTCCAAAAGGTGCTGTGCACAAAATGTCAAAACGCTTTGGGAAAGCTACGTTTGAAAAAAATTATCTGTGTAGATGCAGACAAGGTCTAAGATTTCAGACATTAACCATTAACCAACCAGAAACTGCGATAAACTTACTAGTTTTTGTATTTTACAAAAAACTCCTCCACTTCAACCACGACTCCTGGAGAAACCTACACACGGGGAGAGAGAAATAATACAGAATATAACAATATCATTTGGAGCAAAGCTTTCATTTTGTGCAGATTTCTGGTACAACTTTCAACCAATATAATGTGCTAATAATCGATCAGTGTAACAGCTTTAATTGTAATTGTCTTGAATTTCATTTAATTTAATTTCTTCAGTAAAAAAATAAATAAAATAAAATAAATAATAATTACCTCCTTCTTAGCGATACGAGAAGACATGATTTTGTCAACAACAGCAGCATCCTCTTCACTGGGATTCTCCTACAAATGAAGTGGGCATGAAATATTAAATACCAAGTGTTGCTTCATAGTCTCCCCCCAAGCATGAAGTCACAAACACCTGAGGCATGCTGCACAGACTGTGAATCCTGCTGGTAAATGTGTAATACGAGATTCAATAAATAAAGCGGACAGCTGAAAAGGTATGACGAATTTAGACAATGGAAAACAGGGTGGAACAATAAACAGTATTTCTAAAAAAGGCATGTGAAACTGTCTTCACAACACTACACTCCTACTTTGTCTGCCGTTGCATCTAAATCATTCAAAATGGGCACTGAATATGTATCTTCCCTCTTTGAACAGGCTTACCGCAGGGGTCCTGGTTTGTACGTCACAATGTGACGGTGGAAAGAACAGGCTGTTCTACATTTTACAGAGCATGCAGACCTGTTGTTTTTCTACTGAATGTGTTCACGTTTCTTTGTAGTAGTTTCTCTTTTCTTCTTAAGTCAACAAATACTCTAGATAACTGCTGTGTTTTCAGCAGTTTAATTAATTTGACTCCATCTCCGCGGATTTCTTTTTCAGTATTTTTAAGAGAGGGAACTTCAATTGTTAGCTATATAGGCAGGATTACTTACAACAAACAGTTGAACAGCAGGCTGTTTAGATGCTGCAGAGTTGGATTTCTTGGCTTTGACAATAACCTTGACCTCCTCATCTGACAACCTGGCCTCCAGCTCTTCAGCGTACTTCTTTCTCTTCACCTGGCGATTAGATCGCCTCTTCTAGAAAAGAAAGATGAATGCGGAGAAGCACATTTACGACAAGAAAACCAAGTGATCTTGAGTACTTTATAAATCAACTTCACAACTGAAAATAAAACCTTCAGTTCAGGATGACAGGTTGGTTACTTCACTCAGATGGTTGTGGAAATATAAAAACTACTTCTCAACAAGACCCACAAAAGACCATTTCTGCGAATTTTGTGATGAAAGAAAAAATATTATGAAGAGAATATTTCCCAAAATAATGGGAAACAGTTTTTAAATTTGCACAGGCCAAGGTTTCCTCATGTGTTCAACCAACAGAAGGATTGAGAGAGACTAAGCTTAGCAGACCCAAATGAATGACAACACTGATCATTTTGGATGTGGATAATAACATTAGGCATTAACATTAATAATCCTGTCTACTGTCTTCAATATCACAACTATGCATATGTTCAGTAATGCATAATTCTTGGATGACCAAAGTCACTTTCCCATACTAAGAGGGATATTACTGGTTCTTCCATCCTGCAGGTCATGGCCTAACATAACCCCTTCATGACTTTGTTAAATCTTAACAACGTAGGAACTCCAGAAAGATGATGCTCTGTAAGCAAGAAAAAAAACAAATAAATAAAACTAAGAGAAGACCCAGCTTCTTTCTATTCCTTCCTGTCAGGCCTTTATAATTATCACATGCGTGGGCTGCTGTATCCTGCATCAATACATGAACCCCTCCTAATGATAATATGTAGTTAATTAGGAATAAATGCCACTGAGCCAAAGTTAATTAGGTGTGCAATATAATATCCCTGCAGACATATACCCTCACATCCACAAATCCAAGCTGACCAGAAGCTGGAAAGTCAAACCTGCCACGCGCCGCGACAATAGGGCCGAACCCCTGAGGAGGCCACGCTTCTGTTCTAGCTGTCTGCCACGCTACTTCAACTTCTGCCACAGGATCGTCGTAAATGAGTCATCAACAGACTGTTTTAATTAAGGCCAGGGGCGCCATTTAATGAGCGTAATTATATCATAGGATGTAGTCCGGATAGGGTTCAAAAAGGAGAAAAAGAGGTGGTGGGGCACAGGAGGAGATAAAGTCACCTGTCATCCACACTCAGTCACTTAACATATCTGATATCTGTAAGAACTTAGCAGTAAACAAAGGAGCGCACGTCACAGAACTGTGTTCAAATACTGAAAAAAAAAAAGAAAGATGAACAAAAGCAACACTTCCTTTTATTGTTGCTATTTATCATATCACATCTAAAGTCAAGCATTGCTCGGGTATGTCTTTTGCAGATAACAACTGTTATTGTTTGACTGTATATAAATTACAGTATTGGTTGATTTTGTCTTCCTGGCTACTTACACTGACATAATAATCAAAAGAGAAATGAAATAACTCAGCAACTGAATGAACAGATTTTGCATTGCATATTATATCTAATATTTACACAGCTGGATATTTCACTTGTAAATTTCAATTCACATTACTGAACATAAAAAAAGGGTAAAAGCATATAGAATATTATCTAGCCTGCTATTTAGAATTAGTTTTCAGCTACTGGCACAGAGAAGGGTAATCTAGGATTATTTGTCCATTAATGTGGGACGTAAAGACCTTCATTAGGATGTAATGTATATTCTTTGTCTTTTTTCTATCTTAAATAATCTCAACTTCAAGTGAGCCGCATTTAATTTTCAATAACATTACAGTGTGAAAAACAGCATGTGGCTCTAATTACTCAGAATTAAAAAAAAAAAAAAAAAGGTGATAATTCAATTTCACTTGCTGCTGTGGAAACAACATTTCCTTTCAAATTAAAACCTCTGAATATAAATGTGAACACAGTTTAACTTGTCATCTATATTGCACAGGTGCGTGTGTGTGGTGTGCATGTAAGGGTGCTACTGTTGATCCATAGGTTGAGATAATAGCTCTCTGCCATCAGTTTTTCTCCATCATCAACACAGATAAGCATGTGTACTTGAGATAGCCACCCACTGCATGACCTCTGTGTGAACCACAGAGTCGATCCTTTCCAGGCTCAAACTAAAGCTGTGAAGCCTTCCTCTACGCTCAGCAGCAGCAGCACAAACAGTCAGGCCAAGTACACCACTTCACTCACTTTTATCACGCTAGCAGGAAAAGAGTCAGCTTTTGTTTTTTCTTTCAGCAGAGGTGTGACACCAGATGCAATTACACTAGCACCACATCTGAATAAAGTGGGGAACTGAACTAGTTGGTGGCAAATTCCCACCTGAAATCCAAGTGCTGTCTCACATTATGGGTTTCATATTTTAATTTGACAAGATACGCCAATAGGTTTTCCCATGATTTATATCAACAGTGTTATAATAACAATGAAAATGTGTGTTGCACAAGTGTGTGTTGATGTACTGAAACTTACAGAGTCGTCATCCCTAGAAGCGTGTCGAGGGGGAGGGTCATCATCCGACTCCTCCTCTGAAGAATCTGGCTTTCGCTTTTTCTTCTTTCCAATCTTAATGACGATTTTCCTGAGGGTGAGAATGTGACATTTACTACGCCGCTGTTTGTAGGTGCATTTACTGGTCATTACATTCAGTCCCTGACTATTTATCTGGTACGCAATAAATTGAATTACTATTTTTAAAATGTTTGACACTGCTGTTTGTGGTATCTCATAAATGCATCTATCTCAAATCACTCTGACATTGAAAAAAATATCTACTCAGTATGAAAGCCTACAAATTACTGTTCAGGAATGTGTCGAATGCCGTGTCAGTGTAAATGCACGGCATGGGCAAATCATCTAGTTAATTTTTTGACAGTTCTGAGTGTAGAGAAGAGGTGAGGCACAGAAGCATTATTAGAGGCACATTTGATTTGTCTAACACAAAGCGTTGAAGCTTCACATTAGGTTCAGCTGAGCTTCTTCAGTGCAAACTGAACTACTTTTGTAAGAGCACTTTGCAGTAAAAACCTTGAGGCAAAGAGAACTGTTATTTTGCACTAAATCTATATTCAGACATTTTAACTGCTTTTAAGTAGTTGGATAAGGATGTGCTTGGGTGAAAGGCTGGCTATAATGGATTATGAGAGAATGATGGATAGATATCCTGAACCATTTGATCATTTGACTGTAGGCCGCATGTGCATATGCGCCTGTAGATTTGCACCAGTGTTTGATAAGAGTCATATAAGTGTTCATAAATTTAATGTAGTCCATCAAGAGCAGATGCATCTGCTGCAGTAGCCTCACATTCTCGAAGAATCTCTCTCTCTCTGTCGCTGTACAGCTGTCTGCAGGCAGTTTTTAACCTCAACATACATACAACAATAGCAGCGGAAGGATTGTGGAGAATGCACGTATTAACATGCTCACAATGGGAGCTGCCTGGTTTATGGGGTGAGGAATTTGGTGCTTTGCTAAAGCTCCTCCCTACTCTGCAGATTCATCGTTTGCTATATCATTTGGAAAACTTTTTTTTTTTCCTCACCCTGGCCTAGTGTACACTCATAGTATCAAGACACTCCACTAGATGTTACGATATCAAGGGCCCAAATGTCAGCAGATTGCAAAATTAACAGATGCAAGCTTTTACTTTATGCCAGTGCTTCATGCTCCAACTCTTCCTTCTCTCTTTCACACACACACTCGCATATTATTTCTGCGACCTTTCCCCATATATTCTCTCACCACATATGCAGACGCTTCCTATCTTGCACTTCTCCACATGTATTATCTACTGAGAGGCACAGGCGCCAAATCTGGCTTGGTGTGATATTAATGGCCAAAAAAATATATATATAAACACTGCTGTCATACTAACACACAACGGCATTTTTCCTCTCCAACACACTTGCATACACATAACAAACCCACCCCCGCCTTCCCACGAAGGAAACATGCTCCATAGGCCACACATACAATCACAGGACTATTCACACAGACTGGTGCATGAGCAGGTAGGTCTCTAGTGAGGAGTGTGTCCCTGTGGGATGTATGAAATCACATTAGAGGCTCGTACTGAATAGCAAATACCTTCACCTGTTAGCCAAAATAACATTCTGTTAGACAGTCGGCAAGTCAGTTCTTAAGACACAACCAGAAAGAAAGCTGGCTGCCTGAACAATATGTGAGCCACAGTAAGCTAATCTGTTCCTACAGCCAATTTGCT
Organism: Chelon labrosus; assembly: GCF_963514085.1. Taxonomy (NCBI): domain Eukaryota; kingdom Metazoa; phylum Chordata; class Actinopteri; order Mugiliformes; family Mugilidae; genus Chelon; species Chelon labrosus. The sequence goes on from NC_140339.1 coordinate 16,519,481, forward strand.
GTATTTATTTATTTTTTAACTACTGTTTCCACTTCCTATTTTTATCTGCATTACCCAACCAACATGAAGCATTCTAGTTTACGACCATCATAGAACAGGATGTTCAGTTCATTGAACTATGATTCATTGGACTAAGGGACGCAAACACACCTACTGTACTATCAGTGTAAAGTAGAACACAGCAGATCCTGCAGCATGGTGCCGAAGAGCTGTCCCCTCTACTGGTGTCCCTACCCCCTCTGGATGATATTACATTTCACAAATCCTCTCAACAATGACACTTTATGGTTGCCATGCAACGTGCCCTTGGGAGTGTATTTGGCAATGTGGGCGGTAATGTTCATGATGACATCACTTCCTGTGAAAAGCAACACCAGTACATGTCCACTGACAATATGAATGGCCAAGAAATATGCCAAGTCAGAGGGACGCAATGAAAGAAAAATAAAAATAAATAAGCAGTGGAAAAGGACAAAAATAATCCAAATAATGAAACCGTACACAATGTTCTTTCTTGACCAAATAAAAGCTGGATGTGATATGGACCTTGCAGAATAGCAGTGTCACATCACCAGGCAGCAGCTAAGCAGCTCAGCAGCTAACAGCAAATAACAGGGCTAAAAACCTCTCTCTGATCCACATATGGGAAAACATGAACTGTGAAACGAGCTACTTGAGGGCCGGAAAATCATCAACTGAAACAGACAGTGCAGACGGAGAATATTGATGGTGCTGGCATCTACTGCATATAAGCATGGCATTTACGGACGCAACATGGGATAGCTGGAGCTTAACACAAACAGTATACAGTACATTTTACATGCACACACAGAAACACACAACGTGTAAACCACATCTTAGTGATGGTTGCAGCCTGTTCCACCCTGCTGTGGCCGACACACAGGACCACCCAGGGGTTTACTAACATTGGCGCTAATGTACATGCTTTCTTTGACTGGATAGCCTCCCCACAAGCTGAACTATATTAACTGAAATGACAGGGAGGAAATTCAGACTTTCAAATCAGCCTCTCACTGAGAAAAAGAGGTATGAAAGCAGTCAGTTTTACTCTTCGGGGTCTCAGTCGAGCCTCCCTGATGTGAAGAGCCTTTGCAGAGGCAGTATAAATGCCACAGAATGACAGAAATTACATCCACTGACCTAAGTATTTGAAAGTAGCCCAAAGTCTGGCTGAGCTGAGAGGCAAGATTAATGTCTTACAGAAGCTGAGAAAATTTGTTAAAGCATTTTGCCTAGCTTAAAGAAAGAGAATGTGAAATCCAGCAAGTGAGAATTTAAGAAATAAGGATTTCAACACACTGCCCTTGCAAAAGACGTCTGTCTACTCATAACCCGACAAACTGCACTATGCAATTCGAAACAAGTGCTCATCAATCAACAAATGGAAAAGGCAGCTCTGTAGGAGTCAACATAAAAACCTCTGTATTATTATGAGTAGTTTAGCACAGTATACTTAGGGCTACTGCTGGACACATTCGGGGCCTCAACTGCAATATTCTTTGACAAAAATACACAAGCTAAGTTACCTAGCCTTTCACCTCACACACTGGTCCAAACATACTGCATTCTTCTTATTCACTTGACTATTTTATTTAAATATCATTTAGAAAATAGATATACTGTACATCCATCAGCCACAACATTATGACGAGAGAAGTGAATAACATTGATCACCTTGTGACAATACAATGTTCTGCTGGGAAACGTTTGGAATCTGGCATTCGTGTGGATGTTACTTAGACATGTACCACCCACCTAGACCAGACCAGGCACCGCCACCCCATAGCAACGACAGCAGCCATCTCCAGCAGGATGCAGTCTGACTCAGGCACACACGCAAAAAACATGAAAAACAGCACAAGGTGTTGACCTGGCCTTCAAATTCACTAGATCCCAAACTGATTAAGTATCTGTGGGACGATCCACAGAGGCCCCTCGCCTCAACGCAAAGGCCCCCACTAACAACATTCTGTTGCCAGACACCACAGGACACTAGCTGTAGCTGTTTTTGTGATAATTACTTTGTTTTCCAGCTTTAAGAGGCAATGAAACGACGGCTGCTTTTCTGCCATTAAATGACACAAGGAGGAGTGTTCAGAGATGTTAAGTTGCACTTCATGTTCACCTGTATGTTCAAAATGTATTTCATTTCATTTCATTGTTAACATGCCACTATTTAAATGATTTCCTCAAAGAGTCTAATCTTTAATCAAGAAAATGTCTGATACAATATTAAACATCTTTCAGTTCTCCTTTTTTTGTTCCATCGAGAGGCCTATTTTCTCTCATTTCACAAGTGCACACTCTCCTATTCCAACTTGTTTCATATTTATACTTTAAGATGCAAAAAGATGGAAATTATTTATTTGCCTCCCCATCAGGATTTCAAGAGGCCATCCTCCAGACATAATCTTGCATCTCTAATTAGAGTACAGCTGGCCCTGACCTGACATTAGTGCTCCCTGCTGATAGGCCATCACAAGCTTCTCCATGAGAGTAATAGACAAGTTGCTGGCTTTCATGGCTCCCATCCTCCTGTTGTGCCAAATAACCCCCATCGCTTGTCCCCCCAGTGTTGTCCTGCCCTACTTGGCGTGCTGCCACTGGGAGTGTACGTGTTATGGTTTGATTTTAATGGAATCATGAGAGGATCGCGCTTTACAGAGCAAGATCGTATGTAACAGAGACCTTTTAGTTGGTGTCCCTCCGAAATTCTGATAGTGTGTGACTGAGTTATCTTCAAAGCTACTGTTGTGTGTGCTGCATGTGTGTGTGTTTCTCATCCTGAGGGGCTTATTGACACAGTAGTGCTGGTCCTCGTCAGGAAATCCCCCTTCTTATGAATGGAAAGCTATAATCTCAGCGCAGCATAGCTCACAACTGGAATAGTAGTAACGACACCATCAAGTCTGCTCTCAGAGACAAATACCGTATCAGCACAGTGCACATGGCCACACAGGATTTCTGCTTTATTCAGCAAACATTTTAAAAAATGGGCTAAACACAGACAGACACACACACACACACACACACACACACACACACACACACACATTTACGGTAAGACATGCACAGACCCACAGACACACAGCTTGTTTGAATATCACACACACCAGAACACGTGAACATGCAGACATATGCACCCTGCAAGGGATTAAGCAGGAAAACAATTAAAAAAACAGCTTCAGCTTTTCCTAATGAAAAAAGTGAGGGAAAAGAGATTAGTCAGCCAGCAGGCAAGCACTGAAATATGAACAGCTATACACTGCAGCATATACACTAGACTTAAACCTCCATTTTCTATCATGTAATTGATCTCACAAGCACCATTTTGTTTGATATTTTCCTTCCTACCCTGCTCCTTTGTAGTATCAGCATATTTAGAACATGCCTGCCCACAGGAAGCACTGGATGCACAGCTTTGAGCGTGCTGGAAGAAACAAATTTATATTAGGGAAAAAAAAATGTAAAGAGGAGGGGGGAGGGAGAAAAAAAAAAAAGGGAATGAGCGGCACAGTGCTTTCATCTCCCGATTATATGAGGGTATTTTTCAGCAGGTAGGCTGCCTAGAAAAGCAAATTCCAGCCTGCAGAGAGCTGTGATCAGCCAAGCCTAGCCTGTAAAAAAAAAAAAATAAAAAAAACTTTGCCTCTCCCAAGGGTAGAATATGTTGATACGTACAGTATTCAGTATGTTGATTTCAGGTTTAATACAAATCAAACCTGAAATCTCACACTGCTTTTGTTCCATATGTTAAAATGTATTGCATTTTTGGGGGATCTCATACAATTTCCAAACCTCAATAATATCAGTAATAGTCTGCTGTACAATAAATGTCACATCAGACAACGTGATTATTTACACACAAGTAGATCCTTGAATAAAGGCCTTTAGATACATTGCACAGTACATGAGAGAACTTGAAGCTGCAGGACAAATGCAGTATTTCTTTAACAGATCAGGTCGAGTGATTCCACGGGGCTTATAGCTTCCTCTTACAGCAGCAACGCACAATGGCTTCCTTGTTGATCTATTCTGATTTGTCTAAATGATATTAAATCTTATTGTCTATGTTGAAGTTTTGATAAATGCTCCGCACAGTCAATTTAATGATCATAAACCAAATTTCAAAGACTAGTCACTATCAGAGCTGGCTTTAAAGTAATTTTTTGTTAACTAAAACATGAATTTTAACTTAATTGCTTACAGTAAAGGCCCTAAAAGTGGAAGCCCCCGTTTTTCTTTAAGCACTAAAGTTAACTTTAAAAAATGTTTTTCCCCCCCTTGGATTTTTCTTGCATATGCATCACGTCCACCTGTCACAGCGGCTGCTGCATCCATATTTCCAATCATCTGCTTTCATTTATGTTTCTCATCAGTCAGGCAGATTTTCCATATGATGATATGACCCCTAATTTACTTTCCAGGCGGCTGGTAGAGCATACTAGCCAAGTAATACAGAAGACACTTACTAGGAATGAAATAGAATTGATTTCAGCAGAGACCCACTGTAGGTGGTAATGACATAGTAGTGTGGTCTCGGAGAAACGGACCCTTAAGTACACAGACAGTTAGGATAATAGTCTTATCTCAGGCTCCATTCCCTGCTTTAAAGAACAGTCAGATGATGCAATGGAAGAGTGAACATAAATGCCACATCAAAAACGCACGCTCACAACCTCAAGCTTTCTGAACGCGAGCCAGCACACACCCTCAGCAGAGCCGAGGCTGGAGTAATGACTTTAGTGGAAGGTTAGTACCTCTGCAGCCAAGATAAATTAATATTTCATGGCGAGATCCTCTGTGGTGCATGCACATGAACAGGGCTCTCCTCAGGTATGAATCTCTCACCAGAAGCCGTCATTAAGTGTACAGGTTGTCTCAATTTCCACCATCCTCAACACATTAGCAACAGAACTACTATCCCTCACTGTAGCTGTAGAGATACACATTACAACTACATGTATGTGGACCACCAAATAAACTCATAATCCTCTCCAATACACAGACCTAAATCTTAACATGTGTCCAAAAAGTAGTAGAGTATGTAAATACATAAGTCGATATGTAACACATCTCTAATATTTTGTTTGTTACCAGCCGCATGCAACCTTGTGCTTTTTGGGAATCTGCTAACTTGTAAATCATAAGTTAATGAGGAGAGGGCCATGGGAGGTACAGAGAACCTAAAGTTCAAGGTAGCTTTTTTTATGGGTTGTATAGGTCCTATAAGTTCATATTCAGAATATAAATGTCACCAATATTAATTTATAGAAGCAGATGCTCCCTTAACACCATTACTCACTGCTGCAACCAACTCGGTGTTGTATTACAGTCGCTATGTTTGTTCCGCTGGGAAAGAAATGTGCGTCCTGTGTGCGTCTTATGTCCACACGTAGTCACTCGCTCTATTCTATGTATTGTTGTTTTTGCTCAATTTGACTAAATGTCAAGTCCAAACGCAAGTATGGAAAAGGGAGAGGCATCTCATAATCAGTATTTATTTTGTATTTTTCATATTTACACTACAGTGTCACAATCCTGTGACGGATCATGCTCTGACTTTTCCCGAGTCAAGGCCCAGCCCTACCTTGCCGCACAAAAACTGGACCTGCTGGATTTGCAACTGCCCTTTAAGGAACATAACAATAGAAGGTTTATAGTTCATTTTTATAATCCAAATTCCATTCCTTTAAGTCTATTTCTTCACCTCAACGTAGTTGTCAAGGGTCAAATTTCTGTTGGTCATCGAGTCGTCAAGCTTTACGATTAGGTGCAAATTAGGTGCAAAATAAAAATCCACTCTGTTCTTTATTTTCTAATTAGTAGAAAAGTAAAAACTCTATTAGTAAGAAGATTGCCTGAGCCATAATTCTTCACACCTCGGATGAAATATTCACACACTCCCACTAGCCTCTAGTCATATACAGACAGCTATACGTCATTGCCACATTGGAACCACAGGACTGTGCATTTTGAGCGTCTCTTTTCAGTTAAAACAAAGGGACAGTGACACGGAGTACAAGTACAAAGCATGCGTGTATAAAACCACTACAACCACATGTTAAAGACATGAAAGTCTTCTGTATCACACATTAGTGTATAACCACGGAAGAGTCAAGTAACAGCATCAAAGGACATACTACAGGCTAAAAGTTACAAGTCTGCCTGACCCGTTTGAGTGTGTGTACGTATTTTGAGGAGACCAGTTCCAACGTCTCACGGCCAAAACGGAGGCGATCTAGAAGCCATGTAAAGTGGTCTTGACTTTAAGGTTTTACTAAATGCACGATCAATTCCAAATTTACATTTTCAGACTTTTCTATGCTTTGACAAGGTTACTGAAAAACAGTTATACTATTTCCAGAGAGAAAGCATGTGGCTATATTGAGAAACTAAAACCAAAGCCGGTTTCAGAAATAAACAAACCACAAAAAGAAAGCTGTCAAACAGGTTTAGAAGGTCGGTTCATCATTGGACCAAAATACATTTAATGCTTCAAAATGGCTGGAATGAATGATGTAATGCGTGCTATAAAAGGTTGACTGAGACAATATTAGGCTCCATATGCAGGCTCTGCTGCCTGCATCTTGATCTGATTTTTCTCACATGTAGGCCAAGTATGGTTACTCGGGTTCAACAGCTCATTACCTTGTAACGACTATTAGGATTGCTATCTGCGGCACACTTGAATGACAAACTGTGGACAAATTATAAGCCGTCTTTGAAGAAAAATAACAAGCCTTACACTGCATTTGATTAGACGCTGATGGTTTTATCAACAGCCATCTCCACAGATGCAAGGTGGTTAGGAGGGAAATGGATCTGGGTGTTCATCGACTAACCGAGCTAGACTGAAGCTTCCAGATCTTAAAAGCGCTGTGTGTCAAAGATAAGTAACACGATCAAACAGAATTTTAATTTAAATATGACAACTGGGCTTGTTCTGAGATCAACAATCGTTTAGGTAATCAAAAGGCTGAGACATCTGTGTTACGACGAGCACCACCACGCAAGTGCCTCAAACTGAAGCTGGCAAACTACTAGCACTGTATCACCATGATTGATGCCTCCATTTAACATTATACTTTCTTATTATCACACACACACACACACACACACACACACACACACACACACACGACAAGCAGAACCCATTGTGTGCTACAGCTTTTCTCCTTCCTACCTCATCTAATTATTAATGAACACAGCTGCTAGCCAGATATTATTGTTGACCATTGTCAGTCACTCTCGCTCTAGGTTTCAAAAACACATGCATTCTCAGTGCTGGTTTAAAACGCCATTTTCTTTCCAGTCGCACAATCTGATATTCCCATATTTAAACATTCCCCCGTTCCTTCTTCTCCCTGCCGCTGCATTCACATCTGCACCAGCTGATATTTTAATAGCTTGCGCTGGGTGTGGCTTGTAGCTACACACTGCTTATAGCAGTTTAACAGGGGGGATGGGAAGCGGATTACGGTATCTATACATCAGCACTACTTGCCTAAACATACAGGGCAGCACTGTCTCACATGTAAATGCAGCCTTTGTTTGCTCCTCCCATGTCTATGCTGATGACTGAGCCTGGGTTTATTGTTATAGTATGCAGTAAATTCTGTTGAACTTTGAGCTTCCATCTCGGTAACCACAGGCAGAAAATGCACGCTAGAAAAAAATTGCACCAGCAAAATCAACCGGAACACAAGCAGGATAAATCCACTGCAAACCTTCCTAATACTGGGTGGTTACAGCTTTTCAAATGAGTGATTTCATACTTTTACTCATTCCCATACTATTGATATCACTGTCAGCTGGGTTCTGTATTTTACGAGGTATCACGGTGGTTTTCGGGGAACTGTGATGAGCATTTGTTGTTATCGCCATACTACAGAACAAGCAACCACATATTAAACTTTACGTGCATTTTTTTCAGTTAACATAATTTATTTTTGTCGTACTATCCGTAAAGTGGAGTAGAGTGACAGAGAGTTAACCAGTGGCATGTGTCCCTTCATTCACGCTCACAAAACACTGCAGCGGTTCAGGTATTTATCGAGTTAAAAGAAAACAGATCAAAACTCTTTTTAAGGGATTCTTTTCTTTGACAAATAAGACCGCACTGCAGGGGTTGAGAAAAGAGCATCAAGGACTGTGACTACTTACCCGATCTTGGGCTTCTGTTTGGATTTGGAGGAAGATACAATGCAGGCCTTCCTACAGGCCTTATCTTTGGACCGTGCCTTGCCATTTCCTTTGTGCTCACGGTCACGGTGGGCCTTGTACTGTGATGAAGAGCTGGGGAAGCTCTCTGGACTCATTACCCGCGGGATGTTCTTCTCCCCTCGTTGCCGGGCTTTAGCAATAGCCTCTGATATTATCCTATTGGCCTTCTCCTGCTTCTCGTGTAGAGCTGACTCCATCTGATGGTGTGTCCTCCGTGGCACCCTCTTTTCCGACGAGGAGCTGGATGAAGATGAGGACGAAGAAGAAGAAGAAGAGGAGGACGATGAGCTGCTCTTCATTGGGGGACTGAGGACCCGCACCTGGCTACCAGGACCATTAGCGTTCTTTCGAGGCTAAGGAGCGAGGGAGAGAAACAGAAATAATTAGTATTTAGCATTACTATGCTTGTCTAACCAATATCTCATAAATGCTACTGGATGGAACGCAAAGCTGAGGAGGGAAAACAGACCCGCTTTAGAAGAATCCCTCATAAAAAAGAAAAAAAAGAAAAAAGGACAAAGCCAAATTATTTAAGCACACAACAAAATATGCAGCTAATCAAGTACTATGTGCATGTTCAAATACACCATAACATGACGCGTTCCTCTATAAAAAAAAGTACTAAATAATCAGTTTTCCTTCAAGGTTTTCCATTTAACGCATTTTAACGTTACAATATTGTATTGTTCAAAACACCCTTTGTGTTTTGTAAAGCATTCAAACAACGTTATTAGAATAAGAAGCCATGAATATCACGTTTGTTATAGATAGCAGCTTTGAGTATATTGTAGAGTCATACAGCGCAGCTAATAGATGAGTAATGCAAGTAAATCTTCATTTATTACAGAAACCGATGCCAGCACATTAGGATGTAAATGTCTCTGTACAATAAGAAGCTGACTGTCAAAATTAAATAAGAAACGTGGGCTTAAAAAAATACCCTTTATGGATTTACAATATACTGTGATACATCAGCGTCGCCAATGAAACTATCTCTCATTCAGAAAAACAAGCTTCTGGAGGCTACGTGTACCACTCAGACAGTAGCGCTTGTTGCTGTCCCCATCTCAGATGCTGAGGTAAGTGGGTAGGTCTGTCTCACTCTGCGTGATGCTCACTTCAACTCTCAGCCGCCTAATTAACTCTACCAAAGGACCTTGAGCTTGCGAAAAGGTTGGTGTTAACTCCGAAAATGTTAGATCAGATGAAGGGGACCACGTGTCATTAAAAGTCAATGAATGAATAGATTTTGGGTGAAGTAAGCGAGGGAAAAACATTGGCTCACTGTAGCAGGTTACAGTGAGCCTTGCTCACATAAATAATCCAGCCTGCCTGATACATGATAATATGTGAATAATAGATGGCATGACTGCAGTTATGCCTACACAAGTAGCTCGTGGTGGGCCTTGAGCACAGCGGAGAGGGAACCCATAAATGGATGACCTAATCTAAAAATGTGTTGCATATGCCTATATGGCCCAAGTGGTGGCGGGTTGCTTTTTTTTTTATTTTCCACACTGCTAGCTAAATACAGAGAATTAGCTTGAACCTTACTGACAAAGTGGGGGGAGGGAAATGAATAACTAGCAATTCATTTGGAAGGAAGTGGGGAAAACGCACGCATGCACACAAGAGCTGCATTATGATTTTCACGTGTGCAGCGCTGCTGAGGCTATTAGGAAGAAATTTACTGGATCATGCTGGAATGTTCTCATTCAAGTTAAAAGGTACAAAAAAAGAAAGAGGGAGGAGGAGGAGAAGAAAGTAAAGCTTGAGAGCGGAAGAAGAGGAGCACACATTAAAGAGGTAGTAAGAGGAAGACAAAAATACAAATACAGGCTTCTATCAGAGAGCGAGAGAGTGAGAGGGAGTGAGAGAAAAGATAAAATGCACCAAAACTGAGAGCACTGCAGCTGTGTAATACATCTATAAATAACTGAAATTACAGCCTGCCAGCACTGCAGTGATTTCAATCTCTCTAGCAGCACGCAGTCCCATGAAAACGGCGGGGACCATTACAGCCGATGAAAGGGTAGAGTAAGCTCCATTTGGACCGGACACCTTTCTCTCGCTCCCACCCCCTCTTTCCCACATGTAGTGTGAGCTCTCTGGTGACTGACAGGCTCAACTCATGGAGGACACACACACAAATACAAACACACACTCACACCTCGTACACTGTTCATAAGCCACAGAGCAGGGCAGCGTGGAGAGCAGAATTCAAAGCTGAATGAAAAGGTGGTGTGTGACATGAACAGACAGCAGGGGTGGGGGGAACAGGAATCGCTGTGAATCTAGAAAGCCTTGATAAGCTCTAACACAGCAAAGCAAATGAGTACAGAGGAAAAAAAAAAATCAGCAATGAGTTCAAGATGGCGGCAGTGCAGCATGAGCCAGTAGCAGAGGAGGTTGTTCAGTTCCTGCCGGCCCCTCCTCCTCCTCCCCCTCGTCCCTCCTCCCACCCAGCTCTGAGAGCAGCTCACTTACCCTTCCTCTTGGCCTCTTCACTGTAGACATGGTGTTTTTTTTTCCTTCCTCTTTCCTCCCCCTCTCCAACCGGCTAACAAAAGCCTTGCCCTTTCGCCGGGTTTTTTCTCTCAGTTGCTCACTCACACTTTCTCTTAAAAACACACTCACTCTTTCCCGTTCTACTGTCGTTTTCTCTCACTCTTCCTGAAGCCGTGTGTCCCCCCCTCCCCTCCCTCTCTTCTCGTTTGCCTCCCCTCCTCCTTTCCCGGTCAGCTCTTCTCCTCAGGCAGTGCGAGAGCGCCGGAGCTGTTCGTCTCCTCCTCCCCCAGCGGGCAGGGCTCAAGAGGAGCGCATGGGAGCTCTCTCTCACTCTCTCTCTCTCTCTCTCGCGCTCGCTCTCTCACCCTCGTTTGTCTCTTCACAGGGTGATGAGGGAGCAGCGCTGTTGGCGGTAGAGGAGGTGCGTGGCAGTCCAGGAAGCTCTCATTCTGCTGCTGCGTGCTGCTTTGCCGTCGTCCGGCTTCACCCAAGTCTCCCTCACTCTCTCTCTCTATGAGTGTGTGTGTGTGTGTGTGTCAGAGTTGCCTTCCCTGCCTCCTCTCTCCTCCCCTCTCATTGATTCTCTCTTTCCGCCTGCCTTTGGTGTGCGCTCTCAGTGCCTCTGTGAGCCTTCTCCCTCTTAATCCTTGTTCTTTCGTGCTCTTTCCGCTTTGCCGTTTCTCTTTTTTGCGCCTCTCCTCGTCTTCTTCACCAGCCAAATAAGGTAGGTTACTCCTTTTATTACACAAAAAAAAAGCCTTTTGTGTTATCTTGCTTGCTTGTTTGGCTGATTGTTTTTTCCTTCTTTTCCCCCACTTATCTTTTTCCTCGTTCTCCCTTGCCGCCCTCTGCTCTCCCTGGTCGGGGTGTGTATGGCGAGCTCGAGACTCTGGCAGGCAGAGCGGCGGAAAATGAAAGCACAAAGCAGCAAAATGCATCAGCATGAATATTAGAGATGTCGTTAAAACCCAGACTCGTTTTTTTCTCTCTCTCTTTCTCGCTCACTCACTCGCTCTCTCTCTCTCTCTTTGTAAGGAAGTAGGCCAGCAGATGGTGCTAGCAGTTATTGCATTAACTTTCACAACTTAACCCCCAAAGTACTGGATTTCTCCCACGCCACAGATTGTCAACATCGTAGCTTTCTGTATCCTCATATTGGTTACTGCCAGTGACAAAGAGCTACACGAACACAAAGATAAACAAATTCCCAAATGCTAAAAATATATTCCCGATACAAAGAGCAAACAAAGTATGAGACATTAAGAAATGAACACAACAGGGTGTAACCGGCTTTTTAATCCCAAACCACACAGTACCAGGCACGCACAGCCTATGTTGTCTTCAGTGGTGCACTTTAACAAGGTCATGGTCGGGGGTCAATGCGCTACGACTCTTGGAAAAATAAAATTCCAAGAGGGGAAGTTGGGATGTGTCCAACACATGCAGCTCGTCCTGTGAGCTCTCGGAGAGTGTGAAGGCCTTTCACGGAACTTCTGACAGCGCGATGCAGGGGCCATGTGCACCGGCTGGCACATGGTAATGGGAATTATTTAGAGCCACACGGCTGGCCTGAAGCCATGTACAGTACTCAGCACTACTGGGTCGGGACTGAGTTACTGACAGATACGCTATCAGCTCTTTTCAATCTCTATTTACTGTGCAAAATTAGCTGAACTGACATCTTTCCCTCCCAACACCCTGTCCATTCCTCATGCAGCTGCACACACAGGGCATTTATGAACTGCTCAGCCAAGTCTATATTTTCACTCCTTGTCCCAAATGAGTTGTTCTGATGGGCAGATTCAAAACATTTCTAAAAGCTAATGCACATAATGGTTGCATCTATCATTGTATGATCGTAACAGGTTTGATTTGGAAAGCGTGATCGTCACTTGCGATTCTGTGATTCACAAATATCTCAGTACTTCTTACAGTCGGACTATAAGGCTGCTATAAGGACATTAGTACATAACACAAAAGCCAAGACATCATCTAGGATTCTTCACAATCTCTTAAAAATAAGTGGTGAATATATTTATTTGGATTTTTAAGGATATGCATGTCCGACATGATGCTGTTTTTATATAACCTATGATATTCTTTAATTCTCACTACACTTCTTGTGAGTTATTCAAGTACGGTGTGAAATATGTGGGAGCGAGTGTGTAGGTTACAACACAATATGGCTTTACATTTCATGTTGTACAGATAACTTGAATAAAGTTCTGTGCTACAAACCAACTGGTATGGTGTGGACAGCCTTTACTGAAAATGTGTGTGGGGGGTGACATTGGCACTGGAAGTGTTCTCATGAACTCCGTGGTTTTTGTGTTGTTTTACATCTTACAGCTTCCCGTCTCCATCGCAGACTTCTACATAGCAGTGGCTATCCTTTCCACGTGTTTGCAGCAGCGGGCACTGGATCAACCTACCAAGCCAGACCTTGGAGTTTGAACTTTAAAGCAGACCACATGCTCACTGGGAGCTGAGCAACGGCGTCCTCTCCAAGCCAAACAAATCCACTGTCAGATCATGCCAACCAGGCTACAGTGCCGTGGGATGAGACAACTGCACATACACCTAAAGTGCAATGGAGGAATTTGGCCGTTTTCGTCTCCCTAGAGCCTCTACTAAGCTGTCACAGTCAATACGAAAACAAAACCGTGCCTTTCATTACACTATCTGCCATAGGTGCACTAAATGTTTCAACTTGTGGCACGTTCAACAACACACAATGCTCACCTCACTCTGTGGGCAGAAAAATGAACATCAAGTAACAATCGCCACGTGCAATCAAACAGACCAACAGCCAACAGAAAATTTGATGGGTAAAATGGACAGGTAACAGACCTTTGGAGAGACTCATCTTTGTTAACGCAGATAGATTTGGTTATCGTGTACTGCTGTTAGTGACGATAATAATAAAAAGAAAAACTTTTAACCGAAAAGGCAGATTTTGTCTAGATAAGAGAGGAAAAGATAATAACTGCCAACAACATATACACATGCTTCAACAGTCACATGGCTAGAAGCCACTGCTCTTTGGCAACTAGACAGTTAATATGCAAACAAGCCTGGCAGCTCTGTGTGAGGGGGAGTGGCTTCGTTTTAGGACAGATGAGGGAGGAGAAAGGAAGAGGAGGGGAGGGGTGTAGAGGAAGGGGAGGGGAGTCACAGAGCTGGTGAAAGGAAGCGGGTGGAAAAAAAAAAATGTGTGTGTGTGTGTGTGTGTGCACGTGTGTGTGCACAGAGAGGTCTGGTGCCTGCAGAGGCACAGGTGTCTGTCTCTGAACACTCCATTACTTCCTCATCAAAGGGTCTGTATTAGTGTTCCACTGCTCTCATCTCTTGCCTGTACCACCGTGAGAGTCTCCACTAACTCACCATTAGGGAAATGAGAGCTGAGAGCTAGCAGTGCCCTGACTGAAAATGACAAGATGGCTAGCACCCATCAGGGCTTCAGAGCCTGCAGCAAGCGGCTACTCGCACACACAGAAATGAAACCTTTAACCAGCGGGAATATAATGTCACACAGTACTAGCGACAACATTATCCATGGAGCACTGAATGACAAAAAAGGGTGTTTGATCCATAATACACTGCAGCACACAATGCACATGTTTGATTTTAGACTTTAGACTGTAAAACACTATTTGGTTTACATAATGTTACTTAATGTTATGCAGTAGAGGATAACCCTACTGCAGTGTTCCTAAGACATCAAATATACACCAGGAGCAAGACCAGGGATGATTGTCTTGTACATTTGTTTAGTTTTTACATGTTCTACTATATTTTAGGTCAAGTCACTTTTTGTATTTACAAAATGCCAATGAATAAATAAATGGAAATGTAAAGTTGAAATAATGTTTATTTAATCAGTGGCTACGAATGCAAAAGGTTTTCATTTAACTATGACGAGAAGGATTCACCCAAATCCCGATGCTTACACCTGATCAAAGATGTCCTTTAATAACTTTTTCCTCTAAAGAGCAGACACCAGCATCTAATGATACAAAATTATTCCAGATTTATAGACTTAACAGTCATCTGCAACACCGTGTGTCAGACACAAACTGCCGAATAATTTTAAAACATGCTTTTTCTGATCTTTAAAACTGTACATGAATGCTGGATCTGGGAGTCACATTATTGAGTCCTCAAATCAAAATGTTACAGCAAACACATGATAAAATATGATTAAGATGCTGCTTTCTTCTACAACTATTGTATACGTGATTTAACATTTGCCTTCCTTTTCACACTTCTCTCGAAAATTTATCAGTGTTGTTTATTAAGAAATAACTTGGTCTTTGGTGTTACTCACAGAAAAAAAAAAAACACAACCTCACAGAGGTCTCAAACCGTAAGCCAATGTCATACCTATGGCTTCCCCGATGAAACGTAGATTGCACTGTTATATTTTCAGAAAAGAAATAGGCCCTGCTAATTAGGCCTGTGGATAAAGGCCAGCTTTGCAGCCAGACTGGAATGTGAGGCAGCAGGGTTGATAAATGAAAGGAGACAAGATGCATAGCAATGCTTCCACAACCAATTAAATACAGCACCATGCATTAATGATCCTTTATTCAGGGTCAAGAGTAAGAGTCGCTGGGCCGAGGATACTGCCTTCTGCTGAAAGTATGTCTGAGCATTATTACTGGTGCTGCACTGTGCACCGTGACAGTATAGTACCAACCTAACCCGATATAAAAAGTGTGCACTTCACTTACAGTGACATTATAAGAAAACAAGTTAATGATGCTTTTATTTACATCATGACATCTCAACTTGGTGCTATCTGCACTCTGTTATCATTGGTCTGTGACCGGCAAAATGGGATTTACTTGCTGTTCACAGTGAATATCTGAGCGATGTTGTGTAGTATCTTAGCTATAAATAACCAGATCAGAATCAATGATCAATTCAAAAACAATTAACTTTTTGACAAAACATACTGTGTAGAGAGGAAAGCCCTCCAGAGGGTTGTCACCAGAAGATCATCGGCTGTCATCTCCCCTCCACGAAACGGCTGTACAGTTCCCACTGCTTCAAAAGAAGCTCATAGCCATCCCCTGCCCTCAGGCCAGAGTTACAGGACAATCAGTACTTGGACAAGCAGACTAAAAACAGTTTTTACCAGAGAGCGACAACTACATGAAATGCTCGTCTTGAACTCATTAAGAGGAAAGGGTCGTGCAATAACGTGAAATGCCTAATGTGAACTGCTTAAAACAAACATCGATGTCACTGCGTGTGCAGGGTTAATCATTCAAAAAGCACAAAATGTAAAAAGAACAAGTGAACAGAGTAAACAGATACAGCACTGCTATCAGATCATTCCACGTGTGCATGCGTCTGTCTGAGATATTTATAAAAAAAACACACACGTGCTAGTACCCCAACAAGTATTCACTCCCCAACACATGCTGTAGCTAAAGTAAGGAAGTAAGGACATGCTTTGCCACTGCAACCCTGCACTGCACAGATCAATGTGAAGTGGTAGTAGTTCATCATAGCGGTTGTGCTCATCTGTCTGGTACAGAACTGACCACTAGGGGGTGACTGTGAGGAGGCAGAGCAGGATTGCAAGGTAAAGAGAAATGATGATCACCTTCATGTGAGGGGTGTTAATGTGTAAATCACTCAGGTAAAATTCCCCAGTGTTTTTCTAAATTTCACTAATGATGCATCACAAAAACACAGAGGGGAAGTATGAACATCCCACAGTAACAATGATTACATTAACGAGGATTTGGGGTGTAGCTGGTTTCACGTAAACAATTTGACAATTCACTCAACAGGTTTCCAAACTATGAAAAGTATAGCCAGTCAATCCGGCGAAGGGACTGAGAAGAGCAGCCAAGTGACTCTAACTAGGGCATTTGCCCTTCTTGCATCTTTCAGTGTCAGCTCAGAGGGCAGTCGCTCAGCAAGATTTAAGATGATATTTTAAGGGCTAGTGCTGTGTGCACGCACTAGTGGGCATGAGTCAAAGTGAAAGCAAGAGGCAATCCATCCACATAGGGCCTCATCTCACAATTAGTAGCCGACGCATTCACTCTAAATAAATTTTTTGTGGTCAATCTAATATTAGTCCAATTGAATCTTGACATTAGAACTTGCTTAGATGTCACATACTGTTGAACTGCATACTGTTGATAGTCCTATATCTATCTGTTGTACTGCCACAAATAATCAGGAGCTGCATGTCAGTTACAAGGAAATTGATGCTTTACTAGAATTTCGGCTTTCCTTAAGGGATCTCTCTAATTCATTAAAAGTTGGATTTTATTTTTGTTTAATTGGGCATCACTTCTACTGCACGCACTGAATCAGAACTACTTCACACATTTTAACACCAAAGGCTTTGCTCAATTCAAAGTTTGACCAGGAAAGAAACCGTTTAGCCAGTATGTTCCTGATTTATCTTTGACGTAAGGTCTATAAACTGACATCAATGTTTGTTGTCTTGTTAAATGCTGCCAGCTCTTGGTTCTCAGATCTAAGCAAGCACGTTAATGAGGACAGTGTTGTCATCCATGGTATAATGCGCAGGTTAGCATCATGGAGTCTTCTCATTCAGAAATCAAACCTATTTTTCTTAAAGCGATTCTTTGAATGATTCTTTTCAAATAAATAAGAAGTAAAAAGCAGCATATGACGCCTTCAAAAAAGTGATAATTGCGCAGGTGTTGTATGATTCATCTAACCCAGAGAAAATAAATGCGTTTTGCATATTGAACAGCTCAGAGTTTTCATTCACGTCATACGTCACAGTTTTTAACAGTGGTTGTTCTGAGTAATTATGCGGTGCCCTCTGAATCAGAACTGGCACAGCAGGTCAGACACCAGGCAGTGAAGTGAAGCTGAAATGTGCAAAACAAGCAGGCCGAATGATGCCATTCATTAATGGTAACATAGATGGAAACTGTAGAGTGGAGCTAAGAGGAGGTCCCTTAGGATGCGAGAGAGAGAGAGAGAGACAGACGGACAGAGACAGACAGAGACGGGGGAGAGGGAAGGAGAGTAGGAGGGAGGGATGAGGTGGAGAGGAATTCAGCAAGGGGCTTACTACCAGACCTTTACCACTCCTTCATTACTGAAACAGTGGGACAGCAGGGCCTGTGCCTACGTGAAGACGAACACACAGAGAGGCACCTACGTACATCTGCACACCAGCAAGATAGTGCGGGAGTGTAGTCGAACTGAAGCCACCAGGAATTGAGGAAGGATTTCTTTCCCCTGCACCGTGTGAGGTACATGTCTATTGAGCAAACCTCTGCTAGAATGGAGGAGGCAAAAAAAATATATAATTTCCCAATTTAAGTTTAAATTTTCCTAAGATGAGATGAATATATTTAGCTAATATCATGAACAACAGTAGGAATATGTTGAGACACCAAGATAAACAGAAACATAACAGGAACATCCTACATAAGAATCATAGATAAAGTTTAAAAATGTATCTCCAAACCATAGAGCAGAGCAGAGAATGCACACATTGACGCACATTAAGTACATATGTGCTGGTACAGTATATAATTAAACATACACACTAAATCAGAGATGTCGCTGCGCAACTTTCAAACTAAAATGTTGCTTTGCAGAACTGAAAAATAAGCAGAAAAAGCCATTATGGCCTTTTATCGCTCCTTGTGCCACAAGTTAAGATTATTGGGATACGTCATGAGAACAACATTAACGGTATTAAAAAGGATGAGATTTATGAGCATGGCTACAGCACAGATCTGACACAGAACCACACATCTGGATTTTCATTGCAGAATTTTCATCTACTCTTTGTCGCACATAATTGGACACTCAGCATGTTTAAGATCTATAGACAGATTTAGATTTTCTAAGGGACACTGTGTGAGCTATTACTAAAGTTTCAACTTGGGTTTCTTGAAGCAGTTCATTGTGGATTTTGAGATGTGACATTTGGGATATTCGGGCAGACTTTGGGACAGTGAAAATTGCATACAGGATATGGTTTGATAGCTTTTTATAGCCTCCCCCTGCTTTAAAGGCATCAATTAGCTTCATTTTCAGATCTCCAGTCAGTAGCCTGGAGGAGCCCACGGTCGCTGAGTGTTACCAAAAGGTTTGAAAAGTCAGAGAATTTATCAACTCTGGACTCATCATCAGCTGACACAGACAGCTATTGATCTGCATCAATTCACAATGACTCAGTTAAGGCCTAATGAGTTAATGAGGACCCACGAGTGTTACAAGTAAAAGGCTGTGCAAACGTTTGCAACGCTATTTTGAATGATCGCCAGAAAAGGTAATAGCTCCTTAAGTGTTGTGTTTTCATTACACATGGCAGCCTTAAATGTCATTCTTGCTGAAACATTCATTCATTCATTCATCTTCTGTAACTGCTTGTCCTGTGAAGGGTCGAGGGAGGGCTGGAGCCTATCCCAGCTGTCATCGAGCGAGAGGCGGGGTACAACCTGGACAGGTCGCCAGTCTATCGCAGGGCTAACACAGAGAGACAGACAACCATTCACACTCGCATGCACACCTACGACCAATTTACAATCACCAATTACTCCACACAGAAAAGCCCCAGTTGGCCTGGAGTCGAACCCGGAACCCGGAGGCATCAGTACTAACCACCACGCCACTGCATGTCACCTTGCTGAAACAAACTAGACTAATAAAAATAATGTATGCAAAGCAGCCACGTTACGTCAAGTTACATATTTCCTTAGTAACGACCAATGTTTTTATTTGGGCTAAAACTGTCCCAGTGCAGCAGACAGTGCAAACAGTGCAGACAGTGCAGACAGTGCAGTAGCGCGTATCGACGATTCCAAGGTTCAAGTTATAATCTGAGCTTTCAGGAAGAGACTACATAGCTTATTATGTTCCACATTATTATCACCACACATGCATACAGCAAACAACACCGTTCATTGTTCTGAAAAGGCAGAAGGGAGACAGCAGCACAATAAAATACTGCTAAATGATAGCGGCTATGTTTTATTCGTCTGTAGTGGACCTGTTGGATCAAAGGTGGTCAATCACACTCAAGGGGAGATACATTTTAATGGTAGGTGTGAACACACATACTCAAAGCTGCCCTCTTGTGATGCCCAGTCTGAACAATCCTTCATATTTTGTATATTTTATCAGTTTGCTGGCAAACATCAATTTCACATTAGCATGAACGCAAACGTCAAAGTGGGCTCAACAATCAAACTAATGTTCAACCATGATTTCTCAAGTTTATTCCTAAGTGTTAAAAGGCAAAATAAACAAACGAAGACAGCATACTTTGTTGAAATTAGTTAACTGAAGTTTATCCTTAAAAACGATCAAAGAAATTCAGTCTATAACCAGCCTGTCTACAACCAATGTCAATGTACAGTACCTTTATGTGAGCCTGTATGATGGCAGCCAAGCTCCGTAAACAAAGAAAGATTAAAGACATAACATTGAACTGTGAATTTTGCAAACAAGGACTGTTTAATGATGTAAAATACAAGCATAACTTTCCATAAACAAAGTCTCAACTTACAACATCCGCATCCATGGCAACTAGCTAATGACTTCCTACAGACACAAAGCTGTTTGCTGAAGTAACAAATCAGTAACTAGTCAGCCAACCCATATCACTGTGGACAATCGACATTTAGTTCTGTCAAAGTCAAATCTTTGTGCGGAAAACCATGATCTGGGACGTTTAACTAGCCCTCTATAACTTTATTCAAACTTTTCTTTATATCAGGATGTTTTATTATGAGTTTTCCTCGGACTTTATCTCCCTTCAAGAGTACAACTATTGTGTTAGGTGTAAGCACAAGGACAAAAGGGTCATTACACCTTCAAGTCTTTTCTAATACATTCTGTTGTACAGTACGCTCAGCTCACTGACAAGTGATTTTCACGCTGTCTTCCTCAAACGGAGTAATTCCACACCTAGAGACACTTCGGCAGTTCAGCCTCGCTCTATACCAGTCAAAGGTTAACACGAGTTCAAGGAGGTTGCCTCACGTCACACCAAAAAGCCTTGCATTCCAGTCACATACACACACAAAAAGAAACGTCACATTTGACCGCTGGGCAAACACTCACCCTCCCATTACCCCCAAAAATATTCAAAGCCATTTAATCCCAAGAGAAGGAGGCAAAGGAGAGTAGAAAGGAAAGAAAAGCAGTATAAAAGGAGCATACTTTAAATTCAGACCTACTGTGCAGTTGGGGCTGAAAGAGTTCCCACATGCTCCTGATGCACTGAATCCAAGTACAACTCCCTCCTCCCCTCTGCTCCTCCCCCTTGTTCTTGTGCTCACAGAGCCCTCCCCTTCCGCTTACAGCAAAGACCGGCTGACTTCCTGTTTACCTCTGACCCTTAGTTATCCTCCACCCCCGCCCTTATCTGGCAGGCCTCCAAACAGACAGGATGATCAGGCCGGATGAAACAGACAGAATGCTTCATAGAGCAAGCGAGAGGCAGCGGGGGAGAGAAAGGGAGAGAGGCGGGGAGAGACAGAGCGAGAGAGAGGGAGGGAAGTAGAGGCAGTCAGAGAAAATGACTGAGTGAGTGAGTGAGTGAGAGGGAGGTTGTATATGGATGTTGGGGGAGGTGATCAGAGAAAGTGTGTGAATAAGACAACCTATCACCATGTGGCCACGAAAGCAGCAGTAATCTGAGGGGTGTGAGTGTGCAAAATGTTCTTGCATTTGTTTGCATGTATGTGGGTGGTGGGGTGAAGGCTGGGGTGACGCGTGGTATCAACTTTCAGGACTGATTATGGCATTGCCTGCCCAGTCTGTTTGGCTAGGAGTTACATAAACCTCAGACAGGTCAGAAAGCCACAAAGCTAGCATGTCGCACAAACACAAACCATACTTCTAAGTGTGCACACTGGGGGTCAAGGCCAGGCAGAGAGGGAAAAGCAGCAATACCCAGTCAGATAATAAATCTAAACCAGCGATGCAGACAGGGAGCAAATAGGTACCCGCAATGTCACTGCAGGGGAGCCTCAAGTGGCTACAGCAGCCCAAGCCATCAGTAGCCGTCAGTCTGCAGTTCCCTCTCTTTTCTATTCAGCATGGGAGGCGTTGGCAGCCTCATATTTGAAACATCTTTGCTAAAAATGTGAAGCAGTGGGGCAAAAAAAAAAAAAAAAGTCATTCGTTAATACAACAAAACTGATGTGCCCAAACACAAGTGTGATGACGACTAGGGGTAATTAAACCATTCTGAAGGTGATAATGGCATCGCATAGGAAACAGAGAGGCTTAACAGCAACTTAAACTAGAGCTACTGCCTTGAGGCTGTATGCCTCAGTCAATGAGTCAAGTTGCAGTTTACACCCCTTTCAGTCCAGACTCATACAAAAAAAATTAAAAATGTATGTAGTGAAGACTGAAAGTATTCAATTCAATTAATTTTGCGGAATATTACGTTGAATAATATATTTATATTACAGTGAAGCTGACCTTTGACCTTTGGATATAAAATGTCGCCTCTTGATCATCCACATCATATCCAATTAAGAGTTTTTTGTGAAACTGTGTCATAATAAGCCTTGGACCAAGTTTTAATCACTTCAAGAGAGTCCAAGTAAAAATTTAGAAATAAAGTTTTGAAGAAAGGACAAAATGTTGTGCACCAAAGCACATTTTATGAGGTCACTGTGACCTTTGCCTATGACCACAAAATTGTAATCAGTTCAGACGGACCTACAACACGAGAACCTAATGTCTGTCCTAACATAATGCATGTCCTAACATAAACTGTTATTGAAGTCTAGTCAAATAAAGAAGTCTGTGCACATAAATATTTTGGACCATGTCAGATTCAGGGACTGAAATAAAGGTGTGAAACTTCTTCATTCAGGTTGAATGCACTAGGAGGCAGTGTGCTGTGGTTGTCCCACAAATCTCCAAAACCAGTTTCCGTCTTGCCTTCGGGGCTGAGTTTAATTTGTACCCATATATAGCTCACTCAAATCCAAATTCATTGTGATCGTGAACACAAAACAAAGGCAGAAATTCAATATTAAAAATAAACCACAATTAAATGTCCAAAATAAGAAATAATAAAAAAACAGAACTGTACAAATTATATATTTAACGTCTAAAAACCTTCTTCAGAAATTTATGCCACAAATCAATTTTAGATTTAGTATATGGGTGCATTTAAGATTTACCTGACAATTAGATATTTGTGAATATTTTTCATCCCAATTCTCCAAAAAACGAACTGACAATGTACTGAGTAGATGAACTGACTCATCCCACACTGAAGTATCTAACTGAATAACTACCCAGTGACCACAGAAATATAAAACATTTCACGTTAATGTTGAAACCCTGTAAATTAAATCTCATACTCTCTCTCTCTCTATATATATATGTGTGTGTGTGTGTGTTAAGTGTTATATGCTATTTGTGTTAAAAGCTCTATCCATCTTTAGCAAAATAGTGCTGTCCCTTTAAGAAAGACGGTAGTCTTAAGTTGTTGCTGTTGAAGTTGTGCATGGCTGCGGATGTGTGCCCTGAAGTGAAGGCATGTTGCAATAAAAAGTAAAAAAAAAGATGACCGTTTGTCTTGCTGTTTGTTTTGGAGGTGCAACAGATGATGACGAATGATTAGACTAACATCTAAAACATTTTTTTTTGTTTTATTTATTTTTTCCAATGGCACGCGATCTAACCGCACTGCCTTCGCGATCGACGTATTGGGCACCGCTGCTGTAGAGTGACCATCATGATCAAAGTGAGAAGTGTGTACAGCTGGAGAAAGAGGATCATAGGATTTTAGTGATACACTGCTGCCTATAATATTCCTTAAATATTTATATGACGATTCATGACGGTCTGTACTGATTCAATTCAATTCAATTTTATTTATATAGCGTCAATAACAATACAAATCGTCTCAAGACGCTTTACAAAAACCCAGCCTGAAACCCCCAGAGCAAGCCTGAAGGCGACGGTGCCAAGGAAAAACTCCCTTTTAACAGGAAGAAACCTTGAGAAAAACCCAGCTCATATGGAGGGACCCTGCTGCCTATAATATTGCTTAAATATTTATATGACGACTCATGATGGTCTGTACTGATGACACTAAACCTCACACCAACCCACCTCAAACTTAAAATTTCCATGCTTCTAAAGTATTTTGAGAAACACGAATGAACTCAGTCTGCCGCACAAAGTTTGAAGGTGTATGTACTCATAACGTTAATACATTAGTGAAACAGAGACAGATGGAAGCCTCTAGGAGTCCATAGATGTTGCCCAAATGATTAATAGGACTCAAGCTAAAGTTCTACACACATATGCTCATTTTAATTAAGGTTCATTGCAAAAAGGACCACAGACATTTTTTTTCCACTTAATTTAACCTCTGAATACAGATACCTGAGTATTCATTCTTGAGCCCAGGGCTCATCACAGCTGCAGCTGACCATTACAACCATTGGAAATCCTAATTAGCCACATTCACAGTGGGGGAGTGACGAGTGGGCCGCTATCCCCCCGATGCCTTGCCTGTTCAGCAAACACACTATCAGCAGGCTCTTCACACATCAGTGCACATGAATAGCACAGTCAGCCTGTAAGCATCAACACAGGGCTGGATGTTGACACAGACAGGGAGAGGCTCGCTCATATGGCCGTGGTTCATGGCCCCATTTCAATCAAGGACCTTTGCAGATGAGCAAATGGCCTGCGTGGATGAGCTCTAGGCCGTCAGTTTTGTTGTCACCTGCTGCCTGTTAGGGAACAGTCCAGGTACTCAAAGCACAAGTTGTGTTTTGGCTCAGGCTCATGATTTGGTTTCAGAAGTGGGGGAACACAGGGAGAGAACCCTGTTTAAAGTGATTTAAATAAGACAGAAAAGGTGAGGTTTGTACACTAATGTCAACCAACACTTCAACGTCCCAGTAGAAATGCATTGTCAGTAGTGCCATGGAAAATTCAAAAGCTCTTACGAATGAATTCTCAACATGTCCACATGTCTAGTGTTACTGTTTTAGTTAGGGCTGGGCGATACATCAAATTAATAATAATTTTTTCTCCCTCTGTTACCCATACAGCGGCCAGTTCTCAGTAGTGACGTTTCTTTTACGTCACTTTTGCCAGTTCACAATAAGCCGGAGTAATTGTAGACACAGATGCAGAGAATCACCAAATAAAAGTCATCACATGACTTCACTGACATGGAAAAGGTTCGGCTTTACAATGTCCAGGAAGGAACAAACCTTTGTGCCGTGTAAAGTTCTTAAAGAGTCTTTAAAACTAAACACTGCAGCACTACAAACCTGTGGCAGCACCTGAAACTAAACCTTGCAGTGAATGGGAGACGTGTGTGTCTCCATGAGATCGTGATGACAACGCCTAACACAGCTCCAAAACCACAACTAAGAGGCAGTAAACTGTAGTTGCCCTTTTTTCT
Organism: Chelon labrosus; assembly: GCF_963514085.1. Classification (NCBI taxonomy): domain Eukaryota; kingdom Metazoa; phylum Chordata; class Actinopteri; order Mugiliformes; family Mugilidae; genus Chelon; species Chelon labrosus. The sequence continues at coordinate 16,544,658 of NC_140339.1, forward strand.
AGCGTCACGCCATATGACAAAAGAGGACACCAATGTAAGGAAATTACACAAGTGCATGGATTCCATTATAAAAGAGTATGAGTGTTGACACATAAGAAGATTGTGGTTCTGGTGGAGAAGTTGTTTTACTCAACAACTACAAAACTCTGGACCAAGAGAAACATGCATGAACCCGACAAAGACTATAAGGGTGCTTTCAGACCATGTAGGTTGTTGTTCTGAAACCAGGACCATGTACCGTGTAAGAACACACATTAACGGTTTTCTACACATAGAAACAGAACTCTATTGTAAATAAGATTTTCACGTAAAGTGGTCCACAGCCACACAAAAACATACGCTGGTGAAAGAGAGCACACTGGAGACCTTTTTGACAACATTTCAAGCCGTTTTACAAAAATATTTTCTTCTCCATCTATTTTTTAACAAATGATGCACATCTTTGTAAATGGTGCTTTTTGGTCTTGTTAGCCATATAGTTTTAATCAAGAAAACTTATTTGTGAATCATGTTTGTGTCAAGTTTATGTAAACAAGAAATAAAAAATGCATTAAAATTGGGAATCCCCGATGACACTGAACTTGACAGTCCATTTTTTGGCTATATTGTCAAGCCATAGTTTTAGCATTAACAACTGTCACATCTGCTGCTTTAGCTGTTGGTTGTGTGTCACTCATAGGCCAGGAGGCTGCGTGGATGCTGCTAAGTTACTAGCCAACTGAGGTCCAGGAACCGCCTGAAGCCTGTTACAGCCAGCTAATGCATTCTCCCAACCTCCCCCTCTGCCTCCCTTCTCGCTCTCATGCTCTTCCTCTCTGTCTCTTTCTTTCCTAAGCTCTCCTTCATTTTCCATGAACTACTGCCCTCTCCATCTCCCAAGCCCCCTCCCCCTCTCTCAAGTGCTAACCACTCTCTTTCACCATGCTCTTTTCCTACAGCTCTCTCTCTCTCTCTCTCTCTCTTGCACGTGCACATGCACTCATGCACATGCACTCATGCACAGAGACACACAGAAAGTGTGGCAGCTACCACAACAGCGTGCAACCTCCCCCACACTCCAGCGAGGCAGTGTGCAAGTGCCTCTGGCTTGCCCTGACCCACATCTTGATATAGCCCTAAGTATGCTTACAGCTAAGTCCTGAAGACACTCCTGCCACTCTTAGCCTAATCAGGCCTGACCTGCTGTCGGCGCACTGGGCAGATAGACAGGCCAGGCTGGACGGACAATTATCATTTTCAGAAAGCGCTCAGACTGCCCTAGGTGCCGCCTATCCCCCCTCCTCCCCACTCCAGGTTTCCTACTAGACAAGCACATGTTCTATCTGGGATAGTTAGTTAAACATTACATGGGAGACTGGATTCTGTGCCATGATAAACCAGGAAGAAAATTCTCCTAATGACAGCAAAGAAAATGAACTTGACTGCGAATATATGGTGGTAAAGGACAGAGCGGACAAGTCATATGGTGATATGATTAAAGTCAGACTAGGATAGGAAAGATAGAATAAAACATTCAGAAGGTAGATCTGCTGGCTGGCTGTAAACAGATACTTCATATGTTTTAAGGACGTAACGAATGTATTACCTTCTCTTCTTTGTATTCAATGGGTGGTGGTTTCCTATACTCGTGCCCCTTCTCCTGGATGGAATCGGCCCATGAACAGTTGGATTCGTCCTGTTGCCTGAAAGCATCCTCCAGCTGTGGCAGTAGGTCAGGCAGGAGGTCAGGAGGTTCCAGGCCATCCAAGTCTTCATCCTGAGCATCTGATGGCAACAGGCTGTCTCCCAAAGCTTGGAATCCATTAGTGTTGATAACCCCGCAGCTCTGAGGCTGCTCAGAGGGCAGGTGGCTGGCAATGCTGGGGTAGCAGCTCATGGATTCACCAAACATCTCAGATGACTTGCAGTTTCCCTGGGTTTCTTCAGAACAACGCAGGGCTCGGAAAGGGCATTCCTCTGCTTGGCTAACTGGGGTCCTCGTTAGCTGCTGACTCATAAGTGCTGTGGATGGAAACTGGCATGCGGTCCCCGATATCTCAGGCACTGCAGAAGTGAGTGGTGCAGAGGTGGCGGGTCTACACACTGAGGACAAAGACTGCTGACTGAGACTGGGTATTTCTGGCTCTCCAGGGTAGGCAGGGTACTGAGCCGTTTGGTAAGCACTGGCAGAACTGACAGAGCATGTGGGCAGGGAGTGAACCATAGATGATGAGTGCAAGGGGAATGGGAGATTAGGGTCTTTTGGTCCCGAACCAGAGAAGGCTTGACCTCCCCTGATCAACTGGTAGCTACCCTGCTGCTGCTGTGTTTGTAAGCAAGTCCCACTCAGAGAGGCATTTTGACTTTCCAAATAAGACTTTCTTGAAAGAGTCCTTGAATGGAACTGTTGTTCTCTTCCAGTTAGTTGGTGCTGAACCTGCTGTTGAGTACAGTGGATTTGCTGCTGTGTGCTGGATTGACTTCCTTGAGGAAAAGAGAAATTGTGATGCTGCTGTTGCTGAAGGGACATGGTCTGTGTGTTGATTTGTTGGTGCTGGTTTAACAGCTGTTGCTGATGACTTTGCTGTTGTTGCAGCTGCTGTTGTTGCATTCTGCGATGCTGCTCCTCTTGTTGATGACAGGGGTGGTGGTGTTGTTGCTGTTGTGTTTGTTGCCTAGCGTGAAGTTGTTGGTTATGCAGTTGCTGCTGCTGATGACAAAGCTGCTGCGGTTGAGATAAAGGTTGGTACATATTCCCATTCTGCTCCTGGTTGCCCCACATTGGACTGCTGCTGTTACAGAACAGTCCATTGGACTGAGGTACCTGGGTCATGGCAGCATTGTGGTACTGGCCACGCTGCTCTATAATCATGCCACTACATGTGCTCCGAGAACCAGAAAAGCCCTGCCCCATAGGATTCTGTGCCTTCATGTCAGCATAATGACCCATAGGCTGACTGTAACTGTGTATGGTTTGTTGGGTAGAAACTGGTGGCATCATGTCTTGATGCTTCCCCGGGCCAAGAGGTTCCACCTGGAGGGGTTCAAAGTCCGCACTGAGGTTTAGCTCATCCACAAGAGATGGTCCTGGGTGGAAGCCATCCTCATCCAGCCCTACCAAACCTCCATCAAAGAGGCTGGGGTCATCAAAGAAGTCCATGGCACAGGCTGGAGGAGGAGTGGAACCTTTGGAACACCAGTGTATCCAAGCTGGTCCCAATGAGCCTTTCTACAGAGCTACAGCATGTCCATTATAGTGTGTGCCTGCCCTGAAATGAAGAGATAAAAATATTAAAATATGAGATGGATATGAGAAGATACAGATTTCTGTTTCAATCTGAAAATTATGGCGTAGATAGGTCAGATTACAAACAAACTACAAGCCACATATCCAAATAACCCTTACTACAAACACATAATTTTCATTCTGATGTTTTCTTATTGTAACAGTGATACATAGTTTTACATACGTAGAAATAAATGAATCGCCATTCTGCATCAAAGAAAGCTGTAAAAATCTGAGTAATGATGAGGTCACAAGTGAAATATTTGGTACTGTCAGTCATCTGTCAGCACTGGCTTTCATGTGTGCAGCAAAGCAGCTGGTGCAAACCAACCGCCAGCCACCAGCAGGTGCCTTTTCCTGTACCCCCACCCTTTTTCCCCCCACACACAAATGCACCTCAACCCCCCACCTCCACAACCAATGAAGCTGCCTGCCCTGCTACTGCAGAATGTGTGGGAGGTGCAGACAGCTGATAGAATTTCAACAGCTAAGGACAACGGCAGAAGAGGCCCTTCGAGTGCACGTCTGTTCTGCAACCACAGACCAGCGGAAGATGACAGAAGTCTACCCAGTTCAGTCATTGCATGCTGACTTGCTATGCACACAGGCAAAAATAAAGAAATAAATTAACATAAACCTTTCTCCAGTAACCTAATCTAACATTAATGTTTGCATTCTTATGTTTTTTTGTTTGTGTTTGAATTGCAGCCACACTGGTATGAGAGTTTTATAAATACCACTCTTTAATGCCTGGTATTGCTTGTGATTTTAATTAATGCATGATTTGTGATTTGTCATCAAAGGCCCAATAACTCACTAAGCAATCAGTACACAAAGTCACTTAAATAACAGTGCAATGGTTGACTTAGTGCCTAGTGAAGTTAGTAACGTTTGGTGGACAATTCATCCTCATGGCAAAACATCCTCCAATCTGAACGCACAACGCAAGATTCACCATTAACAGCGAACCGTCCACAAGAACAATACAAAATAAATAAAACAAAATCAAAATAGTGTCAGGATGCTCACATTCAAAGAACAAAAGCACCATACATGGCTGTTATACTAAAATGTGACTGTCAGGGGCAGGTTACTGTCTGCTTGTTGCCATCCAAGGAAATCTTAACGACTCCAAAGCATTTTAAATATTTCAACTAACTTCCAACTTTTCACTATCGAAGTTTTTCTGTTAAAAGGACAAAATCCCCACATCAGCTACCAATATCAGTATTGCTTCCAAAGTTTCTATTTCCATTTATCATTGTGATCAGTTTACACTTTCTGAGTTGGTAGGGGGTCAAACATGGGAGAACTGAGACAGACAACCATCACACGCACACCTGCGAGCAATTCTAGAGTTGACACTTAACCTAACCTGCATGTATTTATATGGTGAAAGGAAATCAGTAGTGAATCCACACAGGCAGAGGAACATTTAAACCTGTAATGATTAATTATACAGTATGACCACCTTACCAACATTATGTTGAGGACAGAGTGGAAGCTATAGCAGTGCCTTCTGTTTACCTTACTTCCATTGTAACTTTATTACGTTGTTAACATCGATGCTGAACAATTTATGCTGTCCCATATGAATAAGTAAAACAAATAGTTCATACCTGACACTGATTAATAAAACCTTAACCCCATTAGAGAGCTATATTTTATTTACTACTGTCCATTCAAATGCAGTAAAGCAACGTCTGCTATATAAATCCTAAAACTTTAACCAAAGTTAAATCATAAATGTACCAACAGAAAAAATATCTAATTTGCTGTAATATGAATACATGTCCTGCAAACGGGAACATACCATATATACTTTCACTCTCCCCACCAACCACCAAGTCTCGGAAGAAATCTATTCACACAGGCATGAAGCCATTCCTGTTTTCAGTCTGGGCTGTGCTTCCAACACAGGCTTCCCAGGGCTTTATGGTTATTATCTTTCTTCTTTTTTTTTTGGATGATGATATGACATGACGCACTTCCATTTGTCACATCTTAAAGCGTCATTAGATGCCAATATTCATATGATACAAACTTGTGACTCGCGCCGCGCCGTCAACATGCAAAACCAGAGGGTATGTGAAACCACTGCCTAATAGTATTACACTGTCCCTAACAGTGGCATAGCAGTTTTTAAGTGTCTAAGGAGTTATTTTATAAACCTTGGTTACTCAACCACAGTGATACTCACTAGCATGCACTGATCATTCAGGTTGATACTTGAATTTGAATTTGGCCCACACAATAAGAAATTTAGATAAAGTCCACACGGCCTTTAATTCAGCTCCAGCTCATCTGTCTCATATGAAATCATTTCCCAAGCTTGTCAGGTATGTTGTCCCTTGATGTTATTCTAAGTAAGTCTGAGACAAAGCTCAAACATTCAAGATGGATTTACAACAGTCAACTTGAGTTAAACGGCATGGATAACAAAAATAAACATGACATACACTCACTTACCAGTTTACTCCTCAGTACACTAGTGAAAACGAATGCATTTTAATGTCCTTTAACAGTCCTGCACTAAATCCCCCTTCACGACTGTTCAAATGTTCAGTTTATGCTGAAACAGCGTAAGACATGTGGTAATTCTGCTGTATGATTGTTTTGTAGGATATAGTTTGTGGTGCTGGATTGACTTAAACAGGCGTTTTTCTTACCTATTATGGAGCCTTCCTTGCCCCTTGACTATAATGGGGTTGCCAAAATAATAGAAACATGCGTATCAACACACAATCCAACACTGCTACAAACAACAGCATCCAAAGTGAACACACAGCTGGAACAACAGCTATCTCTGTTATTTTTGAACAAATGCTGAACGCCACAACCTTCACTAATCTTGGATTTATTAGAATGCCTTCGTTTTCATTAGTGTACCTAATGAACTGGCGAGTGAGTGTATATTCTTATGTAGAGCATATTCCCTAGCCAGCTAGCTAAGCCACTGCTACCCTTTAAACTACCACCCATCTGGCCCCGAGGCGCAGACCGGTCCCCTCGTCCCAGCTGTTTCCTTCATAATCGTGACGTTGTATGCACCATCCAAGCACGTGCAACTCCTGCCCAATATCAACAAGAGTTGTGTATTTAAACTGGCTGGAGGTCGAAATTGAATCCTGTGACTCATGTCATACAGATGGCCACTCCTGAGCACCCCTGTCAAACAGCGTCAAACCAACAAAGCTGCGCCACTGTTGCCCCAAGATTTAAAAAAAAAAAAAAAAAAGTTAGCCACGCCGAGCTAAAAGGCAAGGGTCGCTGGGACTGAGAGCGCGTTTTAATTAGCATTCAAAAGACTTTGCCGTTTGTTCATTTGTTTTAGTTGTTAAAGCGGCACCGTTTGGTAACGGCGCCTGTCGTGTTTTCCAAGCGTCGCCAAGGAGTTTTACTGAGACTAAATGAGCTCACCTTTTAAGTGAGCAACAGCATCCTCTTCATCATCTCCCCAACAGAAATGGCTTCACCTCCTTGCGAGCGCGGTGTTTGATAAGCCAGCCAGGCGCCAGTGTGTTACGCTACTTTAAAGTGGGGACAAAATGAACGCACGTGGGGGGGATTTGAATTTAGATTAAAAACTGTTCGCCCCTGGGGTCTCGAGACGGCCGGTCGCACGTGCTCCGGGCAAAACCTTCACTTTGGATTCAAAAGGTGTCGTGACGTTGCTCACAGAAGAAGACAAGGAGAAGGAGAAGGAGGAGGAGGAGGCCGGAGATGGATGGAGAGGTCGTCAGTGATGGTGTCCATGATAATACAACAAACTAGTTTGTTATCCTCGCCTGACTTTCGTTTTAATTTCAAACAGGAGTGCCGACGTGCCGCCACCGCTAACAGTCAGCGCGTCCACATTCAAGTACCGTGCTGACTGAGCCCGGTTGGTCGCTGTCAGTTCAGGACCACCATGACCAAGAACCACCGAGGACTACTTTGGAGCCACGCGCATTTCCATTTACGCGACAGACTCTCGAGAAACTACGATGATATTTGCGGTTTTATTAGGCGGGACTTGACGGGAACTGATAAGTTTGGAAACTCAACCGTCTTGTTTCTACCGGATAAATACACACTCGGCTAGGCGGTGTGTCATCAGACAGCTGAGGCGACCGTCACTGACTGACTGACTGTCCGAAATTTGACAGCTTGCTTGAATGAAACGGAAAACCCTTGAGTCCTAATTGTTTCCTAAAAGAACACCAAAAGAAGTGTTATTTCTTACCTGAAATTAACCCCAAAGCGTAACTTCAGTACAGACAGAGTGTTATCGGCGAAGTTGTGACTGTGTTGTTAGTTGTACTCCTGCTGGCGACCACGGCACAGCCGCTCTGCCGCTGCTGCTGACGTGACGATGATAACGCCACATTTGCATATTTGTGACTCCCGCTGTGATTGGACCACCGACAATTTGCCACAATGCCACTTATCCGTATAAAATTTCAAACCGGTTCCACCAGTATGAGTACTTCGGGGACGGTATCGCCCCAGCTTGCCAGGGGGAGCGGCTGATTAAATCACGTAATCGTTTGTAAAGTCGCTGTGTTGACAGAGTGCATAAGATGGCCGCGTCCGAGCCAGAGCCAATCAGGAGAGGTTTTACTTTTGCACATGTAGCTGAGTCGCTTCTCAATGCGAGCACGACAGGAGTGGGAGAGCCGCTGTCCAGTGTTGGTAAATACCGACCTCTGGTGGCTGGCTGAATGAAGTACTACCCTAAATATAAAATACAGTGGACGCCCAGTGTTTTCTAACAGCATGTATAGAAATAATAATGAATGAAGATTCTTTGTCATCCAGGACATGGTATGTCCAAAAAAAACAAAGCTTAAACAAAGACAGCTGTACTTTTACCACTCAATGAGTTTTGTGTTTTGTTAGGAATACACGTGGGTGGTGACCACTTAAGACTCACATAACTAGATACGAAGTAATAATTGAAGGAATTCGTTTAGTTTTTAGAAACTAGATTCAATGTACAGTCTGTGGTCTGGAGCCATTAACGGGTCATTAGAGCATCAGGAAAACAATTTGGTTGTTACAGGTTAGCATCATCCAGAGATGGTCCTAATAGAATCCTAAACTCCACACCAGTCACTTAGAACTGACAAGAAGACAGAAATCTCAACAAGTCCATTTGCCTCTACTTTAGATTTGTTTTTACAATAAAAATTATATTTTTATATCCTCATTTGCTCTGGACCATAGGCACACTACAATAGCTCTCCAGGCTGTCCCCTTGGCTCTATTTAGAGTGATTTAATATTCTATATTTAGCACAAAATAAATAATTAAATGCCTTAACTGATCTCTGCCTCAGGCATCACTGGTGGTGTATCATTCATCAATTTATGACAAACTCAGGTACAGTTGTAAACACAAAGTATGAGTTTTTAAAATGATTTTATTGATTTCAGAGAAAAGCATTTAAATCCATGTCGTCTATGAAGTGGAGAAGAAATGGTTCCGTACAGAACGCATTAAAACTCACTCATCTGAAGACGCCGACAGCCCAAATGAGTGTGTGAAGTACACTGCGTTTTTGTAACGCCTCAGCCTTTCCCAGCAGCTATTAGTAGTTGTTTCAGCACCATATTTGCTTTTCGAGTACTAACATTTCCTTATGGGATTCTCACGTATTTTAAACATCCCATCCTTTTTCCAAACAATCCTTGCATATCTAAAGTGGTTGAGTAGCTTGACTGCCAAGCTAAATCTCTCTTCAAGTGAAAACCCACACTGCTCTGGATGAAATGATAAAAAAAAAAAAAAAAAAAAGCTCTACTATATCACCATCATTTTGTGCTGCTAAGAAAGTAATTAAAAACTAAACCTTATCAAAATATATCAGATTTTCCTTCAGACTTACAGGTGGAGTACTTAGAGGACTCCCGTGGTAACTTATATGAGCAGAGAGCTCAAGTAATTTACAATAATTTGTAAAGAAAACCAAAACATTCACTTAAGAATCTCCAAGCATTAATGAAGACGTGTCTCTTAAAGCCAAACTTTAGCAGAGCATCTATTATTTACACCTCAAACCTTTAATAACCAATAGCCAAAGATACATAAAACATTCAAAATCATTTAAAATCAGACAGACAAAAGAAAAAAAAATAAAAGAAAAAATATGTGAGCTTACATGTTCAGCATCTCATTTAAAACCAAACTGCCTGCTCTGCATTTTATATATGTGTATATATTAGGAACTATGTAAGACAATAGTAGAAATAAAAAGAAATCATTGTCCAATAAGAAACAAATATAAAACTCATCATGTCACTCTAACTGAATATTTGGAGAGGGTGTAATTAGGATGTTTCATTCATTACAGCTGTGACAGACATTCCAATTCTGACTAATTGACAGTCCTGAGCCCATTTTAACAAGTGGTATTAATCATGCAGTCCACTATACTCATGTTTCACACCTCCTTTTTGGGACAGTACAATTATCACCTAACCACACACGTGTGTGGAATCAAAAAATTTAAATGAGAATGCGCTTTGATTGCATCACAGCCTAAAAGGTGTTGGCGAGACATCCATTTGTCATTGTCGATACACATATGATACAAACTTGGTTTCCTTAATCTAAAGCTGTTTGAGGAGGTACATACAAAGCTTTTAAAGCTGAGCAATAAAGTGGAGCATTGATATAAAAAGTTCTCCCAACTGTTTCAAGGATCCAGTTCACTTAAACAGCTGAGGAAAGTGGCGTGGTATCCAATGTTCGTATGCTTCCCTCTAGTGGCCGCTGAGGCGACAGTACAGGTTCAGCTCTGGGGAGGATTGTCTTCTTTGCTGAAAGGCTGTGTAGATCCGGGCTTCACCCAAGACAACCCTGACACCTGTGTTCCCTTGTGGTGATCCTCAGGCCGTCTCTAGGGCAACAAAGGTAATTTAGTGCTGGCACAACAGGAAGAGCTCAACCAATCACATGCTTCTAGCTTACTCCTCCGGCAGCAGGTTGCACTATAACTTACTTTGTATGTGAACATCCTCTCTTTTGCTTCTTCGTGTACAGCTGGGTTCCACGGAGAAAAACTGAAACCAATGGATCAGAGAGGAGGTGTGATACTTTTCCGGGAATTTATTATTTTTTTATTGTAGAAGTCAGCACTGGAATGTTAAAAATTAGGACAGTTCACCAACCTTATTGCGTAGGGATCATCTATCTTGGGCTGGTCAAAAAGATGACTGTTGCATAGTTTCACACTTTCCACCACTTTGCTTTTGAACAACTGCACATCCTTTTCATATCTGAAAGGGAAAAAAATAGTAAGCCTTTTTATACAAAAGCAATGTTCCACAGATTGTTTTCTCATTTTTAAACACCATGTCTATATAGTGAGTTGCCTTTAAGAATAGGCCTATTTTGACTTGCATCAAGAAGCAAAGGGCTCAGAATTTAAGACATTCTGATTAGCAGCTTCTAGTATTCCTCAAACTAGCTCTCATATACACTTTAAATATTGAACCAGGTCACAATTTTTGGCATTAGTTCCTACTGTTGGGCATGTGTAACAATACTTTCCTTTAACCACAAGCTGATTTCATACCACTTGACGGCCAGTCATTTTCAATTAATAATGGACAAACAAGAGACAATTTTGATGGTGAAAGTTTGCAGATGTAGCCATTGAGTCACATCAACTACATGACGGTAAAACCCAAAGCTAAGGGGGCTCTGAAACTCACAGCACAGCAGCCTCTGGGTTGAGTGGGTCCGTAGTGCTGATCTTGTAAAAAACTGTACGTGCGTACATCAGGACTTGCCAGATGTGGTTGTGATTCCGTCTACAAGAACACAACATTAAATGTGGGGAGGAGGTCAATTGGGGCACAAACTGCACAAGCAGAAAAACAAAACAGAACATACCTCCATTTGGTGAAAGCTCTTCTGACATCAAGCTCTCCAGACACAGGGTCAACAAGTGGATGGAAGACTGGGTTGTCAAAAACTAATTTCTAAAACAAAGCATAATGAATTCTAAGAGTTTTTCCCCAGCATTTTGTTAAACAAATTTTAAGAACAGTTTCTTTTTTAATAGCTGTGATAAGCTTTACTTTAATCTATGATATTCCACCATCTCAAATAGTTACAGACGATGACAGTTTCAGTTTTCCAAATTTTTATACAACTGGAAAAATTAAAGTGTTAAAACTAGAACAATAATACTTACTGGACACTCTCCATCAGGATAGTTATCTGGAATATACACAGTGAATTTGAAGACGCCGTCCTGGTACAAGCCATGTCTGATGAATATGACTCCAAACCACACTGCAGGAGAAAGATATTTCAGAATCTTTACTTTCAGAATTGTGCTGAACCAACCAGTGTCAGTAATAATGCACAGATTTCAAAGCTTAATTATTTTTTTCTACGTATAGTGACACATACTTTACTGATGTTGGGATCTATAAACAATATACTCCATTTATATATTTTCGGTATATTTTTGTAAAGCACATCCCTGAGTAGCCACATTTTTATTAGTGTACATGTATGAAACTTAATGAACTCACTCAGTGCCGACTTGTAGGATGGCTGGACATAAATTCCAGGGAGCTTCTGCTTGATCACTAGTGTGCTGCAGGTCACAAGGCAATAAGTTAGAAGGCATGTTAAACTAAAAAAATATATATAGAGAGAGAGATAAGCAACTAAATATTAGGGAACTTTTGAACCCATTTAAGAAGATTTACAGGCTATGTGTTTGAAAGACTGCCAGTATTAAGTACAAGCATACTGTAGAACACAAACAACATAAGCCCAGGAATTAAAAACAAACCAACTGAAATCTAAATTCTGTTACTGGGCCAATACTTACAACTCAGCCAGCAGCGAATACTCCAAGTAGAAGGGGCCATACGATGCGTGTGTGCCATTGGCTGACTGGACTGGGGTGCCCATTGACGCAGGCTTGGTAACCGGGGTTGCATTCTTAGGAATAGGAGGAAGCTGCTTTTTGCCAAAGGACAGCCGAGCTGGGCTGGCTCTCTGCTCCCCGTGCCCGCTCTGATCCTCGCTGTCAGACCTCTGCTGTTATATATAGGAAATATGACACAGCACAAACTGTTAAAACATCCTTGCTATGTGAATGAAGATTTAAAAGGCTACTGTTGGCGTCATTATGCACATTCAACAGTAGTCCAGTGGCCCAGGGTTGTGACCATGTGCTGTGACCAGCCTCTCAGGTTACACTGGCCTTTTGGTTTGCAGCTTATCAGGAAGTCGTGTCTAGACAACAGCAAGTGCCCTCACAGCTATCACTACATCACTGTGATGATAAGGGAGTTACAGTGCAGTCTTAGTGTATACATAAAGCACAAAGCAGCAGGATGCCAGAATGCATCACAAAGCAGACAAGAACACTCTTGATAACCACTATGCCAAGAATGCTTAGTTAGACAACAGTATTTTTTTAAATGCTCTAATGACTAGGCATAAATAAATGAATTTACACCCATGTACAGGGTACACCGTTTGCCTCTGCTCTACATCACCAGGGTTGAACCTCAATGGTAAAATCTACCTCCCTTCTGTCTAGCACCAGCTAAATGTAAAGACAGGTTTTCAGTCATACTATTGTACTTGAATTTCACACAGTTTGAACTTCTCATCCAAAAATGAACTGGGGGCCACACCCTGAACCTGAGTATTAAAGAATTCCAGTTCAGCGGGATTCCTGAGTGGTGAAGGGTTTAAGGCAGGACTGAAGGCTGGGGTGCTCAAAACAAAAACTGAGACCTTAGAGAGGGAATCGAGTATAAAGCTGAAACAAACAGCCAGCTTTCTCAGATATTAAATGAACATTGTCTATAACCAGCACCAAAGTTGTGACTGATGAGAACTTTGTGTTGGTAATCCCAATCTATGTTATGTTGCAAACATAAACTCCATATTTGTGTGATGTGTGCAAAAATATGGATTTAAAATACATTGCTTATTTTTGATTCAGCACTCCATTGGTTTTCATTGCTAAAGCACAACTTCTTTTTGTCTCTATGAAAGAGAAATTACATAAGTACATAAGTGAATATATTTGAGCTCCTCTGGTTTATCAGAAGGCTTTAAACCAACTGAGTTAGTGCACACATGATGAACCCTTAACACAACAGCATACAAAAGATTAGGAGTATAATTGATGGTCAATCACAGTACAATGAACAAAACTGCTGTTAAAGTGAAGCTCAATGCCTTGTACATGTCACACACAGGTTAAGTAAAAGTACTGAAATCTACTGAACTCGACCAAGGTCTCATTCTGAGCTCATATGACTGTCATGTGAAGCAAATTTCAGAGGCAAGCTTCCACAGATGCACATCTGACGGACACTTTTGACTACTGAACACACTCAACTGTTTGATATTATACACTTCCCCACAGAAAGTATTCAACGGGTGACTACTTTTGAAATAGTTTTATAGCCAACAAGTTGTAATCCCTCACAAATAGTGCGTTTGATTTTACCTTGCGACTTGTATTGGCAGACATGCTCCAGAAGGGGTTTAGGTTCATTACTCATTCAGAGGTTCAAATTGGTGTCCCTCTATTTATGTGGGTCCCACAACACGTGCTGTCCGGGCCATCCGCTGCTGTGGTAGAAAGATTAGACAAATCACTGTTGCTGCCTATGAAGTCAATGACACACAAACAGCCTGAACGCATACGCACAAACAAACAATGCGAAGCTCACGTCACCTACCTGACACTTTAGCTATGTATCGTTCATCGACAGTTAGCATTAAAATGGCTTAACGTTATGGGCCGACAGGGTGCAAAATGAGAAACTTTACATTTCCAGAATGATCTAAAATTAACGGTTGTTTGGGTTAGCTTAGCTTCGGGCAAACTTGATTGTTTGGTTAAGTGTGCTAGCCGTTGCACTACTATTGACGTTCAAACTGCTGGGTAGATAATGTAGCCTCTCGTGTTAAATGTTCGTATGATAAAAATTCAAAACAACGGTACAAATTAAATACATTTCGGCAATAACTGCCGCGGTGTTTATGCCATGACACCGAGTTTTAGTGTCATTCGCCACAGTCAGGGGCTAAAAGGCTACGTTAGCAAACATTATGGACCTGCTGGAGAGAACCAAAAACTCATGATTCTAGCTGACAGCTGGAAATACAGCTAAATACATTCGAGGTGTAACACTAGTTAAGTTAATATCCACAAACTGACGCCGTCTCACTTGTTATCCTCGACTTTCTAAACGCTATCTCTAGCATTAGCTTAAAAGCTACATTTGACGTTGCTAACAACTATTCCATGAATTTTAGCTCTTGTATGTTAGGAATTTCGGGTTTATAACTCACCGTATTAGCTTGAGATTTATTTTTTAAAAGTCCCTTTAACAGAGATGTTAACGCGTTCCCTGTTCAATTTTGAAACCCCTTAGCAGCTCGCCATTCCTTTGGGTGTCATCCCAGCTAGCTGGCTAGCTAATGTTAGCTAGCTAAATAATTTGACAGACACAGAAACCGGAGTTCAATCTAACTTAATGAGGGGCGTTTCGGCGTGTGAATACGGACTCTCATTGGTCAGCGAGGAAAGCGTCTCGCAGCTGATTGGCTGATGCCATTGTCACGTGAGAGCAAATGTGTCCTTTAAAGAGAAAAAGTACCAACTGACTGAACCGTTGCGAGTTGTCAATCAAACATTGAACACGAAAACCTGAGCTTTTACTTTGAGAAACTAATTATTAACAGCTTACATGTGAAACGTGAGTTGTAACCCACAATGGCTCTGTTTTTATTTGTTATTTATTAAACCAATATAAACAGTAGGCTATAGTTAGGCTACAACTTTGCAGGGAATGTGTCACTGTCTAATATAGCCTACTGTGAGAAAATGTTGGATTGTGATTCAAAGTCTGTAGTTGTGTTTTATAGCTAAATAATTGCGGACACAACTTTATTGATCATTTCTTTATAAAGAAATCCTTCCTGTACCCATCTGTTTGTTAATCTTTTATCATTTACACAGGCTTCATTTCAGATCCAATGAATATTGTCAATGGATATCATTGTTAGACTTGTGAGTCCAAGTTATTAAATGTTAACTTGTGTGGAAATGCTCATAGGAGGTGTATTGAAAATAATCAGTGTCTTAATGAACTGTTTCGATCACATTACTTGAAGTGCTTCAGGGCATTTTAAATAAACATAGTCCACTTTTCTCTCGCCTTATTTTTAATGTTTCGGTGCGCTGCACAGCAAAGCCCCCTGAGGGTAAGATGCATCCAAGCCATCTGTGTCACGCAATTCTTTAGTTTTGACCGCGCTTCATTGGCAGTTTATTTTCTTGATTGATTGATTTCCTACCAATTACCCCTAATTATTTTTCTTGGTGAGAGAAAAAAAAAAAACTAATTTAACGCATGGGTGACTACACTAATTGGGAGAAGTGACATTGTCCAAGTTTCAGAGTAAATACAAATTATTGACTCCATTATGGTTATCTGATTGTATATTGTCCCAAGTACACTTCACTGACAAAGGTAATTAGTGTCCCGCTTCTTTATTGGGGCAGCCAACAATGCAAGGTCACCATCAGTCTTTTGACATGAACAAATCAAAGACCACCTCAAAACAAACACATTTATGCCTGCTTTGCCTTCATCGACATTGAGATAAACTGTCTGACCCGAACAAGGGTGCAAATATCCACACCAGTGCTTTTGTAATGAGTTTTTTTTTTCTTCGCCATTGATTCTTTATCTAATCAATTATTGTGACCTTGTTTGGTCAAACAAATATACTAATGAATGCAATTAAAGTGGGGAGATTGGATTATCTAATTGAATATGTGACCTGTTGGAGCTCGATTTGCTTTTATAGCGGAAAATTTTAGATCATCTGTGTTTAAACTCTAATTTTGATGGGATTTTTGTCGGTCACGTGGGATCGAATCACATAACCGGACTTGGCGTTCGTTTTTATTTAATTTAAAATGTATTTGAGTAGCTAAGATTGATCAAATACTTCTGTGACGAGTGCTAAGGCAGATTTAAAGTGAGTTGGGAGTTACACAGGAAATTTAGAGCGTACATTTGAATAGGAAGCAGCATTTCATCATTAGATCCTTTTATATATTTGCCAAGTAGATGAATGATGTAATGGGATATTTCTTTGTCTGACTGTTCCTGTCTGAAAGATTTATATATTGTGGTTTCAGCAGAATCTTCCAGCTGCACACTTTCAGGCTGGCGCCAGAATTCAAATATAAGATGAAATATGTTCCCTTCTGTCAGTCCATTTCTTCAGAGGATTTCAGACCCACTGATTCAGATCTACAATTTGGTTTAAATGACAGTTAAAAATTACAATTGGCAGTCCCTGGTGAAATCTGCCGTGACAGCACATAGATAAAAGAAGCGAAAACAGATGACTCCACATCCACATAATACGTAATAACAATGTTAGTTTGAATAAAGAAAGCCAAATCTAGATTCAAATGTAATATTCATTTTAGAAATATGAACAACCGGGGAGTAAAGGTTAAAAAAAACATCTACCAAATCCTTCATATAGCAATAGTCTTTCCTTATCCCTGAGGCTATGGCCTGGCTAAAACCTCAATGCAGCAATTATTTGCTGTAATGACTGCAGTTCAAATAAGCTTGGAGATTTTATTAAACCAAATGAGAGAATCATCTGTGTATTATCACCTTGTGATTGACAGTGACAAGTGTTGGGCAGGCGCGGATGTGAGCATGATGAAGAAGCTCTCGGCAAAGCTCTCGATAATGTTACCCCTGATAAACTTGCCTGGAAAACCTTAGCCAACATACAGAGACGGAAAGCTCTGCGCATATTAATTCCAATTGTCAGATCCCTGCAGTGGGGGGGGGGGGGGGGGGGGGGGGGGGTTAGTCTGTCAGACAGCCCTGGCTGCCCCTTTCTTCACTGACTGGCATTTTACACAACTAATGAAAAAGAAATCCATTGTGCTGATCATATGCATAGATTTCACTCTATAATAATGACGAAATAGAAATATTCATAATAAAAGTAAAGGTCACTCGCTGCTGCAGCTAAGCTGCCTAAGCTGCAACCTTTGCAAGAGCAGTTGTCATGTTCCAGTGATAAAATAGGAAAAAGGGAAAGACGCCATGTTTTAACCCTACAGAGGCCAAGAGGTGAAACACTGCGACCAAGTTACTGCTGTGTACCGTAGCTGCGTCGTCAGAAGTTCATCTTTCTCCTACACCCGACACCGCTGATGTCTGTTCCAAGACGGATCCAACAGGTTTGTCTCTTCAGAGTCCAGAGGAGAGGTTAAAGTTCAGCCGTACAGTTGTGATTTACATAGTCCTCTCTCTGACAGACAGTATCACAGTCAGTGTATACATTGCTCAGGGATTTGTCTAGTCTAGTTAATAAAACACAGGGAAATATGAACAGTCGCCTCGCTTCAGCTCTCCCATCCTGTCCATCTCTGCATGTAGGTCACCTGGGGTATATGAGCCGGTGTGGAGAGAGGCATGTCTCACCTCTGAAGGACATTCACGGCATTATTATTGCCCGCTGCGACTTCCACGCTGAGCCCCGTCTTCATATGCATCATACATTGGCATTTATTAGTGCCATGCACTAAGTACAGGCCATGTTATTGAATTTGAATATCAGCTCCTAGCCACATTCACAGGCCCTGGAAATATATTATATTAAGATGAAGCAATCTCATTTAATAACACCCAAACTAATAAAAGGAGAGCAGATTGGAAATTAAATTTATGAATATTGCTCGGCAGTAGGAGTGATCCAAAAAAGCCCAGCCTGGTCTGTCATATGCAGATATTTCTCTTGCTGTAAGCCCAGGTGTGGGAGAAATGTCTGACTTTCCGCTTCATGGGTAACATGTTGAAAAAGCAGCAGGTAGCTTTCAATCCTTTGGGTTTGTCTTCGTTCAAAAGTAAAAAGACACATGTGGGATGCCATAACCAAACCAGATGGAAGAACTTTGATTTTAACAAAAAACAGTCATTTGAAGGCAATAAACTTATGATGGTTAATCATTCAGACGCTTCTATTTTACTGTATTTGTGTGCTCAGGCTTAATGCTGCACTCTTTTGCTGTTAATCACTGTACCCTGAAAGTGTGCACAAACCAGTGACAATATATAAAAAATTGGCAACCATTTGAGAAGCTGTTTTTCCTTTAAGAAGTGGCCTTCATCCACCAGCCGTCGCATCAATCTGAGCCAGAGCTTAGCAGCTCAAACTGTGGAATGTCACTTCCTCACTTCACAGAGTTCATAATTCTTCCCTCTTGTGTCGTTGATGGACAACATTCTGTCGGTCAGTGTTGCGCGTGTTTGTGTGCACCCGGCAGCCTTTTGCCAAGACACCCGACAGGCCCGGTCCATCTGTGTGTAAATGTTGACTCCCAGTGGAGCTGTGACTGTCACTCAATGCCCAGTCAGCCCCGTGCCAGGCATTGATCGCTACATATATCTTGCTCTGTACTTCCCAAACCTTCATCAACAGATGCGACTGCGGAATTGATTAGCAGCGAGTCAATGACCAAATCTCTTTGGAAACATTTTTATTTATGTGTGTGTTTATGTGGATAGCTTAGAGGGCCATTAGCGGGATTACCTTTGAGGCTTGGCTGAACAACAGATGTTCAAGGACGACTCAATCAATTTGACTTACAAGAGGCTGCAGTTGCCGGAAACAAGTGATAAGTCTGAGAGGTGGATGGGGGTGGGGGGTGGGGGGGGGGAGTTAAATAAAAACAGTTCACTGTGGTAATGAGCAGGTACAGCGGGAGAACAGCAGAATTAGACTTACAGTAGGGCCATTATTTAGAGTGGGATCACCTACAGGATTTCTAAGACAAAAGCACACGGTTAATGAACAGAAATCCACTCGACGAGATTTGGTTATGCTTTTTAATTATCGGAAGCTTTAATGCAATTTAAGTTATTGCTTCTGAAGTTATCGCTTTAAGTCCTGCATATGTTGTAAACAAAAACAGGCTTTTTTTTTTCATAAAAGTGAGCAAATTGTGCTTGGATCTATGCAAAAAACCTAAATTAGTCGAGTTGCGCACAAACACTAAGTTTGGCTATTTAACATAAGAAATATGTATAGTACACAGCATATTTATTAAACTGCTTTCTCCTCGAAGAGAACGGCGTGGATATAAGTAACACATTTTCAATATGAGCAGTGACAGCCTCCAGAAAGGCCCGTTTTAATTTGTGAAGAGTAGTGCATTCAATTACACAAGCATCCATATTGAATTCAAATTAATGTTTGATATGGATATTTTTTATTGTATTTAAATAATCTCAACTCAGCACAAAACTGATTATTTCTCTGAGAAGATCATGTTCTTTCATTCTTTTCAATTTTCCCTTTTCCTCTCATGAATCAGGCGGCGAATAAATGCGTCGCAGAGTCTCGCGATCTGCCTTTCAAGTCCATGCTTGTGCTTCCTTATCTGCAAACTTATTAAAAATTAAGTCGGAACACAAAATGGTATTTAAAAAGTTTAAGTGAAACAATTTGCATTGGGAGTGTGCGAAAATGCTAATGCATTCTTTCACTAAGCCTCGCAATCACTGTCATCCGTTTTGAGCTCTGATTGTTTTCCACATGGATGCCTTCATTCATTATTGCGAAATTATAAACATAAAGAATATCTCTGTATTAATATTTCTGCTTTTTGTGAAAGCTCAATCAACCATAATGTCCTAATTTTTTCTCTGTGAACCTCATTTTATATTATCTCACTACTCAAGGAATGGATGTCCCAAAAGGGATTTATTTCATTTAGGCCTATCAGGATTATTGAATTAAATTAAACGAGACACTTACCGCAAGCCGAACAGAGGTACCTTATCCACTTAAAAGGTAGGCCTGCTCTTCGCTGCTATTTAGGCAAACACATTAGGCACCAAATGCCTTTTGTTGGCTGAGCCTATTTTACTGCATAATTCATTTGTTCATTTAGTAAAAGCGCTGAAAGTGCTTGAGTTAAGTGGAAAAGGTCAAATATTGAATGGATCTTTAATTAAGGTCCTTTACAACCACAGTTACATGGCTGACGACGTACGCAACATGTTTGTTTACAAGCAGAATTAGGGAGTGGAAAGACAGTGAAAATAGGAGAAATGATGAAATAGAGGCAGGCAGATATGAAAAATTAAAATACATCCCAGTGAATATAAGGATATATAAGATATGCGTTTTGGTTTGGGCTACTTTCACGTGGTTTCATTTATGCATTATTTAAATAACTCACATATGTTTGTCATAAATTAAATGTCTCAGAGGAGCAAACATCTGAAAGACACAAGTCTGAGGAGATGTTCAAGGAGCTCGTCTGTTGTACTTGCACTGAGCAGCAGATGGCAGGCTGTTTCCACTGATAAACTGTCTCCTGACACGAGCACATGCTGAACTTCTGTGCCCCGCCGCCGCGATGCTGGCTTCCCAGACCTCGGTGCTCTTGCCTGTGAAATGCATTCCCATTAAAAAGGCATTTTTAAAGCCAACACCAGTGCTATAACAATCATCTCCCCGAAGCCAAGCATCCACACCCAGGAGCTCGGCACTGCCACACAGGCAGACATGTGGCGGCTGCCACAAACAAAGGCCCTGCACTCTCCTCCCCATTCCTCTTCCCTAAGTCTCCACATGGTTACAGGCCGGCCTGCCAGGGCCAATTACACCCACAGCCCGGTGTGTGAGGTCTCACAGAGACCCCAATCACCACTAACAAGATCAAGGCTAACTCTCTATCACATCACACATACACCTGCATGTTTGTGTGTGTGTGTGTGTGTGTCTGTGTGCGCAAACAGCCTGTCCCCTCTCTCCTCACCCAGCCTCTCCCTCTCCCTCTCTTTCTGGCACACTCTGAAATTATAACACATTTTGAGTGGCTGTGGAAAATACATAGCTTTTTTAAGAGCAACAAAAATAACAGGGTGACAATCACGCTGTCAGACGTGGCTGTCTCATTTCGCTGCATGTCACCAAGTTCAAGACTTTGTCTTGGTGACACTGCAGCGTAAATACATCAACACGTTTCACTGTACATGAAAATGAAACGTATTCTGCGTATTTAGATAAGAGCCATATGATTAGCAGAAACCAAAAAAGACACAGCCACCTTTTCCGAGTAGGGCTTAATTTTAGACACGTTCTCATCTGAAGAAGTGTTTAAGAATGCTCTACATTCTCTGCGCTATCAGTGGCTCTGAGAGGGTCAGTGTCACTTTTCTCTCGAACAGGGTAGCTATCTGATTTTGTTTTGTCCGAATCAGGCACTGTTGATTACAAGGGTGTACATTTTACCCTTCTTATCAAGCTGGATGGGTGACAGGGAGAGAAACTGTACCCCTGTACCCTGATACAGCCATCAATACCCATGAGGCCGTGTGTCATGCAGCGACAGTGGCGCAAAAAGGGGGTATGCAGTATATGCGGTGCATATGGGCGCACCGCTAGGGGGGGCGCCAAAACAAGGATGGGACAAAATATGTAGGACAAATATGTAGGCCTATATATATATATATATGTTCTTGCGATTTTATCTCATGACTATTCTCAAAATATGTTTAAAATATAAGGCCTGGCCACTGGTAAATTTGCTATTTGCTATAATCAGCGACGTTACTGTGGTGGGCGCCCTCAATCTCCTTAAGGCTTTTCGTGCTTGTAAGCCCCAGTTGAGGGAGGAGGTGGGGAGGGGGGCGCTGCGATTGACGTGGTGATTGAAGAAAGATGGAGAAGGGAAAAAAGTTGTCAGGAGCTCAGTATCGAAAGAGGAAAAAAGAAAAGGAGAAGGCGTCTGAAGGAATGCGGCAGAAAATCATGAAATGGATGAAAGACAGAAACAGGTATGAACTAACTTACAATGAAACAAATAACTTCACAGAAAACAAGGCTAACGTTAGATGCTGCTGTGCTGCTGCTAGCTAACATAACTTAGTTTGGTCAGGCAAACGGAAATTGTAGTGATTTCTTGCTGATGCACACAGTTCTAGGTCAGGATTTAGAAATCGTTTGTGATATTAATTGTTATGTGGCAGTGACACGCGCAGCCATTTTCACACACCACCGCGACCGGCTCCGGCTTGGAAAGGCTCGGGGACGAAGGTGGCTCGCGGCTCCGGCCCTCGCCGCTTGCCGGGGGCGTGGACCGAGTGCTCCCTGCGCCCTCTCCGGGGGTTCACCCGTGGCCCCCCTCATCCCCGTCGCGATTGTCGACCGGGGCGGACTGTCCTCAGTGCATTGTGCATATGGGTGACTGCTAAGCATTTTGATTGTTTGTTTTGGTTAATTATCTCGCCTCACTAAGTACTGGGGTAACACGTTTTTACACTCCAGTACTAATGTTAAGATTCTTACAGAAAATAAAAAGGAAACAGTGTTTCTCAATCTGTCTGCCTTGTTTTTGTCTTATTAAGCTGTTTAGACTTTTTGATTTAAGTAAAGAAAACAACAAAAAGGGGCTGGAAATCCTGGTGGGACTGGTTTGTGGCTGCTTACATGATGTGAAATCAGATGTACTGATTTATTAATCATCTTTAACACTACTTGCTAGGCCTGACATTTTCATGAGTATCACCAATAGTAGGCTAAGCCAAAATGACCTACAGTTAATCTTCTTGACACAGTGTTATGATATAGCCTACTGTAGGCCTATACCTTTTTTCCCTTATGTCAGAGGCAACATTAACAAGTAGCTCACGCCCAGATGTAACTAGAGAATCACTTCAACATAATGATGTGCAAAACAGACTGTTTTTTTTGTTGTTGTTGTTGTTTTCTAATTGTGAATATTTAAGCTAACAGTAGACTGCAACACACAACAATGAATAGTTATTTAGTGGACTAATGCATGTTTCAACCAGGCCTATGTGAGTAAATCAACTATATTTAATGAGATGTCAATTTTATTCAGGTGTGAGGATGGAGATGGATCAGGAAATGAAAGGGCAAGTAGCAGGTAGGTCTAATATGAGGTGGAAGTGTAGGACAGTCACTATTCTGTTCTGGATTTTTTTGTGCCGGGGGGGGGGGGGGGGGGGGGGCGCCGAAATCGATGTTGCATACCCCCCGAAAACTGTGTAGTTGCGCCCCTGTGCAGCGAGCAGCTTGAACAGAGGTTCACATGCCTCCTGTGATAGGCTACCTCAGTGAGAGCCCAAGCTTCATGTCCTCACACCAAGCACTGATGTGGCAGCTTGCTAAATAATTTGTGCTTCTTTACCGGGGTCATTGGATAGAGAATCTGGTCCTTGAATAATTAATTGAGACACAATCTAAGCAGCCGACTTCTGTTTCCTCCTCGCTTCAGCCAGATTGTCTGCCGCTGTCCCCCCGCATTCATACTGACTTGGCGTCTAATTCATCTGGATTGAAACCTCCGTCATCGTAATGCTGTAGGCAGACTGGTGTTAGGAGGATCCTGTCCTGACCGTGACCCACACGATCTCGAAAAAGAAAACCACACACAGCCGCAGATTCTATTTTCATTTAGGGGATAAAAATAAAACAACAGTCTATTACCACCACAGCTTTGTTTAGCTACATAATTGCTTTTCATTATTCAGTGCACAATTGATACCCACAGTGTAGGTTGAAAGAGCCGCAGTTGTTCGAATGAGGCTGGAAATGAGATCTTTTATTGATACCGCTGTGTCTCAGATCTGATTCTTACAAATGCTGAGTGATAAAACTGGAGCCTGATTGTCTGTCTGTCTCTGTGAATACTAATGCCACTCTGCAGGCTGTTAGATGGCAGCCACGGCAGCCTGGAGGTTGCTGAAGCAGGCTTGTTACTGAATGATTTCCTGTTCGGGACACCAAACTGGCTGGAAAATCTGGGGCAGGCGAGTTGTAAAAAAATACTGACTCTCACTTTAAGGAATAGTTAAACATTCTGGGAGATAAACTAGATTTTTTTTTCTTCTGGTGAATAAGAATTAGGAGGAAAGATCACACAGTTGTATCTGTAAGGCAAATATAAGGATCATGCAAGCAGCCAGTTAGCATAGACTGGAGCAAAGACTTGAAACAGAGCCTCGTGCCCTTTCTATTCAGTGATTAACACATCATATGTTGTTGGTTAATCCATTCAAAAAGCAAAGTGTAAACTGAGTCACCTTATCATAGGTGTTATGTACCTAACTACTTCTTGGCTAAGAACAATTTGCAGAGTGAATCATTTATTTTTTAACTTCAGTTTCTGATATAACATCGTAATTAGTGACCTTTGTGACTGCTTTTACTTGGACCGACCTATTAACACAGCCGGGCAAGGCGTTCCCCCTGTTTACAGTCTTCGTGCTAAGCTAACTTAACTGTCAGCAGGCTGCAACTTCACATTTAGAAAAACATCAGATCGAAACAGCAGAAATATCAAAATTAGTCAAAGTCCTGCTTGCGAACTAAAAGGTCTTACTATTCAGCCAAAATGCATGGATGTCACTGTTACATTCGTCTAGGTTATAATATTTTATCATTATTGTGACATGTCAGCATCATTATAATATTCTATTCTATTGCAGTAGAGCACATTTTCTCACAAACGATTCAAATGCCTTAAATTACAATGAAAAAAAGAATGCATAATAATTACAGGATAAACAAAGTAATTGTGTAATTAAAGTGTCATATTTTGTAAATGCAGTGAAGCCAAAATAAAGGGCAAAACTGTACTGTCAGCCAGCCATGTATTATCTACATATGAGTCATATTCTCGATATCATTTTTCAAAAATGTTAAAGGGGAACTACTGTTTTTGACAACCTGGACCTTATTTCTAGCATAAAATACGGTTGTTTACTCACCCAAATAACTTTTGTGTCATTTGCACTTGTTTAGGAAATAATTAGATCAACGTATATCCATGTAGCGCAGCCTCTAAATAATGCGTTATCTGCTGCGAAACTCGTTCATTTTGCCAATATTTTGTTATGATTAGCTAATGCTATATCCGGTGAATCCGGAGTTAGCTGTTATCATCATCCGGGGTCTGTAGGTAAATCTGTAGGTAATGATGTCTTCTGACCTGGACGATGTCATCTCTGAGCGGCGCGCGCACCCGTGACGGTCGGCTTGTTTACCTGTAATTTGCTACTGCTAGTTTTTTGCAACATGGCTTTTTCCGATTCTGAGGTTGTGGACTAACCATAGCAGTAGCAAATTTAAAATTAAACTGCCTCAACTGACTATTGGATGTTCCCCAGGGCAGGCAATAGTGATTGCAGCTATGTTTACGTGCATTTTTGGGGTGTGATTTCCAGTTGTTATAATCAATCAGTGTTACCAGATAGCAACATTATACACCTTTGTTCAAAATATTGGACAGTACCCCAAGTATGTAAGCACTAAATGTGACGGACCGTAGCGGGCGTCACTCTTCTACATCTGGCAGTTTTAATGGCACGCTAGATCATCATTGCAAAATCGGACACCAGCAGTCGGACTAATGTCAACGAGGCTTAGCTTCATTATTCTGGCCTCCAGAACCAAGACTCTGATTCTTGTGCATACATTCCTCAAATACTTTCCCCTCACTGCAAACACCACTCCCACTCTAACTCCTTGCGCCTTCTGCGTGCGTTTAAATATTCACGCATTGATTTCCTCTCGTATTTTGTCCTGCCCCGGTTGTTCTGAGGCGATGCGGTGTACGACCAGGGCTGGTAGCTCCGGATAACGCCCCAACACGATTGTCAGGGCGTGTGTCCTTTCAGAGCAGGCGTGAGAGATGGGGCTAAAAGTCTGAGGCGTGCAGCAAAAAAGACAGTAAGAGATAGAGCTCTTTAAAAAAATACACCAAGACAGGAAGAATGACACTTAGCCCTTAATCATCTCCGTGTCTGCAGGGATCCCCTGTACTTTTGTGTCTATTGCAGATAATGGTCTTTCCTTACTTGACAGCATGTCTTTGCCGAGCCGGAGCTCTGTATCCAATGCTTAAGTGTATCAGGGTGACAAAGCGTTGCTAGATTCGGTGGTGTCACAGCTCATCATGTACTGACATTGCTGACAGCTGTGGTGTTAAGACAGGGAGGCTGTTGAATGGAGTTAGAATAGATTCTAGTGCAGTAGACCCAACTTCCATAACAATGCCTTCCCTAAGGATCACGCTGCAGTATGCAATCCAACAACACCAGCTGGAACCACTGGAACACAGGGAGGGGAAGTAATGGAAATCTGGGAGTGCAAACCAAAATGCTGCTTCAGTTATTGGAACACATGGGTGCTTGTGTTTTAGGAGAAAAACCAGAGGCAAAAAGAGAACAAGAATGACAATGTTTTTTGTGGGATAGAGCTCTCACGCGCTATAGTGGCTGGCAGGCTGTCCAAGTGTGCTGGCTCCTTCTTCAGAAAGACTGGGAGGAAAAAGTCCCGGCCATCAGCTATAACCGCACCATCTTGAATCTGTCCAATCCCATCAGTCCTCTTCTGCGAGCTTGTCGGAGGAGACGTGTCCTTGCCAGGTTGTCTGCTAGTTTTAAGGGACTTCCTGTTTGTTGAAAATGGTGCCGACAAATTGTATAATGACAAATGGTGGCCCAAACATCGCGGGAGCGTGCCGTCTCGGGACCTCAAACTCAGTTGCAACTAATTTTGCCTCAACCCCAAAACAAGCAGAACAACATGACAATGACCAGGCTTTGTCTGTTTCCACGCAAAAAATGGTCTCTGAGGTTTGGCTAGATGTGAAGAGAGCTATACTTATAGCTATCCACTTTCTGCAAGGCTGTGAACAGTTTTTTTTTTTTTTTTAATAATCACATTCAACATGACCAAGAAATGCACATCTGTTTAAATATAGGTCATTTTTTTTACGAGCCAAAGCTGAGGGCAGAGAACTCAGTTTGGCGCCATGATATGTTTGAGAGACCTCACTACTAACTGGATTCCAGTGTTTGTGCTGGTGATAAGGACCCTGGATTAGATTACTGTCATTCTCTGTTAGAGGTTAAGATGAGAAGAAGTACAAATGTTAAAGAGTGATGCTCCCAGTCATCTTTCCGTCCACATACTGTACATCAAATGATAGTCTGGCCTCTGTAATGAAATTCATCCAGATTCAGAGTCTGTGGCTTTTCCCTAGCCTTTCACCCACTTACAATAAACTATGAGAGATATACAGTGAATGATGTTAGTCCAAAATGCCTTACTTATTAACAGGCGCTTGTGTTCAGATATCATGTGAAAGTTGTCCACCTAAAATCTAGATTAAAGATTAAAGATTCAGTTTGGCTACCAAAAATGGTGCACATGATGAACGGTGGAATAAAACATGTGGACTAACAGGGAAGTGGAGTCATTCGCCAACAGCACACTGGAAAATAAAGGGCTTCCTAGCAAAGCGTAGGGCATCCCGAAGGCTCTGTTCCATACTTCTAGCCAAATGTGTCTGTTAAGTCTGAGGTTTGGGGCAATTAGCTTAGCTCCTACATTTGTAGAAAGGGTGAACAGCAAGCTAGATGCTATGCTGTGAGTCTCCAGCTTAATGACACTGTTTTCAGATAGTTTCAGTGATGAGAGAGCTTTTTTAATCCCTGTTATTTTTTCCAAGTTATTGTTGTTTTTGCTTTTAGTGGCCATCAATGGTGCATTAGTTATGGAGAAACGCATGTCACAATAACTCTCTAGATGCCTTATTTTCATGTTCTGTCAAGGTATTGACGTTTAGACTTCCTATTAAGTTTTCCTTGCTTCTTATTTTATTTTGAAAGTGTTCCTTACCCTCTTTCTTTCAGTTAGTTATACTTCCTGTCTTTGTCTGCGTTCTCTCCTGTGACTGTTCGCTCCTCCCAAATTCTTCTCACCTGTGTCTTGTTACCTCAATAGTTCTCAATATATATATATATATATATATATTCCTACCTATCACTTGTCCTTTGTCACTTTGCCTATTGCACTTATCCTCCTGTTCCCTGATGTCCTGGATTGACCAGTTGTCCTTACCTGAGTTCTTCCCTGGAAGTTTTCGCTGCATTTCTCCTCCTAGTTCTTTGCCTGTGTTACCCTACCTCTCTCTGCGAAGCTTTTTGTTACTTAAGTCTTCATTTAACTTTATTTTTGCATCCACACTTGCTTCCTGGTGTGTGTGTGCATCTGGGCCCTACTTCCTTGCTACACATTGCGGCAGTCTTCCGTGCTAGCTTGCCAACATTAGCCAGAGCCAACAGTTACCAGGGCTAAGCTGGCTGCCAGTTTTTGCCCTAAAGAACCCCAATAACAAGCATGGACATGCACATTATTCTTTGGCTGTGGAGTAATTAGAAACGTACATTGTGCAAGTATCCTGCCCCGCACCCTACTTAACACACATATAGGAGAAGTGGTATACACCAATCAGGCATAACATTATGACCACTGAAATTCCCAAATTCACTAGGTCCCAAACTGATCAAGTATCTGTGGGATAGGCCCCTCCCCTCAAACCACAGGACACCCTCAGAAGACCCATGTCTATTAGTGAGTCAGAACTGTTTTGGAGGCACAAGGGAAATCTACAGAATAGTAGGCATGTGGTCATAATGTTATGCCTGATCGGTGTATACCCTTGCACTTAACTCTCAACTAACTGACTTATTTTTCAAAATGTCAAAATATTCCCATAACTAAACAGCAAGTCAGTAGCTTCAGAAAGCCATAATGTTTTATCACTAATAGTTTAACCACTCTCTGCATCACTCTAGCGGTATAAACGTCTCATTCGCTCACCACACCAGGACCTGCAGACCACAAAACAGCCATCTACAGGAGCCCATGTATGTTTGAACAGGCCTCTGTAATGGTGGTGCTGCCGTGTGCTTATATTTGGCGGCTCAACTTTGCCGCTGAACTGTAATGAATGTTGCGGTAATGTATTTCATCCCCGACCATTAGCAGGCTGTGAACACTCTCTAATACCGGTCCGGGCCTCATTTTCCAGGCCTCTGATCACGCCGAGTGGTGGGCACCTAATTCGCTCAATGAAATGGGGCTCGCGATTACTCAGGCAGAGATTTAATATATCACGGAAAATTAGGTCGATTTTAATAAATTACCCGTCCCACTGAATAGTCCACATATGCTTACGGAGGAGGGGGAGCTGTTTTGCTGCTGGAAGGAACTAGTTGTTTAACGTAATATATTAGAGGATGGGGATAACTGGCACTGAAGGAGGAGGTGGATAGGCCCCCACCCAAACAAGGGATGTCAAAACTACTTAGTTGCTCAGTGACTTTGGAGTTCTTGTAAACTGGAGCAATTGAGACTCTGGCTTTCGCTCCAGTCTTCTCAATGGACCTCCACATCGAAAAGATCTATATTTATAGCTTCCTGGACCTCCCAAAAAGCCACTGGCCCTTCCATTGGCACAGAGCAACTTGTCACATAATGCCTGAGTAAATAAAATATGACTTAGTACATTTTCACCATGTTACACAGGGTGTATTTTACTTTTATGGCAGCATATTTTGCTCATGATGGAGGGCGAGCGCGAGAGAAGTCGAAATGCCTCCATAAATCATTCCTTGAGTTCTACCTCAAAAATAGTGCTCACATGATAAATGCGAGTTTACTGGAAGCATTTTAACTCGGAACAATGAGTCCGTGTGTGCGTGCGCATGTGTGTCTGTGTGTGACAAATCTGGAAGCATTTTATGGTCAGCCGCAGAGGCCTCTGTGATTGGACAAGCTATGTCACTCCTGGTCTTAAAAGGCTTTGCACAACAGCGAGGGCATCCGCGAGTCATCCCGACATTTGCGGGATGAGAAATTCCACAGGATTCACCACACGGTTCATTTTCTATCCAAACTGCTTATTCTATCTGCAGGCTCTTGCAGACACATGAGTCTGCTCGGTAATTTGTGATTGCGGTCCCTAATCAATACCCGTGGATTTCTGGAGCTTCGCGCCGACTAATCTTCAAATGGATTTGTCATTGTTACAGGAAGAGAGCTCTGAATCACATCACTAACCCTCTAATGTGTGTATATTATTGTGAGTCAAGCACTTAGCTTCTCGACTGTAAACTTCATCATTCTTCTGCCGTAATGACTTGGATAGGTTGCAGTATCTAAAGTGGCATATGCTGCACATTCGCTCGTTTTAGCTCAGTGATAGTCACATTATTTTTAATCTCCGTGTAGCGACGCCTTTCAGGTCAGTGGTTTCCTCTGTCTTCTCCCTACTGCTGTTGTTGAAGCACTCCTCTGCAGAGGTTGTTCATGTGAATATATCCGCTTTAAGTAATGGTGTGTGGATATATGCTAAAAGATCAGCTATTCAAGAAAAACTGAATTTGATCTAGGGATCATGGAGCAATCAGCTTTCATTTGGAGCCATATTTCTCACTAGCTGATGAGTATGTCCATTTTTCACTCTTCTTTTAACTTTGTTTAGGTCTCCACCGAGTTGCTAACTTTGTATGGCAACAGGTCAAGGCTTAGCAGCAGCTGATATGTTCATCAGAGATTTTTCACTAAAAAAATAACTCTGTATTTCCCCTGGAAACATGAGAGTGGTAAGACGGGAACTTTTAAGCCAGATAATTGGTCATTCCAAAATTCTCACTGGGATCACTGCAAGCAACACTTCACATTACACATTTTGATATACAAAGACTGAATCGTGGCCTAGCGTAGCCACACTTATTTTGTCAGAATATGAGTATGGTAACGGCTATTTGGATTTCAATATGGGGTGTGTTTGAACCGAAACAGTAAACTACTTCAACTCTACGAAGCTCAATAACGTATGTGAGTATGTTGTCGTTACTCTTCTGTCCATCAATGAATAAAGCCCCCCCAAACAATTTGATTTTCCCAGCCGATCTATGCTGGAAGATAATCAGTTCCCAACGGAGTGACTCCAGACCAACTTTCTGCTGCAAAATGTTTGCATTTGGCTGAACAGATCAGCTTTAAGCAACACCAGTTGTTATGGGCATATCATTGTGTCAAAGTGCTGCTATCATATTCACTTAGATATTCCAGTAAAGCTATATTGGAAAGCACACTGGATATGGGCTTAGGCAAAATACCAAACATATTTCATAGTGCTGAGAGCGGAATTTGTCCAAATTGTGAACACATACAGCGTTAATCACATGCAGTGCTTGTGAATTCATGTAAATAGTCGCTGGGTGCTATTTAGGTGAAGTCACACAGCTTCAAAAGTTTAAACAGTCTGAAATAATATATATATTATATTACTGTAGTCCTTGCAATAGTCAATTCTCCCCTCAACTGTATATACAGTAGAATAAGAATGTGACTGTTTATTTAAAAATCACTTTTATAATATTTATACGTTTCTTTTTGCTATAGTGGATGTTTGGGGGTTTGGTGTAAGCTCTGTGGAAAGGCACGCAGGGCTTCCAGAATCCTTCATATCACCACATTACTGTTTCTGTATTTCTCAAACCCATTCCAAACAACCCCCCTCCCCCCCAAACACACACTTTCTCTCTCTATTCAAGATAAATATGAAACCAAAAGAAGAAATTCATGCTTGAAGCAAGGGAACTAATCTCCCTCCTGCCTGTTTCACTCCTCTGTGTTTAATTGATAGAAATTGCACGCATCAAAGAAAACGCACACTGAGATTTAATGGGCATAAAATGGACATTAGCATTTTAAAGAGGTGGATTAACACATTAATCCGGGCAATTTTCATCCAGCACTTCCAATGAGATCGTCACAGCGCGCAGGCTCCTAATGGGGCTTAACTGGCTTTCTGCTTTAGTGCTGCTCTCAGGGATAACACCAAAACTTTTAGTTTTTTGGAGAGGGGGGAACCGACGGGGCTTAATTTGTGTGACGGCTCTTTCAGAAGTGAGGTTTCACTTCCAAGCGAACAGACATCCACATGACACATTACACAAGCTGCAACAGTGCCATGGGTGTGCTCCGTGCTCTGTGCTTGTGCGGAGACGCTCAAGAGACGAGGGGTTTCAGATGGTGAAATTGCCCGTGTCTAAAACGCAGTAATCAAAGGAGCTGCTGTTGGATGAACGTTGTGTGGCTGACTTTTCATCCATGCCGAACAAATGTGGTTTTGCTCAGGGAGGCACACTGGGTTGTTTGGCACAACAACGGCACATGCGTTCAAGGTATGCATACAATTTTGCAGACTTGTGGTCTTGCTTTACAATCAAAGGATGTCCAATATGAAGCCAGATGAAAGTCATTTGAGCTGATTTTCTGCAAATCACATCCGCGGGCGCACATTGGTCGGAGACGCCTACGCCCAACCCCGAAAAGGTAGAGGATGCCGTGTACCGCTGCGAAGTGTTTTGATGCACAACTTGTCAAACCTTGCGGAAGGAAGTGGCTGCCGGCTGGTCCCGGAGGACCGCTCGCTTTGTTTCATGTACTCACCAGCGATGACGAGCGCACACGTCCTGTATGTTCGTGCAAGCCATCATCAATGACACAAACCCTCAGCGGCGGTGTTTAGGATACACCGAGCTCTCTTGATGCGGCGTGTCCCCTACAACGGTGCGAGCTTTCATTTCCATCCCCGCACGGCCGCTCCATCCTTTTGTTCGAGTCATTTACGCCGCACTTTATGCACACACAACATGTAAGCCTGCTGTACCTCCATGCAAAGAGAATGTAATGTAGGTCATCAAACAGAGCCGACTGGGAGAGTACTGTTGTTTGTGAACAGTGAGACAGGCCTCCAGAGTAAAGGACGGATGTGAAAGGAGGAGTGCAAGAAAAAAAAAAGAAGAAGAACAACACAAGGAAAAAAGCACAATGGAACAAACAAAATCTTCTTTGACAAACTGTTAAAACGTAGAGTGTGTCTGTTTTGGGTGTTGTCACCAGTGGATAGAGGTATAGGAAATGCGGGAACACTGCTTCCTCTCATCCCCTCTCCACCTGCCTCGTGCTCTCTGGTGAATAGTTTACGCCGCGCACCTCCTATTCACCTCTCCTGTACTTTCCGTCCCATTATCGCTCCGACATGAGATTGCACTCAAGACAATGTCGGGAATTTTTGATAACACGGATTGTGAAACTGAAACACTGTTCTGAATTAATAAACGGCACAGTCTGGAGCTTTTAGAGAGGAATCCACCTTTTTCCTGCCTCTTGCTGTATTATTAGTAATATTACTTTTTCATCCTCCGCCCGCTGTCCGCGCTGCCATCTGAGTACTATTAGAGAAAGCTCTCAGCTTCCTGGACGGGAATCTGGGACGGGTGTTTCCTGAGACATGCCCTGGCAGGGTGCTGTGATTTGAATAACCCCTGAATCTGCAATAGAAATGACATCTCAAAGGACAGGCTACACCCAAGGCACGATTTCCCCCATTCCCTCGGCTGCCTTTGTCTGAAAGCCCGCGACACAGGTGCTGTGGCCTAGATTGGGAGCAGAGTGGATACAAGGCGTTCGCACCCAGTGAGAAATAGTTCATAACAGTGGAGGCCATAAATTTAGTGGCAGTTTTATAAAGCTCTCGTCCTCCTGCCATAACCTCACACTTCCCCAAAACATACAGTAACTCAATAAGCCTTCCACTTTCCAACACATGTTTACCAGATAAAGAGAAAGAGACCCCTTCGACCTCCTCTGTGAGAGATAATGTTCACATTCCTGTGGCAGCCGCTCTGTCATGGTCAGTGGTTTCTTGCCAGACAATAAAACACATAAACCCTGAACGCTGATCCAAAATGTCATTAACAACAGCAACGAAAAAAAAAAAGAAAGAAAAGAAAACGCCCTCTCCCAAAGAACAAATCTAACCTAGCCACTTTTGTTTCCACCTTTTCCACGAAGCCCTCATCAAGGGCTCTCTTCATGCAAACACGGTTTAGTTCATGTTTAAACCTCAAAATGGAAACGATTCAACTGTGAGGTCTATATGTATTTGATCACTGAGAGAAAGGATGCGCGTGCATATTTAGGAAAATGTTCACCCCGGGGTGAACCGCGGCCAGCGCTTGAAATGGCGTCAAAGATCCTCCGTGTCCTTTGAGAATAATTACACTTACTGTTTCTGCTGCTCAGTCTGATTCGCGTTAGCAGCCCGAGAGACAGCCAAGGCGCTTGGACGAAAAAGGACAGAAATTTATAGCGCAATGCTTGTCTTTTCATTTGCCTCGGCCCGGGCTTTCGACAGCCTCAAGAAGCTGCTAAGCTCGGATACTTTGAACAGCCCGATAAGGATCAGCTCAAGTCATACAGACGTTAGGCTGAGAAGAATCCAATTTTACATAAGGGCTTTCAAAGAAGTGCGACATCTGTAATTGAATATGGAGTACCCCGATAAAGTGATCAAAGCAGAGAGCTAGCAAAGCTAATGAAAATAAATAAAGTGCATTTCTGTTTAGTGACAGAAGGGTTTAAAAAGGATGCTGCTGTTTTATCCTTAATGCTGAGACCTTTTTTTTTTTTTTTAATAAGGATCATAATGAGGTGTTTCCTTTTTCCAAAAAAAAAGATTAAAAAAAATCACAAGCCTGCGAACAGGACAGAATTTGATTAGGACAACCAGCCCCGTTCAGTGTGTACGTGTGCACGTGTACGGATGTGAGCGCGCGGAATAGATCCATCCGCTCCTGATGTGGCTCCCAGCAGTCGACAGCGCTGCCAGCCGTTGTCATTTTCTGGCAGCCAGATTACTCTTGGGGTGGCATTTTCACAGTTGTCAAGTGAGGATTTAATGGCCAATTATCCTCAGATAAATATATCTCTGCCGAGGAGAGGGAGCCGTCGTATGAGTGGGAGACTATCGCTTCTAATTGTGGGCTAAAGAAAGAGGAAAACATGTCTGGTCAAAGCCTCCGGAGACTGGACGACTTCCTATATCCCTGCCACTTCATCGTCACCCGGGGAGGCAGCTGGATCCCTTAAAATAAAATCCGCTGTGCTGTAAATCACGTGTTACGCTTACAGCACAAAGTACACCGTCGTCGTTAAACAGGGTGTCGCCATCCTCACTTTGACCAGAGCCGTGCTGCTTTTTTTTTTTTTTTTTTTTTTTTTAACGCTGGTGTTCATGACAGGAAGGGAAATTGTTCGGTGAGGAGACTGTTTAGGCCAGCGGGGTGACTAAAACGTGGGAATGATGGGTTTATGGAATGAAAACATGGAAACCCAAACTTAGCACCTATCTACAGAGGTGACATCAAGAAAAGCACTGCACGTATTGACAAGTAGGACACATTATGGTGCCATTCATTTTATTAACATGATACTATGCTCTTTATTTTTTTAAAGATTACCTATATACTCTCTTTATCAACACTTAAAGTAGACTTTTAAGTCTTAACAAGCCAATACTTGAGTGAGTAGATGCCATGCTTGGAGATGATTACCTCTTAGATTGTTTTAATTATATTTGAAATGTACTTAATTTGAATTTACAGATGATATTCTGGCACGATAAGTTATTCGTCCTTTCAGCTGCAGCGCATTTATCAGAAAACCCTAACAATTAAGGTAATTCAGTGGAACCCAAGGATTTGGGATTTAGGATTTGGCCTGCGCTGCTTTCGACTTGCGAACTGAGCACCACAAGTTTTCCTCGGGATGCGGCAGTGGCAGAGGCGGGCTGGTTTCAGGCTGCGGCATTATACAGACATACGTCTCTGTTGCTGGCAGGTTAGCAGAGTGTAGATGTCAATGGGGATCGCGGCTAACAGGCTGAGCGGCCTTGCGCCGACGTCACCTCAGGTTAATGACGGTGACAGTCTCAATCGCTGGGCTGGTGGAGAAGATTTAATGCCTCCCCTTTGGCACCAGGAAGTGCTGATAATGATGCTGGGTGGCATGGAGCGTGTCCCTTCTGACATCAGCAATGATTTAAACTCCTGCAATGGTGAGCAAGTTCATAGATATATATATATAAATATACACACACACACAGAGAAGCAGACTGGTGTGCAGGTTTTCTGTTTAAATGGTGCTTCACCTAACCCTACTGTCACCTTCATTTGTTGTTTGGCAGGTCAATACGTGGTGATCTTCACATAAGATCAAAAATCTGGGTCAATATATTAGAATTTGTAAATGCAACAGAATGTTTCTCTTAATCAAGCATGCATAGGCCTAGCGCACAGTGCAACTACACTGAGCAAACTGTGGCCTACCATCACCAAGAATACCGAACATCGCCGCATGATGGTTATTTTGGACTGATTTTTTAATAGGAGTAATTGGCTTTGTGACAGCTTCAGTCTTCAAATTGTGCGCCGCGTTTTTTTTTTTTTTTTTTTTTTAGAGCTAACAAGCTACCTTGCTAACCATCTATCAGTTACAGCCATGTGCAGTGACCTGTGCTGCACATGTCACAGTCTTAGCCTGTCAAACAGGCATATTTTATGCACATAGCTCATTATTTTCGGATCGTAACGTGCAATTCAGTGGTGTTTTAAAGAAGAAAATCCAATTACAAGTCAACTTTAGGCTGTAGCTTAACGTATTAAGCTAGTTTTTCTGTCAATTATCGAGCTTTGTATATCACTGCTAAGCTAATATTAGCTTCTCCGTTGTGTGACCTTGATAGCATGGCTTGACAGAAGGCACACCCATGAGAAGAATACATTTCTGTCGTCTAAACAACACTGCAGCCAACATCTGGTGACATGCTAACCCCTATGAGGTTAACCCGACATAAAATGATACATGAGATCTTCACTCTGGCGCAGGTGTGATGCGCGTGTGCTCCCGCTAGCCGATGTGAAGTAAACTCATTGTAACGGATCAGAATCAAACTGAACATTTCCCTCCCTACCCGCTACGTTGTTCCCGCTCACAATCACTGTTCCCGCTCGGCGAGTCGAGTCTTTTCGCTGATACACTCCGTTTCCTCCTCTTTCCTGCCTCCGCTCTTTATATTTACATTATCATCATTGACACTCTAATGATTGGTGTGATTATGCATGCGGACGGGGCTGTGAACGGGTGTGTTGACACGGTGTTGACAGGCTGCCGCGGTCACATCTCTGCCACTGTCTCAGGTGGGAGCTCTGGTTATGCACAGTCTTCATTTAGATTCGATTACAGTGATGCACGCCTTATGGGTGTCACTTCTCTTCCGCTTCACAATTTAGGGAGAGGGAATGGGCAGTAATTGTGCTACCTGGGCGCTGAAGCCCTGGTGGCAAATCAAGCAGCAGGGTGTGTGGTGGCACATTGTCTGGCTGCCTTTCCCTGGCTCATTTATTTGCCTCCAGTTGTCAACGCGGGAATATCACTGTGTGCAAATTAGCAAGCTGGGCCTTCAAGGAGCCACACTGCCTCTCCCCGCCCACTCTGCCCGAGTGATGCCTGTTATGTCCAATTACACACCCAGTAGCTGTGATTAGCCCGTATAACTAGCAGCTCCAGCGTCCGTGCACGTGCGCACGTCGGTCCCACGTGTGCATACGGCAACAAACCGACACACACTGGATACACAACCTCATTCACATCTGCCTCATTACCCACGATCCCCCTCGCTGCAGTTGCGGTGCAGCGTGTCCTCTGGGTTTTCGTCTTCTCTAAGCTTCCTAGGAGCCTTCGTTCTGCGCCACAGTAGAGAATAGAGAATCTATCAGCTCATAAGTGAAAAGCTATATACACTATATATATTTTACCCCACATGAAATGCACATCAACTCTTCTCAAAAGCAATGCGGGTGAACACTAGATATCACACTTACAAACAATATCATTATGTGACACATGCCACAGTGACACATATTCCCAAAGTAAAAGAACCTGCTGGGAACAGAAAGATCACAGTTTCTTCTCTAGTCTACAGAGCGAAGTTTCATCTTACCAGCTCCAAAGCCTTTGGGTATTGCACATTGCAAATAGCCTAGAGCAGTGCAGTTATGTGGAACAGAATAGAAAAGCATGCCGGTTTTGGCTGGTTAAAAATGTTAGATCTGTAGCGTTTACTGACGTACAGTTGTTGTTATTTTAGTCCGTGGGTATTTGCGGCGCGTCCCTCGACATGGCCCGACCGAGGGAGCAGCATTACTCAGGCTCTTGGCCACATGTGAGCCGCACATTACGACGAGCTGCGCCGACCTCTGACCACCCCGGCTCTTAAAACTGAAGCGAAAACAAAAGGGGACGGGGAGTTCAAAGTGGTGTCTGTTTTGCGTGTAGTCATGGTGGCCTGCCGTCGGATGCTTTCATCATATCTCTCGGTGATGCCACAGCGCCCAGAGGGGGTGATGTCACACCAAGGTCAGTGTCACATATGAAAGAGGGAGTTGCTGCCGCCAAGGACTTGCGGGGAGAGACAAATTTAACCAGAAGTGTCCTAAGATTGGAGGCGAGGAGGCACCATGTGGCACATTTGCCTGCACGCCTCCAACATCGGGCCTGTGCACTGTCAACTGTAAGGCCCCAAGGTTTCGGAGAGGCAGATAGTCAACCACATGCTTCCGTTTATGTCTCTGTCACTCTTTGTCTCTTCTCTCGGCCTATCTGGAACGCACTCAAATGGACACAATCGCTCCCCGAACAAAGGGAGCTCTGGTATCCTCAGTACGGCGCTTACCGCTCGGAGCAGCTGTGGAAATGTCAGGCAGGGCTGAGATGAGAGAAGTGTTGCGAGTGGGATGAAACTGCTGACACCTCATTTCCTTTCATTCCCAGTTCTGAAGCTACTTTTGTCACAGAATGTTTTATATATGTGTAGGCCCTATCTCTCGTCACTTGTGCCTTTCACCCGACATCAACCGGGGAAAAACAACACATGCTATCACGCAAACGGCTTCTTGTGAGCCATTTGTTCCGCCGTGGTAGCGTGCTCTTTGTTTGAACCTATGCCGTCTGTTTCTCTCCAAATTTACTTTCTAGAGGGAGTACAGAGGCAGACGCTGTTATTCAGACCGGCTGAAGGTTTTTCTGTGTGGGTGTGTTGTGATTGCTGTCTCTACTATCACTATTCTTTTCTTCCCGAAACGTAAATCTCATGTTTTAAAGATTCCTTTAATGGGAATCAAAGTCTAAATATTTCAATACAGCTATTTTATTATTCAGTAGACTCACAGGCATTTCCAGCCATCTGACTGCGGGAAATCCATGTGCTTCACGTCTTAGCGGTGCAGGTACATGGCTTCAGCTGGCAATATTACAAGGATTAGCATGGCATATGAAATATTTAGTGGATTTCTTCTCTCCTCCCTCTAAAACCTAATAAATCAAATGACTGCCAAATGTCATTAAAGTGATGGTCTTTGACTGGGTAAGAGAGAGTCCCTTTTCATATTCAAATTTGGGGTGGAAGAAATGAAAGAGCAGAAAGGTTACTTGGTTTAGCTGACAACCCCCAGTGCCCCGACGCTGGTGGGTGAAGGCTGGAAGAAGGGCAGATGGAAAGAGGAAGAAGGAGTAATGTGGCGCTGTGACAGAGAGGGTATTGTCTGACGTGCCAGCCGGGCGTCCTCGTGGCATTGGTCTCCTGTTGGCACAGGCAGGGTGTCTGGCCTGCTGTTTTGATTAGTCTAAGATGTGTTTTTTTACCCACTTTTCTTTTCCTTTTTGGACGAGGTGTCACCTCTCAGTGGATCACAGGCAGGGGCGAGTGGGACAACCAGCTGTCTCTGTCACCAACTGTCACCGGCATTGTCTCTCCTCCCTCACTGGCTGAACAGATGACAGACACTTGAATGGCAGGAACCGTCCCGCGCAACCCCCCCCCACATGTTCCCCGATCGATATTCATCCCGTCGCCCACCTCCGGCCTCCCTTTCTGTGTTTCGAGTCATTCATATGTAAACGCGGAGATAAAACATATGGTGCTAATTTGCAACAAATCAACAGTGACCCAGGCTGACTTTCTACTCCAGATATTCATAGTGAGACTTACTAGACGCCCAGCACCTGTCTGTGTTTGAAGCCTTGCCTTATTCATTACCAAAGTGTGTTGGCAAAGAGTGTCAACAAAGGCACAGCAGGCCTGTAATTTGCATTCTTCCTACAAGGTGACATAATGATGTAAATTATCAAAGAAAACTGATTTTGTGTAAGATGCTGAGCTTGTTGTAATGCCATTGGCGTGGGTCTCATGAGACTATTTGAAAAGGAAATTATAATAGATACACAAGGCACTGTTTGTTGCCTTAACTCCAAAGGGAAATCAGCTTCAAAATCAATGTGAACCCGCTGAATGGCAGCTGTCCTCGTGTCGACACCTCATCGGGAATGACAACATTGATCTAAATGGGGTACAGTGAGCCAAACAAACTTTGATTTCACTTCACTTACATCATTAGAGCCACTCATAAGGTCACAGCACAAGGAATCAGATTGAGGAACATCACGAAAAACATGGCGGGATTAGAAGGAAACAGAGTTGACAAAGTTAATATCCATTATACATCAAATTGATCACGTTAATTTTGAATAAGTCAAAGGTGTGAAATATTCATGTGGAGCTGTCCAAAGTTTTTTTTTTAAGTTCCTTTTCTCTCCTCCTTCTTCTTCTCTTCATGTTGACTTGACTTTCTTCTCCATTAATTATCATGCCCAGGAGGTTTTTCAGGGAGAGGAGCAGCCATCAGGCTGAATCATCTTGACAAGGCGGCATGGCCCAATTACACCAGTGCTCCGCTGGGCTTTGATGTGGCGGAAAAGCAGAGAGATAGGGGCAAATTGCACAGCCATATTATGGTAATGATCTGATTTAATCCTGCCACTAAACTTTATGTAGCTTGTTTAAAGGAGATGCTAACGCTAATTACAGAGGTGCGCAGAGGTGCTGGGTGGGATCGGGTGGAGAGGGCTGAGCCGAAGGGCTTGTGGCGACGGTCCTGCTGCCGTGGCTGGTGTTGCTCTCGAGTCTACAAAGTGCAGCTCATAAATGTTGTAAATGAAAATGAGACAAAGTAGACTTATTTCTGCTTAATTATAGATCCGGCGCAGGTGAAAAGGTCAGGGGTACGGGAGGGCATGCGTGCGAGCTCAAAACCTGTTGGGTTACAGTCGTTAATTAACACATCTGAGGACGGAAGGTAGAGCAAGGTTTGAAAAGAGAAGGAAAAGAGACCGAGACGGGAGGAAAGGGAGAAGCGGGGAGGGGGGGAGTAAAAGAGGGGTGTTACAAGGAACGCACGATAATATCAGCCTGTAATTAACTTGTCACTTCAATTACAGCCCCTCAGATTGGAATTGTCTTGGGTTATGGCGCCGGGCCCTGTCTGTATGGTTAATTAGTCTGACGAGTAGCCACCGTGCTCCTCTCTGCTCTCCACGCCGTCACGCCTGCAGCTACTTGGTTTATTGTTCCTGATGATTGACTAGCATGGAGCGGAGAGCGAATCAAACTCAAGAGAAGGAGCGCGACTGATCACGAGCAGAAAGAGGTAAACCCGCTCATTTACTGTCCTCTATTATATTTTAATCGCTGCAATAATAACTCTTTGCTTTCTTTGCTTTATCCATTATTAATGTCGGCGCAAAAATGCCTTATGACTCAGAGTGTGCTTCCTCCTTCAAACGGGAGGAGACAGTCGAGTGGCAGCACCATTGATGATTGGTTAAACCTGAAAGAGATCTCAACAGAGGAAGACAGGAGCTCTAACCTTGATGTGAACTCACCTGTGGACCACTCCCAAAACCAAGAAAGCCGTGCGGACGTTTCTCACTGTGTTTTGTCTTGTTTATCAGACCGCAAGCCATTAGTGCCAGAAGAGATATGAAAGCGAATATAAATATCACACTGACAAATTGCAGACTAGAGAGCAGTCACAAAGCTTCCTTGTAGGAACAGGCTTCGCTTTGATACCTTCTGTTGTATTCATAAGGAAAACTGTGTATGCATCAATACGCCGAAAAAAAAGTAAATACAATTATCTCTTTGCATTATGCTCAGAAGGGGATCAAAGATATTTAGCGTTCTTAGATAGGTTTTTAAACTTTTTAAATGCCAGCGAAGTGCTATAAATATACATTAGAGAGACGGATTCTGTGTCTGGTTGGGTTTGTCCTCTGTGTTACCTTCTCTCCGAGAAGACGAGGACATCTCCTGGGATGCCGAGGGCCTCTTTGTAAAGGCTCGTCACTTACGCAGGCAGTTGTGTGTACTATCACAGCGCATGGTGTAACTCTTTGAAATCACGCTGCTGCGCCGAACTTGCACTTGTGAAGATGTGTCAGGCGTTTTGACACAGGTATAATCTGCACTGGGCCAGAGTGGATCGGCGTGTTTTCTCGGAGTCTCAGAGGAAACGGGAACAGAGGAAACAAACTCCTCCAGATACTGAACTGCTTAAACTGGCAGTTATGCAATATAATATACAATATAATTACTGAGCTTTATTTGGAGAAGATTTTCATTAAGATAAATGTTAAGTCCCTTTCACCGAATGAGGTAACAAACAATG
The DNA here is from genome assembly GCF_963514085.1 of Chelon labrosus. NCBI lineage: Eukaryota > Metazoa > Chordata > Actinopteri > Mugiliformes > Mugilidae > Chelon > Chelon labrosus. The sequence goes on from NC_140339.1 coordinate 16,587,258, forward strand.
ATGACAGAGCTTATCTATGTCTAAGTGTGATATATATATATATATATATATATATATATTGTATTCATTAGCATTAGAAATGCTGTATTAAGTTACTGCTGATATAACCTCGACAAATAGATGTCTGGATACGATTGCAGGAAATTAAATTATCATCAGACAATATCTGATGTGTCCTGAGATTCCAGCTAATTCAAACCGAACATTTCATACTGCCACTCCTTCACATTAAAAACAGTCACAGCCAGTGAAGTGAGTTTAGCTTTTACTGTTCGTTCAACACTAAGAGCCCACAAAACAAAACAACGGTTATTTTTTTGACAGTGGATCAGTTGGAAATATTACCTTGGTATTAGTGGAACACAAGGGAGCAGCCACGCTGAGCCGTTAGATGAAGAGCTGCAGGCGACAGGTTGAACATCTTCAACTTCTCAGATGGTTTGCCAACCCCTTTTACCGTGTCTTGCGGTTCACACATTCATGTCGTGTCCTGCATGAATTCAGATCATGGTTGCTCAAGAAATGACACAGTCATCCAGGTCAATCGTATATCCAGAAAACAAACTGGATGATTGACTGTATGATACTTGGATGAGTTGCTAAAGGTCTTCAGCAAACCCTACAAGTCCAGAGACCTTTTGGTCTTTTACTGACTTTCAGTATTAAGCTGCATTTGCTGTTACAGCAGTTACAGGAGTCACCAAACAAACCAGGACTGACATTTTTGAGAATGCCACTACATCAATTAAAACCATTGACAGGAAAAGTAGATAACACTGACCATTTTGAACAATACAATGTTCTGCTGGGAAACGTTTGGACCTGGCATTCATGTGGATGTTACTCAGATATGTACCACCCACCTAGACCAGACCAGGCACCCCCACCCCATAGCAATGACACTCCTTGGTGGCAGCAGGATGCAGCCTGACACAGGCACACACAAAAACGGTTTCGGAACAACTAAAAAACAGCACAAGGCGTTGACCTGGCATCCAAAATCACTAGATCCCAAACTGATCAAGTATCTGTGGGATGCACTGGAACAAGCCTGATCCACAGAGGCCCCTCCCCTCAACCCATAGCACCCAAAGGCCCCCACTAACAACATTCTGTTGCCAGAAACCACAGGACACCTTCAGAAGGCCCATGTCCATTTTCTGATGTGTCAGAGACACAAGGGAGACCTACACAATATTAGGAAGGTGGTCACACAGTACCACGGTACTGCAAAGTACTGCAAATGTTCATGCACAGTGCCAAATAGATAAAATAACTGACATAATAATTTCTTTATCCATATTTTGTGACCGGGCGGCACTGTGATGTGGTGGTTAGCACTGCTGCCTCACAGCAAGAAGGTTCTGGGTTTGAATCCAGGCCGACTGGGCCTTTCTGTGTGGAGTTTGCATGTTCTCCCTATGTCTGCGTGGGTTCTCTCCGGGTTCTCCGGCTCCTCCCACCATACAAAGACATGCTTGTTAGGTTCATTGATGATTCTAAATTGGCCGTAGGTGTGCATGTGAGTGTGAATGGTTGTCTGTCTCTCTGTGTTTGCCCTGCGATAGACTGGCAACCTGTCCAGGGCGTACCCCGCCTCTTGACCAATGACAGCTGGGACAGGCTCCAGCCCCCCCGCGACCCTTCACAGGAGTAGGACGAGGTGGAGCTTATGACCTATACTGTAGAGAGTCACCAGGAGGAGCTCTACTTGTTTTGGCTTCATTTTTGAGGAGCTGTGCCGTCGTCCATCCTTATACAGTCTATGGTGGATTCAGGGTGCTTAGATGCCACCTGTCCCTCCATGTATTCCTAGACTGACTACACGGTGTTGACATCAGGGCTCAGTGGGGGCCAAATCAGCTGCAGGCCTAGTTCTTTATGACTACATGGTGGATTAAAATCTTTACATTTCATATACTTAGGGATCCATATGTGGACTACTATAAATCCAAATACCTTGATAACACAAACTCAGGCAAAATTAAGTTGGACCTTGATAGTGCATATGGATCTGTTCTGGTGTAAAGTTAGCATGACTAAAATGGCAATGAGAGGGGGAACATTAATTCTTAAATCAAATTCAATCTGCTGACATGCGGTTTCACCTTTCACCATACTTTATTGGTTTGAGCTCACAGCAAAAGACTTGGAGATTGATAGACTGCAGTCACTGTGGACTTGCTGGCGATAAAAAATTGCAGTTACACCCTTGTACAAAAAAAAAAAATTGTTTTTCTGTGAGCGTCTGCCATCAGAATATGTCATCCACTTGAGGTTACGCTCTCCCGGTCAGTGCAGAAGTCTTGGCTGTGCGGGACAGGGGAGGTGGTTTGCACAAAGTCGTGATGAGGCTTCCTCTCAGCCTTGTTCTCCTACATGTATCTGTCAGCTTGTGGCCTTCAGAACTCCAGCCCAGAAGGCCCTCTGGGGCTCGTTCTGCCTGACACTGTCATTACTGGACAACGTACAAATGTTGTGGCTTACAAGCCTGAAAACAAACAGAAATTGTGTTTCTTTTTCCCATTTCAGGGAGGCAGGGAGTGTGATTGTGCACATATTTACTGGAAGTGAAATGATCCATGAACAAACGGCCGGCCTATCAATCAGATTCTGCGAGTAAATGACAAAAGAAAGCTTGTTGATTGGTCTCAAACCCAAGAAAGGATTTACAATTCTTCTCCCTGTCATTGTACACTCTGTTTTCGGGCTCTTTTTCCGTTTTTTTTCCCCCCCTCCACATTTAATTATTTTTTTATGACTTTTGCGTTTCAGTTGAAAGAAAGCCAGGTCCGTCGATTTGAGAGAGTGATAATTGTCAGATTGGTCTGGTTCTGATATAGTGGCAGTCATCCGTATGAAATGCACCTCACCAGAAATGACAGCAGCAGTGGGGAATGCGCACCTCATGAATAAGCTGGCATGCAGAGCCTCTGTTGCAAGACGGCTACATTCAAATGAGCTCTGTTATCAAGCTCCTCCGTGGTGACTTGCCAATGGCTGGACTGCTGGCGCGGCCATTACCCAATAGCGCAAACCCTTTGATCAGTAATAACCAATACTGTGACAGCATCATGGACCGAAGTGAGGCTCATATTATTATTCTTTTCCATTTTGCAACATGTTTACAAGTTATTAAGATGCCTCCTCCCTCCGTGTAGCTGTCAGTTTGCATAATTACCATTGACAGCACAGTTTGGCCCGCGACACACGGGACATGCCTGCGAAACATGATGAAGACAAGGCTTTGGAAAACATTCTGAATCTGCAAGGGAACTGGGTTAAAATGCAAAAATTAGTCTGACAATCACTTTTTGTTACAGCGCTGCGAAGTCCGTGGAAAAAGATACTGAACTGATTAAAGTGTTACCCTTTTTTTTTCTCTACTCCCTGGGAGGATCAAGCATAGAAGTTCAGCCAGCTTCTTTTAGTGCTGCCATAAAAGTGTCCCTTCCCTTGCAGACAAGATGTGAGAGCTGGAGGAGCTCAGTCCCTCATACTGTTTGAAGATTACAATAGCTTTACGCGCATGCACCGAATGTGCAGATGGTGGGACGGGGCCGCAATCGTCTTGTTAAAATAGCCAATGACAATGGTGCCCACGCTCTTTTAGTTCCACACGCGTCGGCGCTGCTCAGATCAGCACTTCCACGCAGTGTTTTTGAGCAAAATACTGAACCACAACATGGAATGTACGAGAATAGCTGAAGAACAAAAGGGTCCTCTATCCTTGCCCAAAGTTAAGTCTATTCTCTGTCCTGTCTCATGCATCACTGTGTTGTGTTCGCATAGAAAAGTTACCCTAAAGAGTGTAAAAGATAATCATAAAGTTGTCACAGTTCACAAACTGTGCGGAGCTGCTTTATGAGATGACGCCACAAATACCAAATCTGTCTGTTATTGCAAGTGACATTGTCATTATGCACTGACACAGCATCCCTGCTCTAGTGGGGCATAAAAATGTCCTACTAAACCGGCAACATAAACACGCTGATAAATTACATTTATATGCCATCAAGCTGCGACATTTGCTGACACCAAAAATGTTTCTCCAGATCTGCAGAGGCGATGGTTCTCATTATCCAGCTGAGGAGTGAGCGCCGCTGGGTTGTTAATGAAAAATACACAGACAGTGACCTTTGTAAAGTCTCCCAGCGAATGACAGAGTTAACAAACTCCAGTCAGGGAGCAGGGAAAACTAGAAACAGGGAGAGAGAGAGAGAGAGAGAGCGAAAGAGAGAGGGCCGTGCTGCTCAGCGTACACCGAAAGAACTCAACGTTCTATCTGTCTGAATCTTCCCGTTGTCATGCCGGACGGACGCTGATGGGGTCAGAAAGGTCGCCGGGGGTTGCTGACTCGCGTGTCTGCTCCAGAAATCGCAGCTGCGGAGGAAGAAAACTTCGGGCCGGAGCTCTGCCCAGGCACCGGGGGAGTTGGAACAAGTCGAAAGACGACGGTTTGACTCCGGAGAGAGTGTGCAGGAATTTCTATAATGGCTAATGTCTTAATTAGCTCATAAGAAATAATAGAGCCCAGGACCGAAACGCAACCCGCCAAATCATGACAAAATGGCACTAACGGTTCACTTGGATTCCTAAAAAACATGCAACTCATTAAGCATCAGGGTAGCAGGCTAATTTCCTATTTTGCAGACAAGGTTTATAGGGCAAATTCAAATGCAACATTTTATTAAACATAGGCGTGTCCAGCAGACAGCGCATTAAAATGATATTTTGTTTCCTTTTATGCATCTTGCAGATATGCAAGCTAGTATTCTTGCGGTATTATTGTACAACTGTAAAGGCGCATTGAAAAACAATTAGAGGATTTACTGCCAAGAATCAAATTAAACCGCCTGTGACCTCTGGGTTCACTCAGTCATTTTCATAAATCCTAGCTTGGACTGATTTATTGAAAGACCTTAAGACGGGTTACCAGACGAACTGTGAATTTGCTGAGTTGATGATGGCACTGTGTTTTTTATACCACAGCCTATTAGGCTTCTTTGGAGCTTAGCTGATCACTGCTGATGAAAGGGTCAACACAATGACAGTTGTTATATGAGATGCAATCAGCCCTGGGGCCATTAATGCTGGGGTAATCATCCTTTATAGTGGTACCAGTTTATAAAAGATGTACACAGCAATACCAGCAGACTGTGCAAAAGGATTATTGTGAATGCAATCAACTTAGACACGGGTGGAGCTCACTACATCAGGATAATTTAGATGGTGTGAGATGTGTCGTCAGTCCCGCGCAACATCGTAAATTTACTTTAAAACCGTCTTCGCGCTGTCTAGATTTAATCAATCCCATCCATCTGGGGAGCCGAGACGTTTCAAGCAAAACCTAGAAATGATTTTCTAGCTGACCGGGCTTGTGCACTAATACTGCCTGAGAAGTTTTTTTTTTGGGGGGGGAATGTTTCTTCACTTTGTTGTTCTTTGCTCTGGAGCAGGTGCCCTTTCTCACGCTCTCCCTGAGACCATATGGGCCCGTCCAGACTCAGCCTCAGCCTCAGCCTGCAACGGCCTCACCGTCTGCCAAAGCCCTGTCACACCTGAGCACGGAAGATCAAAGATCCCCGCCGTGCCTACAACCGCACAGCTGCTGCACGTGCCAATCTTCCTTCCCTGCTCCACTTCCTTTGCTTTCGGCACATGTGTTTCCAAGGTTGACCACTAATCCTCCATGTATGTGTATTATCGGGCCTCGAGAATTCACTGGAGTGACAGCTCTGGAAACTCTCGGCCGTGTCGTTGCGTCTCGTTGCGCCGGTGTTATCCCCTCTGGTTGGTTTCAACTCTTGGTCTCTTTGTCTGTTTGTTTGTTTGCTTTTCTATGTTTGTTTCGCCTTGACTGTGGAAAGCCACACTGTGAGAGCAGGAGCGTGAAGAGAAAGCTTCGGCCAAACCATAACCAGAAAGGCATAATTGTCGTTGGGGTTTCCACTTGTAAAACAATGGATTTGGCCCGTGATGGAGGCAGCTTTTCACAACAGCCAGCTGAAGAGTGTGTTTTCTGTTCGGCGCTGAATTAAAGCTCCAAATTGGGACCGTCATTAGAGAATTCCACAGGGACTGCTAACGATGCAAATCGCTGACAAGAACCAAAGCGCGAGAAACCTCCGGGGCCAATAAATATTCTACATACAGCCATGTATCTGAGCAACAAACAAACAAACAAAATTAAAAATATCGCCATCTGATTAAACGGGAGAGTGAAAGCTATTGATTATTGCTTGGCTTGCAGAGTTTTTTTTTATCTTTTTTAATTGTGTCTACCGTCTAATGCGGCAGACACTGGCTCGTGGAGGGACGACTTGAAATTAAGTTCATGTCTTCTGCAGCTCAGTCTTCATCCAGCAATCAGCGTTTAAGTGTTCTTATTGACTTCTTCAGATGCACTCAGTCTAAGTTAACTTTTTTTTTTTTTTTTGTTGCCAGGATTGATTTGGAGAAAAAAAAATCACCAGAGTTTCCTTTAATGCTCTAAGCCGAATTAATTTCCACTGGGAAATCCATCTTTGTCCATTTGCATCAAGTGAAAGAGGGATTTATTTGCTGTCCCACTAATGAAATTAACCCCAAAGCATATTGTCAAGTGTATAATGTAGGCAGAATTGCATAATTGAGGATATTGTATACATGCAGTGAAGCAGGGCGGCAGACTAGATGTAAGTTTGAATGGTTGGTTGCCTCTCTGTTCTGGCCCTGCGTGACCGGCGACCTGTCCAGGGTGTACCCTATCTCTCACCCAGTGACAGCTGGGATAGGCTCCAGCCCCCCCCCCCCCACGACTCTCTAGAGCAAGGGTGGGCAAATCTTTAGCTCAAGGGCCGAGCCTAGTTTTGAAATTTGACATATGCTCCGGGCCATTAGCAGATTGGGAGTGAACGTATATATGCACCGAACAGCCACATAATTAAAACAACTGACAGGAGAAGTAAATAACATTGACAATCTTGTGACAATACAACGTTCTGCTGGGAAATGTTTGGACCGGGCATTCGTGCGGATGTTATTTAGACCTGCACCACCCACTTAGACCAGACCAGACACCCCCACCCAGCAATGACACTCCTTGATGGCAGCAGCCATCCCCAGCAGGATGCAGCCTGACACAGGCACACAACAACTCAAGGTGTTGACCTGGCCTCCAAATTCACTAGATCCCAAACTGACCAATAATCTGTGGAACAAGCCTGATCTACAGAGGCCCCTATCTTCAACCCATAGGACCCAAAGACCCCCACTAACAACATGCTGTTGCCAGACACCGCAGGACACCCTCGGAAGGCCCATGTCCATTCTCTCATGAGTCACAATTGTTTTGGAGGCACGAGGGAGACCTACACAATATTAAGGAAGGTGGTCATAATGTTATGCCTGATCGGTGATCTACATGTTGAGTAAAGATGATAGACTCGCCTTTAGGTTGTTAGTATTTGGAGTTCGCCATCCATTGGAATCAACTGAAACGCACTGTCGTTAGGACAGTTTTATAAATGCTTGATGGGGCAGATTACCCAGCCACAGTTTGCCCTCCCCTGCTCTAGAGGATAAGTGGTAATAGGTTATGAATGAATGAGTATGAAATAGTATCAACTACAATTTACTGCAGCCTTCCTATAGAAACAAATAACTTCAACTGACATTCAAAGCTATTAACCACAATCAAGGGTGCGCCATAAGGATAGCTGTTCATTCATTCATTCATCTTCTGTAACCGCTTGTCCCATGAAGGGTCGCGGGGGGGCTGGAGCCTATCCCAGCTGTCATTGGGCGAGAGGCGGGGTACACCCCGGACAGGTCGCCAGTCTATGGCAGAGCTAACAGAGAGAGACAGACAACCATTCGCACGCACACCTACGGCCAATTTAGAATCAGCAATTAATGTAAAGAGCATGTCTTTGGACGGTGGGAGGAAGCTGGAGTCCATAAGGATAGTCAAACCAGGAAATTATTTGGGGCTGAATGAAAAAACTAGATATTTTTTGGCATATTTTTCAATGATAACCATAAACAGTGCATTGACAATATTCCACAACTCCCTCAATGGGCCCCCTTCTATCTACCCTATGTCATATTTTGGTGGTTTGGACAGAGGGGGTTAGCACAGTTACATCTTTGCCTGGGGAATCTAGGGTCACCACTGTTCACACTCAATGAACAAACACTGATTAACAACTTATTTTAGGAAGAAATGATGACACAGACGCTTGGAAGAAATGCACAGGCTATCCTAATTCTAAGGTATATAATAAAATACAGCATATTCATTGCTAATCTTGGCAACGGCGACAGTGTCTACGGTACTTCGTGACGGAGAAATGCTGTAATTATCCTGATAATTCTCTAATCATCCCATGTAAAATGTGGAAACCGTGACAGAGCTCTTTCAGTCTGTGCCCAATATTTGGGATCAGATGCAGCTGTATGCTTTGAATAAACTATAATTCGGTGAAAAGAAGAAGAAGAAAAAAACCTATTTCGCATTACTGATACTCACTGTACCATTACCGAGACGCAAGCAAGGCCACGCTTTTATTTTATGATGCAGATGTTTATCAGGAATGAGTCACAGCTCCTTGGCACTACGAAAGCCGCGCTGCGCTGTGATGTACCGGCGCTATTGTCTGACTGCCAGATGCAGCGGTCTCAGCTTAATGTTCTCATGACAACTGTTAAATCTCGCCGAAGCCACAGCGTTAGCATATCCCTAAGGTCAGATGTGGACCACCGCTCCGGAGTTTTCCGTGAAGAGTCGTGTTCAAGATGTTGCAGTTTCTCCCCGAAATGAGATATCTAGCATTTGAATGAAATGACGCCTAACCTTGATCTGCGTTGCCCACGGCTCTGACAGCAGGATGTACGGATGATCTGTCTCAGAACAGGACTGATTACAAAAAATATCAACACATCAGCTTTATTTGGTTTCAAATATAACACCCATTTCTGAATATAACATGAAATACTATACTTGCTGACTTTCCTCTCACATCCCAGTTAAGAGTCTGCGTTCGTCACTGATTTACAACTTATCACTCGAACAATTCAAAGGGTATTTCTGCAACAGTTCTGAAGAATGACTAAAAAGCAGCATGGTCACTTTTCCAGGCCATTATTGGCAAGTCGCACCCGCCCCTGCTGCGGGGACTCCAGTGCGCAGATCAATTCAAATACCACAAACCTGGCGGACGGAGAGGATTTCATGAAATTAATGCCGCTTGTAAAAGGCGGAGATGGAAAGTGAACACAAGGCATGTTCATGTGGTGTCTTGATTGAACGTCTCTCGCTCAACAAATTTAAAGTCATGTTATCTAGTAGTTTTAACGGCGTACTCTGCCTTATGTGAAATGGAAAGGTCCACGAAGAAGGGATACTTCAGAGTCACTTTTTATGAGAGATCGTAGTGTTTTATATAAACTGCGGTCACATGTATTCAATATCTGAAACCGCAAGCAGTTCTTGGAAGGGCTGGATGCATGCAGAGACGAATCCAGAGTCTACTGGGGCCCTAGGCAAATGTTTTAGTTAACTAACCATCCAGAAAATAGTATTGTCCAAAGAAGCTTACATGTAGAACTCCACTAATGGCAGACGCTGTGTGTATTTTGGTAACTTGCCTGGTTATTAATTGTTGATACTCTGACTCCTCGCTTATTCACATCCTCTCAACCTCAACATCTCTCAACAGGTCAATTGGCTGCGACAACAGCACTGGACACTCTGCTAGCTAAGCTAACTAATGTTAAATGTCAAAGGAAGAACAAACAAACTACTAAAACTAACTGTACATCAATCAGGCATAACATTATGACCACCTTCGTAATATTATGTAGGCCTCCCTTGTGCCTCCGAAACAGTTGTGGCTCATCAGAGAATGGACCTGGGCCTTCTGAGGGCGTCCTGTGGTGTCTAATAGCAGGATGTTTTTAATGGGGGCCTTTTGGTCATATGAATTGAGGGGAGGGGCCTCTGTGGATCAGGCTTGTTCCAGTGCATCCCACAGATACTTGATCAGTTTGGGATCTAGTGAATTTGGAGGCCAGGTCAACACCTTGTGCTGTTTTTTATGTTTTTTGAGTTGTTCCTAAACCGTTTTTGTGTGTGTGTCTGTGACAGTCTGCATCCTACTGGGGATGGCTGCTGCCATCAAGGAGTGTCATTGCTATGGGGTGGGGGTGTCTGGTCTAGTCTAGGTGGGTGGTACATGTCTATGTAACATTCACATGAATGCCAGGTTCAAATGTTTCCCAGCAGAACTTTGGATTGCCACAGGATGGTTAGTGTTTTAACTTCTCTTACCACTGGTGATATTGTCATGCCTGATTGTTGTACATTAACCGTACCAGGGAGAGGGAGTCATGCTGCAACACATTTTCAATGTGAGCTGGCGATATGAAACCAAAAGCTATGACACCTGATGCTACATGTAGGCCAGGTGCGTGACATTGTTGCTCCTCCAATATTGTGACACGTCAACCAGTCATATGCGTCGGCCTCACCTGTAGCCGCGCTATATATACAGTTAATGCCCGTTCCAGACATGTACACATCACGTAACACGACTGAGTGTGCAGGGTTGTGTCAGGTGGCGGCCCCTTAGGGAGGTCTCCTGTGCTAATGAAACTTAGCACGTTGCCACTGCTGTAGTTTAAAGTTACCAGCCCTTGGGAGCCCCCTATAGGCCGGGGGGCCCAAGCAGTTGCCTGCCTTGCCTGTTGACTGGATGCCATGAGAACACTGGGAACTAGTAGACTCATATATTGCTCTCCAACAGAAACTCACACAGTCACTGAGAAGGAACAATAACTTTATCAAGATACTAGGAACAAGCAAGAAAAGTGCTGCTGAGAACATTAATAAATATGAATTGTATGTGTTATTAAATAACATGTTGTGTGTGTTACTGGAAGATGCGGTTTGTCAGCTGAGCTGTGAAGGGGTGGGATGTGATGCACCAATAGGAACCAGAAGGATCAGGGGTCATTCAGGGAGTAGTGACAACATGCCACTCACCAAATCAGCTCTAGTCTCTCTAATGTAAAAATTAACCATTCTCTTTATGCCGACCACAGTGGATTTGTGAGTGGCTGGGCTACACGGTTGTGCAATGCTTCCTTCATAATTCAATAAGGATCAGTTTCACTACAGAGAGCGCTGGCGTCAGGGAAGGGAAATCTTTAGAGCAACACAGCGCGGAATGAAGTGCAAATGCTGAAGCTCGGCGAAAGGTTTCGATTTTGGTTGTCATGCGCTTCGTGTTAGACTGGGGTTGAGAGCATTTGGTCCGTCGCCTAATGTGTTCATGTTGGCACTCGTCTTCTCAACCGAATGGGTGCCAGATGTCTGTTTTTTGGGGTTTTTTTTCTCTGCGCTATGGACCTGAAGCACGGTGGCTTGCTGGGCCCAACCACCAGCAATGTACATGCAAACTGGCACCATTTAATGAGTCACACGATTGCTTCAAAGTGAAATTACATCCATTTAAACCTGTCGTACACATCACCCAAAGAGGCGCGGAGAAAAAAAAAAAAAAAAGTGTCTACCTTCAATTTATAGCCGAATGAAAACCGCAAAGACAAAAGTGGGACATGTGCAAGTTATTATGGATACACTCCATTCTCAGTGATGAGAGCAGCATGTATAAAACGCGGGGGAATGGGAGGGGTGGCATAATCTCTGCCCGGCATATTTGTATGATACCAGACTTTGAAATGGAAAAATCAAAGCGAGGCGCTTTAGAACAAAATGTGAACTTTCTGCTGTCTCTCCATGACCAGGCATGGTATATAATCATCATTTCAGCTGTTGGTTCGGGCCATCAAAGGCTGTGTGCTCCATTACTATATCACAGGTGATCACAGGAAAGTCAGGAGACACGCTCAGTGAATAAAAGCAGGCTCGGAAAAAAAGTACAGTCTGAGCTGCTGACAGAGTACAAAGAGGGCAGATTGTTTTGGCATGTAAAACCTGCACTCACATATAAGTGAATATAGGGCTATAAAGCCTTAATACAACACTTGGGACTTATGGAAAAAGTCACTGCACGGCCTATAGTTAGAGGCAGAGGGCCACCGTGTCCTAACAGCTGTCCACAGCTGCGTGGGTGGCTGAAACGGTGGCGAAGGCGCCCACACCGACATTGGATTTGCCCGACGTGCTTGTCAGGGCCAGAACACAGAAATACACAGCCACGGTAATGTCAGCGGCCAAACATGCTTGGGTGTGTGCACGGTGGCAGGCCCTGTACCCACCGTCAAAGACATTTCCCAGCGGCGGACAGCCTTCCATGTAAGTTTCTATTATTACCAGCAGCAGCGGGGCTAACATGTGAGAACGCCAGCTGGTACGAGGGATCCAATAAAATGATTTATTAAACACCACATGTCCCGAAAAATAAAACAGCAAGATCAAAAGGTGACAAAAAAATGGAAAAGGCAAAATCTGAAGGCACAATGTAAATTTTGTTTCCCTCCCTGACAAAGTACCTTGACGCAAACAACATATCATGCGCTCCACGGGGCTATCTCAGTTCAAGCTGAGCATGCGGCTCCTTTTGGACAAAGGAAATGGGCGAAAAAAAATGCGCTGCCGTGCTTTTGATATGACTTCTGGTTTCCTGAGTCCTGCCACGCTCTCATGTCAAGCAGCTGGGCAAATGAGCTGACTTTAAGGCTGTAGCTGGACCTTAATGCCTTCCATCCCTCCGGTCGGCAGTGCTGCCTCCATCATCCAGGAAAAGAAGAGAGAGAGAGAGAGAGAGAGAGAGAGAGAGAGAGAGAGAGAGAGAGAAAGCGCTTGAGGAGGTAACACCTGGTTCCCTGGAGCCCCATTGAGGCCCCTAGATGAGCGTAGCCTGTGCTGCGCTGCTCTCAGTGCCCTGCGCGGCGCTCAGCTGCAGTATGAAGAATGGCGAAGTGTGTTACCAGAACAACCAGCTGAGCGGATGATCTGAGGCAAGAGGTACTTAGCAGCGACACTGAAACATCTAGGTGAGAGGTGGGGCGGCGTGGAAATGCACGATGTGCGTCTGGGTGAGCGAAAGAATGTGTTTTGATCAGCGCGTCAGGCCTAGCAGGGGTGAAGTCAGGTAACCTGTCACTAATAAATCCTTGCGTCCCCACCATGTGCTTTACAGACAGCCCATCTTTCTCTGGCAGCTGTTGTAAAACAGCCACAAGAAGAAAAAGTCCAGCCAACACGTTCTCCCAAACACACGCATATGACATGCGGGCTGAAATATGCGATCATAAAGGTGGTACCATCGCACACACGCGAGCAAGCAAGCAAGCACGCACACACAAGGCGGACTTGGCGCATCAACTTCACAGGCCTTGTTCCTCTCCCACCGCGTTAAAAGTGGAACCACACAGAGCTGCGGCCCCCGTCCGCACATCTGGACGCGCTGCCGCCGCTAAAAAAGGCCGCAGTACCCCCACTCCTCCTGCGCACTCCTCATCATCCTCAGCCCCATTATAAACCCCATCTCACTGTGTCCGTAATTATTCCACACATGCTTATGCAACAAAGCAGTAGCCAAGCCAAATGACAAACAGGCCAGAGCTGTAAATTAAGACCTATTTCTTATTTTAATGGCTTGCACTCTCATAATGTTTGCCACTAATTCTGCACGGCACAAAAAAAAAAAAAAGTGGCAGCAGTGCACTTTTTCCCCTGTGCATCACTCTCATTAACACTAAGTATCTAAGCAACACAGCAAATATAGCGTGCAGCGAGCGCGAGGAGAAAAAAACATTAGTTTTCCCCTTTGTAAATCAATTTTTGCAAAAGGATTAAATGATCCAGCGGCTTAAAAGTCACAGCATACAGTACTGTTATAATTAGCCTCGTGAATCTTCATACACAAATAACCAAAATCAGTCGTCTCACTTAAGACTAGTGTTTAGAAAACCAGCCAACAGAGAAAATATTTCTTTGGGTAAGTGGCACTATAAATCCATATCAAGTGTCAAGCACTTACTCAATTATGTTCAATTACAGAGCACCACATAAATTCTCCAAATCTCTCCATTATACCAACTCTGCTCATGTTAAAAAAAAATATATATATATATATAATTTTGCCTGTTAAGGAAGACCGTTGTGATTGGCTCAGAGAATGACCTATAACCCTCTCTTCTCTCAAACGCACGTAAAAAAAATAAATAAAAAATGTCTGCCTCTTCATTACAAGTGCTTGACATCTGAGGGAGCAAAATAAAAGAAGTGCAGAGGAGAGAAGTTCTCCTCCAGCCCGAGGCTCGCCATTCAACCGTACCCAGCACTCACTTAATCAAGCAGGCATGTGGCATGGTGTGGCAACTGCCTGGGTGCATAAGTACATGTCTTGTGGTTTGTGCTGGTTTGAGACAGGACGGATGTGGCACTAGTGGCAGCCCGTCTTAACTTGTTCCTGGTATGTTTGTTTTGACAGTCAGCTAAGACCCCACGGGCAGGCCCTCCTCACCCTGGCTGATCCAGAAACATAATGCGTTTGGTTTTTGTTCAGAGGGAGAAATGGAAGCCACGCTATCCTTCAAATACGGAGCCGTGTCGCCTAGAGGAAGAAAGACAAGTCTTTTAATTTTTTTTTTTTATGTATTTTTTTTTTGTATCCCCCTGCCTCACACACAGGCAGTTGCATGAGCGCTAATCAAACGTTCCTGGGCCTCGCCTTTAGTGCCCTATTCGCAATATAACAAATGTTCCTCAGAGCAGCACATCTGTAGAGGATGTCAATAAATGGCTTTGTAATGTACACCAGCGCCAACACTTGGTTGACAAGAAAAAGGGGGCTTTGAAACAGCTCCCATCGGGGCGCACGCTGAAGGGAAGACCAGCGGGGTGTTGGGAAGACGTCCGTTTCCCCCCAACTTTTTTCCTATATGTAAATCCACGCTCCCTACGGGTGCTGTTTCTCAGCGAGCTATCTATATAAGGAGCCACTTTATTACGGACAAATCCTCTTTAATGTTCTTGTCGGTGGAGGAACAGCTGGAGCGGAGATAAAAACGAGGAAGCAATCTGCACCAGCTGTTGAAGTATTAATACAAAAATTAACTACTGTGTGTTGGTTAATTGCTTTCTGCTTAATGTGCTTTCAAAAGCCTTGATTCCTCTTTTCTGTTACACAATCGCAACTGCGGCGGGATATCAAGAGGCCTGTGAAATTAAAGATTCCATTTAAAGGAGCAGCCCTCCTTCCCCCCCTCCCCTCCATTCTTCTCACGGCTCAGCGGCCATAATGGACTCATGTGTTGAATAACCAAAATGGTCGCATTAGACACCTGCTACTGTGGTCTTGGTCGACGCAGATAGGGGAGCCCTTTCAGGCCCGCGGCGAGCACAAGTTGCCGCTCATCCGTCAAGAGCTCGCGCAAACATTTCCATAAGTGAGGCTGTAAGTTTACCGTGCCCCGCTCCGGCCCATTCCTGCAATCGCACGCCCACACAGGCGGCTGAGTGACGACGAGCGATTTCAAACGGCGCAGCTGGTACATCCGCTTTAACCGCCGCGCCTTTTATTTGCATTATTATCTGTTGCCACCTCACTCCTCAGATCCGCGCTGACTGAGGCCACATGGAAGCAGTTTAGGCCGACGTGTCCCTTTTACAGAAAACAAAGAGATTTTTTTTTTTCTTTCTTTCTTTTTCCCTCCTTCCCTTTCTTAAGGAGTCGCAGCTCTCCTCCTCTGGGGCCCATACATGCACGGGTCGCCTCTGCAGCACATTTAATTCCATGCTGTAAAAACATTAATCAGAGCCAGATGAAGTGGGGAGAACTCTAAGACGTTATGTTTTTATGGATAATTTGAGGTTATTTATGCAGGATAAATAAGAAAATAACGAGCCGCAGACAGAAGGGTAGAGGACATTGTTGGCTGTTTGGACATTCATTGGCTGCAATTACTCCACTCCAGAGCACTAATCTTTATGAGTCCTATAAACGATAGATAGATAGATAGATAGATAGATAGATAGATAGATAGATAGATAGATAGATAGATAGGAAGCAAAACAAGCTTCCCTCCGAATGTTTTCCATCGTTGTCCATTAGATGGCTTACTTGTACCACAAACTCCGAACATACTGGAGAGGTTAGGGGCTCATAGTTCACGATCGGGCCACGGTCAACGTCTTCCAAGAAAACAATGCCGGATAAGAGCGCTGTGTGACATATGAGAGGTCAGAGAGGGGGCTGCCACCGCAGAGCGAGGAGCCAAGAGACAAGGAAGGGGGCCAGCCAATTTGACACACATTATTGGTCTATCTCGCACACTCACATGTTTGGCACGGCACGCCACAGACACACAACTACTGTCATCAGAAAGCGTAATTCACGACCCGCTCTGATGTCCGTTTGTCAGCGTGCAAAGAGCGCTGCAGCAGTCAAAAAAAAAAATAAAAAATGTCGACTACTACTGTATGCTGTCTGATTTTGCTAAAAATACAAAAGTTTAAGTGCCGGACGAGGCCAGGCCCGTCGTACTGGGCAAAGACGGACATGGCAGGAAGGGTGAGGACGCAGGTTAAAGAAAAATTAAATCAGTTTTGGAGGTTTATCCCAGTCTGATTATTCTAAAGACGGTAAGATTGAGAGGTATGGCAACCTTATCGTGCAGCGCAAGTTTTATATGGAAGGCTCCCCTCCTCTCCCCTGCTTTGATATTGCATGTGTTGCGAACATGGAGTCTGTATCTCTGCTCCAGTGGCACCACCTCGAACTGTCATTAGAGCGCATGTCCTCAGGTGGAAAATGACTTCTGTGGGGGAGCTTCTGCGATGATAACACGGATTTGCTCTAAAATACGCTGCTTTTCCTCCGCGCGTCATGAATAAGTAAACGTTGACGAAAAACCTTTCGCATTTTCACCATCGTTCCTAATGCTTTTGCTTTTAAGATGCATATTGAGGCATGCATAAAACATCCTCCTTCTCCCACCCCTCCCCACACCCCCCCCCCTCTCGGCCGCCCGCCCGCAATGAATGATGGAAGAAACTTGTGCACACAAAAACCTCTTCACGGCAAAAAGAAAACAGATGAACAAACACAACAAGTGAGTCTAAAAGTGTCCTAGGCGTAGGGCTGAGGCCCAAAATTACACGTCCCTCTCTTTTTCCACTTAGCGTAGCGTTGCTGTATGAATTGGACTGGCGTCACTAGGGTTTACTTTGGTTGAATGAACTTCATGTGATCTTTTAATTCATCCGACTGTCACTGTTACCCTGCAAAACCGGGCTGCAATTTTGGCCCTGGCGTTGATAAGTTTTTCACTTAGCATTGAGAGGATTAAATCAATTATGTTGATTCTGTATTTACTGCTTGCATGCCCACAGTCGTTTGTAATTAGCTTATTGCTTTTGATCTGATGTAATGTGATGAAATGCCTGGAAGCAGCCCCGGGAGCCTGCTTGGCTGGAGCGACCGGGGTGGGCGCCACTTCCAGGCCCCCACTGAAGCACATCCGATTGTCCGAGCAAGGGGAGAGGAGGGGACCGGGGCGACCGGGCGACTCGCGTGAGCAGCCGCAGACAGAGAGGCAGGGGGATCGGTGTCAGGGTGGAAGGAGGAGAGACCACCCGCTGAGATGGCAGCATCCTCCGAACCTCATTACCCTCAGAGGCCTTCGCTTCACATGCATGTGTAATTACACCCCGCCCTGCCCCACCCGGCCCCCAACGAAAGCTCTCACAACACCTGATACCCACAGGTAGAGCGCCACAGGGGGGCCTTTGCAATGATAGGGCTCCAAGGCCCCAGGGCCCTCTTAGAGCGACGACCATTCTAGTCTGGCCACCCACATCAATCAAAGACCCCATAACACAGAGACTGATCATCTGTTTTGGAGAGAAAGAGCTGTTTATTCATGGAAAGCTAATTGTTGTGCTGGGCCACTGTTGTGCGTCCAGGGCCGCACTACAAAGCACAAAGGATGCAGGATTGGATTTTAAAAAAAGTCCAATATATTTGGAGTTGCCTGAAGGATTGAATGTTGCCTGACAGTTTAAGGACAGGGAATCCTTTTCAAGTTAATTCTGTCAACCTTCTGGTGAACAGACGGACGAAGTCTTTGGCTTAACTAATACAAGAATGAGCTGGACCTCAGTTAAAATGCAGTTTCAAGTGCTGCCCATCTTTCCTCAAAGGGGAACGGCTCCAGCATGACTTCCATTCAAAGTACCCCGACAGAACCCCCCCCCCCCGCACCCTCTCCCAAAGCGCCCCTTCACCGCCCCCCCTCTCTCCCAAACTGGCGAAACAGGCTCATGGTGCTCTGCAGACTGTTCTGTTTATAAAAGAGGTCAGAGTGCCACATATGGCCAGCGCGTTAAAATACACACGGCTCCTGCCGCGGCTGCTAAAAATGTATTGCGGCTGTCTGTACATGCAGGAATAAAATAAACTCTGAATGTTTCAGCAAGCCGGTGCTGAGAATTTAATGATTGAGCATTTGAAACTATGGTCAGATTTGTACATGAAGAAGGCAGGAAAAAAAACACACGTCTTTAAAAGTCCAAAGATATTGGGTTAGACGTCAGCAATATACAGAGTTGTTTGACTTGGCAAGAGGGGGCGCGCAGATTTGACTGGGATAAGTGTGTGTCACACGCCATCTGAGCGGAGAGCAGGGCCGCAGTAAGCCGTAGGAAACTAGCGGTGAAACTAAACACATGCAACGACGGCCACAGGCAGTCGATGTGAGCCAAGGAGTCTTAAGTCCCAAAAGACTGGCCCGAGGGGAGAGAGAGCAGGGCTACTGATAAGTGGAATAAAGAGCAGAAAATATGAATACCTTCCCCTTCAAAGCAAACCATTATGCGCCACTAAATTCTGATTATTTTCAGTGCGATTCTGGTGCTTATTTCTCTTGGCTGCACGGAGCCCTTCTCTGGCTCTGTAGCAGATTTGTGGGCTCTACGTTTCACCTCACCAGCTAACCGAGTCTGTGCTTAATAAGAACAGAGGTTAGAGATTGCGCTGCAGATTGCGTGGGGTATTAAGAGCAATGCTTCTTGTGGGTTTTGTCATCATCACACCATCGATAAGGGCTCCTCAGACACCAGAAGACAGAATCTCCGACACATAAAGTGCACGGCTGCTGCCGGGCGCCAGCGAATGTGAAGAGCGGGTCAAGGAGGGATCGTGGTGCGTTGTTCTTGTTTTTATGACTGCAACGCCTCGAGACCGAGTGCACAGTTTTTAGCGCCGTGAGATTGCAAGTTTGATTCCAGGAACAGCCAGTTCATTCATTACCCCGAGAGTTTCAGTGAACACCTACCTGCTCCAGCTGGCTGACACTTCCAGCAACTGTGGTGAAAAACACCAAATTCATATTCCTAATTACATTGCAAGATTAATGTGCTCTTTAATTTATTAAAATATGAAATCGCTGAAACTCCCCAGACAGCAAAAAAAAAAAAAAAAAACTAAACAAAGGCTCTGATAGTATACGAGGCGCCAGTCAGTGTGAACAGAAGTTCAAGGGGGCATCAGTGGGTGCAGCGCTGGGTGTTGCTCTCCAACGCCCTGTCTTTACGAGATCAGGCCTGGTTTTGTGTAATCTGCTGTGACCTGTGGCAGGAAGACGTGTCCACCTCTCAGCGCTGTGATCCTTGCTTACACCTAGCAGTTGTGGGCAACAACCGACCACGATTCCATCTCCTGCTGGGCAATGAAAAGCCTCCCCCGCTGCTTTTCGTTTGTTTTTTTTTCCCAGTTGCAGGGTCATGGGCTAGCAAAGCATTGTGGGAAGAGACGGGTGACAGAGTTAGAGGAGGAGGAGGAGTAGGAGGAAAAGTTTAGGGGTGTGGGGGGCTTGCTCATAAAAAAAGTTTAAAAAAAAAGAAGAATAAAAACATGTGTAATGAGAAAACATGTGGTGTGTAACTATTGGAAGTCATCAACAACAGAAAATAATAATTAAAGCACAGGATGAGGGGGGAAAAAAAGTGAAGCTGTCTTTTCGTGGCTGGGAGACCACTGTCATCATGTCTCAGGAATTAGGCAAACATATGCTGGTCTGCTGCTGTTGAAACCGAGGCGCCTCGCTCAGGCTGCGGTTTGGGAACATGAAAGGCTTTGTGGGATGAGCAGGAGGACTGGCCCTAATTCAGGGCCTCATTGCCAGGGAAGCTGGCAGCAAACTCCGATTGTGGGACAGGGAAAGGAATTTGGTTACATATTCCAGCAAGGACCGCAGCTCCAAACAAACCAAAGCAACAGGCTGCTGAGCAAACCATTCTGTCCGCATTGGAACCCCCTCCCTCGCTGCTGCTGCTGCTGCTGCTGCTGCTGTAGAGACGAGGGACTCGCTCCCACCTGACTGAATCCCAAAGGAGGAGGCTGAGGAGAGCGAGCGTCAGGAAGAGGAATGCGAAGGGTCAGGGCCAGCGCTGAACTCGAACTTCTGCTGTCCTGCTGAGACGTAGCTCTCAGGATGCTGGCAGCAGACTCCCTTATTTGGAAGGAGCGTTTGGAAAACAAAGCAGGCTTTGTCTTGTTTTATTGCAGCCAATTATGCTCCTAAACTCGATATCTGTCTCTGAGAGGATGCACAGAGGTCAACCTGAGATGTGCAAAGGAAACAGTTAACTGGTCCCGATAATCCCCAGGCTGCAGATTTTCCCCGGGTTTAACGCAGCGTGCCTTCGCTGTAACCTGATCAACTTCGCAAATCGGATAAAACTCACGCGCTTCTGTCTTTTCACAGGCGTTGCAATGTATATCCACGGGGGCAAGCCCATCTTGATCGCCTTCCAGCAGGGAGACGTTTTCTGGCGTTTTCAGACAGGCAGGGATTAGATTAATCATGTCTCCGTTCAGGGTACATATGATTATGGTTGACTGTTTACAAGTTTTCTCAGATGTGCTCTCCCGTGCCAGGACATGGTGGTAGAGCCTGAAACTCATTCACGCATGTGGTGGTCTTGTTTTAGACCGAGCTGCAGCGAAAAATCATTCACTTTCTGACAGTGGAAAATACAGATGTGAGGCAAAGTTGGATTTGCACCTCCTTGTTAGCATTTACTTAACTTCTCTGAGCTCCAACTGGTTGAGGCCCAGTATGTCAAGTATGCCACAGTGATTTATAGCCGTTCGGTGACATCTGATTTGTGTTGGTGCATTTAACTCCGAGGTTAACACAAATGCAAAGTAAATGACTTAAATTACTGTTTAAGTTTGTCTCTCAAGAGAGGGTGCAGTCCAAAGCGTCGCAGTCAGTATCGTGCCCGGCCAGTGGGAGGCAGCACAGACTAGAGGATAATAGGGGGCGCGCACATGCATGCACATGTACACACAGAGGGTGAGTCAGTCCAGCGGTTGAAGGTGACCATATCGCACATCTGGGGTGCAGCCCCAAAATGGCCGGTGGCAGAGGAGAGGACCGGGGATCGGCGGCCAGAGGAGTGGTGACATGTGGCATGCAGAGGGGAGAGCAGACCGCACTGAGTTTCTGCCTGTAATCCTGCGCCCGAGAGAAATGTTTGGTTATGGTTAAAGGCACTGTTGTCCCACATTTTCATCCACTTCTAATTACAACATAGCTGAGGCTCAGCGGCAGCCAGCGAAACTGTTGTTGTTGTTGTCCCTGTTTGTTGACATTACATACTCCTCCCTCCCCCGCGACACGCTTGTCACACGCACACATTCAGACACGTACAATCAAGTCATTTACACCCGTGTGTAGCACCGCAATGCACGTGCACGCACACGCGCACGGGAGCACACGCATTTAAGGAGCCTAAAAGTCAGATTTTACACAACGCGAAGGGACACACATCCGTCCGCAAAGTGATCAACATAGCTGAGCGGTAACCATTCCCCAGGGCCCAATATAGAGACACAAATCTGTTTGGTGCCACTGGGAGATTAGCAGAAACCACACCGAAAACCAAAAAACACTATGTAGACATTTCGGTGGACCGGATATCACAACTTGTACATATGCGAGAGAAATTCAGTGCGGTGAAAATGGCGGCTGAGCCACTTCTGTGCCACATGCTAACTGTACAATACAAATGAGTTACCGCTAACAAATAGGTGCCAGATACAAAGTGACCTAAACGCTGCAGTGAGATAATTTAACAGTACACCAGTTGCTAAACACATGGTGCAATGTCAAAATCATTCGCCTGGCTGCTTAAACTTCATATAATTTGCATGTTCTTCACAAAAAAAAAACTAAGAAAAAGCAATTTCTATATTATTTTACAGTATTAAACAGCCTGCAGATGAGAGAGGCATACATGAATATACATATGCATATCACATATAACATATAGATATATATAACTGCACAAAGCATGCTTACTATATTAACATAGTTTTCATTCTTTCATATTGTGGTCAAAATACTCTCCAAAAAGTTACCCGTGTGCACCCACTGTACATTCAGATCCACACGCTTAGAACAACAAATAGATGTCTTGAAGACGCTGACACTAATTAGGACCAAAGCTACAGCTGCAAGTCTGTCTAAATACACACTGTACAGTACACGCCACAGTTTCTCAGTCTGTAATTTAATGTTTGCAATTAAAAACTCCTGCGCTGTCTCACAGAACGCGCAATTTACTGAATCAACGCCTCTAAATCAAGAGTTTCCTTCTGTGACAGACTTGTGTCTCCCGGAGGAATTTGCCGTTCCAAAACCGCAGTCTGCGATCCCCACGTTGTTTTCGCTCCCAATCACACGCTCTATCTCCAATTGCTGACTAATTACCAAGAGCTGAGGGTTATGGGAAAGGCCCCAAAAATGGCAGTCTGATGTTTTTGTGGTTCAGCGTTTTTGGATCGCTCTTCTGCGTCGTCTTCTTTTTTGTTTTTAATTGTCTGACGATTTACAGTGTGTGAAACTGGGGTCAGATGTGAGCTGGGTCAGGATGGGGTCAACTGGGTTTGGTCTGAAATGTACAGGCAAGGGATCATTTTCAAAATGCATGCGTGCAAATATGCGTCAGTCTGAAGACATACATTCAGCTGTGCATATTTATAGCTGACGGTTTTTATATTATGTACCGCGCCACATACTACCAGTGAGGCTGTTAGCTTAGCATTGTAGCATAGTATGATCTCCATACTATGCTACAATGCTATGCTAACAGCCTGAATGGTTTGATAGCCATATGTTAATGGTTAGTCTAAAAACGTGATTTAGCAGTGATGTGAGTTCTAGTGCTGATTGTGCCTTTAGGATGACTTTTTTTATTTTAAATGATTTAATAACATACTTAATGTAGCATGTAGCATACATCTGTACAGTGGAGCAGCTTTTCCCGAGAGTTTTCTTCCCGGTGGAGTGAAGAAGCTTCTGTTTTAACTCGGAAACAAAGAAACTCTCCACTGAGATCTTGAAATGGGGGAAACTCCGAGACAAAGTGAAGCATCATTGATTGGCATCATAAATCACGCTCTTTTTCCTCTGTGATCTCCGATGCCGCGGATGAAGTAATCTGACGGCATGCCAGGCCGCCGTTGATGTGCGTGCGAAACACCTGAGGTGACTGACTCATATAGAGACACTGTGCGGTGTGACATGTACCATTCTCCGCAGAGGAAAAAAAAAAAAAAAGGAGTGGGTGGGGGCGCGCTTAATGCCTCTGTTCACGATGAAGCAGCGAATTATGGAGACAGGGTGTGTCATCTCATTCTCTGCTCCTTTCATCATAATCTCCCCCACCACGTTCAGAGAAAAGCTCACTGGAGGCCATCAGCCCCGAACCGCAGCCGAGAACATCACACGCACAGATCTACCTATGGCCTATTTTAACAATTCACCGCGCAGGCCGCTTATGGATTAGCAGCCGCCATCTGAAAGTTGGAGGGGTGTCAAGGGAGCCGAATGTACGGCAGAAGCGGCCGCGTCAGTGTACACATGTGAGTCTCTGACCGCTCGAACGGAAGCGCCACCTCTGCTGTGCAGCTGTTATTTTCCTCAGTGACTGACGACTGACAGGATGAGCACAGGAACATGCATATAAACGCAAAAAACACACAAAAAAAGTTTTAGTTAAAGTGAAGTCTGTTATAGATGAGAGTTTGTGCAATGGCCTGGTCAGCCTTCAGACACATTATAACAAAAGTGCTGGAAAAAAAAAGGGATACTGGAATACACTGAAATGAAACGGTCATGCTAAAGAAGTCATGAGATCCGTACAGGTACCTCGTATGGTAGTGCATTTGAGAATGCTGCTATACAAGATAAAATACTAGTGGAAAAACTATTTAACTCAAGGGTAAACAGGTAGGATTAAGGATCTGAGTCTTCAGAGATATGGCAAAATTACACTGACTATACTTACATTAACTATAATAAGGGAGATTTACAGACACAATATGCACTGGTGCGATGAGTCAGCAAAGAGAACGTCGAGTCTAAAGTCAAACAGAACTCAGGTTCGTAGAATTCAGTACTCAGTGGAGAATACTGTCAATTATTTTTTTAACAAGCTAATGAGTAGCTTTGTGTGTCTTTCAGACATCCAGGTTCATCCACAAAAATAACAAGTTGAAACAAGGGCAACTGGATGTTTCACCGCTCATCCAAGCAGCTTCTGCGGTTATGAAAAGACTTCAGGTTGTTTGTTTTTTTGGAGTAGCCTTGTAACATATTTAACAAAATGCACAAAATGCGGCTTTGTCTCACTCTGACATTTCTGCAATTCACCGCTAGATTAATAATATACTGCAGTCTGGAGGCTAGGAATAAGCCCAGTGCCGCAGGAAATGATTAAAGTAGACAGATTTTAATTTAATTAAATTTTTTTAATTGAAGTGTCACCACTGCAGAGTGGAAATGTGAGGAATTACATATAAGGGTGCAACATTTTACCAAAAAAAACGTATAAATATAGTCTTAGGAAAATGTTTTTTAAGATTTAGAGGTAAAAGCATTCATAAATGTTGTATTATTGAGTTCTTATTCCTGAATTCATTATCTTTTCTATTGTTAAGGAGAAGCTCATTTTAAATGCTATATATGGTGTTGATTAATGTCATGTTTGGTTAAAAAAATCTGAATCTGAAATGTGACTGGTAAGTATGCATGTCAGATAAAAGAGGCACAATGAAATAAAATGTTCCTACTGCAGTGGAGTATGAGAAGCGTAATGGACAAAGATAATCACTGAACCTCAGAATTGTACCTCTACCATTGGCCACATTCATATATCATACAGGGATCTCTTTCTTTTTCTTTTTTCGTGGTGTGTGTGTGGCAGTACCCTTATCAGCGGGTTCAGCCTGAAACTTGGCCACAGTCCATTACAACAAAATTGTTGCCTGCTTTTAACATAATTATATTTCTGCTGCTTTGATTCCAGTCCGAAGTAATAAAACACTTCTAAACCCAAACCCCAAAAATCCATCCACAACTACAATTAAAGTTAAAAGTGCAGTTGTTTTATGATAAGAGCTGCAGGGTCTGTAGCCACCAAGCCCTATACCACCTGCTTCTGATTGGCTAGTGGCATGTTATTTTCCCCTCACACATAACCCAGCATGCACTGGGGTTTATTTATTAGGAATAAAAAAAAAAAAAAGGAGTCACTAATCTGTGTTCGGTTCAGACAGCGGGCTCCCCCTACACACTCGCGCGCACACACACATCTGTGTACCAGCTGAGCAGGGAGCAGTCCCACTGTTAGGCTTTCACATATCAAAGAGCCCGGGGTACTTTGGCACTGGTGGGGTAGTTGTCCTTTTTTACAAAAGACAAACAAGCAAAGAGCTCGGGATGCGGTCCAGGGCCGCCTTTGACACAGTGTTGAAACGGGGATTTGGCTCCGTGACATACATACGTATATGAGCTACATGTGTAAAAAAGCTGTGGCATTACTCTTTTTTTTTTTTTTTTTTTGTCAGTTGCTTGTCTCCAGCATACATTATTAATCTGCCTTAACCTTTTACCACAAAATACCATAATTTGCAGAATTGTTCGGTGACTTCAAACTCTGGCTGGAGGCGGCTTTTGTGTCATACTGCATGGAAAGTATTACCTCTTCTTGGTAGAGTGTGTGTGTGTGTGTGTGTGTGTGTGTGTGTGTGGTACTTCTGTAACTTGTGTTATACAGATTTTCAGAAGTCACGATGTTAGTGTGACACAGTGACGCCACCAGAACATCAGTGAGTACACAAATCACGCAAATGGATATGATCAGTTGACAAGCACTCTAAATTACCCCACAATCGTCAGAAACTCCAGAGGAGACGAATGCTCCCGTTATTTATCATAATTTTCTGCAGCACAATCAATTACCGATGGTGGTAGTGATGATAATTAGAAGACAAGGAGGCTGAAGATGAAGGCAGTCCTCGTGCATCTTAAAATGATCTTGAAAGACATCATATGCAACACGCAGAAACAAATCACAGAGATCCAGCCCATGTACCGCAGCACAAATACTTTCAGCAAATGGAAATGAGGCCCATTTGTGATCAAAGCGTCTAATGGGTTCTGGATAACCAGAAGCTGCTGTCAGTTTCTGGCCAAACCAAACAGACATGCAAACACATGTGGCACTGGGTCCAAAAGATTTTCAGTACTGCTTAGCAAATTATAGCTACATTACATCTAATCTGGGTCCCCCCCTCATCCCGTTTTGCAAATCTGCACAAACCTAACAACGGACATCTCATTTGGGACAGCTGACTCAATGGAAAAGCTTTTAATAATGTCCTGACCAAGTGTACCCAGGGGTTGCGCAGAAACATTTTTGTGGAATGAATCTATTAATCTATTTTGTGCTTACAATGGCTATTTTACAGGACTCTTTTGCACTTCTCCACGTCTTTAACTTCACTTCCATTCAGAAAAGAGAAGAGAGACCAAATGAGAAGCAAACTTCTCTATTCAGCCTTCGAGCGTGTGAGGGAAGAGGAGTGTAAAGTGATCTAGTGTAAACCATGCTGTCATTCAGTTGGACGTACAGTAATTAAACATGACGGTGGCCTCAAAGGCTACACGCGAGAAGCCGTGTATACGGGAAGTTGGGTGTGATTTAAACTTTTCGGCCGGTGTTAAATGTACCTGTCACCGTCAGCACGTTCCGTAATGTCAACTAATTTGGAAACGAGGAAAAATGTGCGCGGATAAATAAACACGTTTCGGTGTTCGTGTCGGTGGTCAGGCGGGGCACAGTTCGGGCCTGTCAGATGGATTCTTGATCACTTGCCAAACTCAGTCCCGCATTCATCAGCCCCACGTTTATTAGTACCAAATGCGGGGGATTAATTCAATGGATTTGTATGTAACCAGTAAAAATAAAGTACAATGCAAAAGATCTTTATTGGATGAACTTTAATTTTGCACATGAAAAGATTCCTAACTGCTGCTTTCCTACCAACATATGTCCTGAATGTGTAACAGTTGCTGTCGTACGTATGTGCGCCGTATGTTCGTCTTGTACTGGATTCAAGGACTGGTCACAAAACGAGACCTAAACCTGGTAACACTGACTCAAGGGGAAAACATGCACATTAAAGACCAGAAAAGCCCTAATAAAAAGCCTCTAATGTAAAACAGTCCCCATCAAAGGGAGCTCTCTCAATATTTGCTGAACTCTTACATATCATATTTATGCCATTTCAGCCATTGTTCGGTTGGGCTGTGTTTGATCTACAGGACTGCTATAACTTTGGGGTAATGGGGGTGCTAATGAGAGGAGTTGGCACTTTATAAACACTGTTAAGAGCAGGTGGAGCGAGGGGGTCACACTGGGCCATTGTGTCCACCTCAGCTGGTCCCACTCAGAGGGACTTATTTTCTTAGATCGTGGCGTATTTTGACACATCGGCATATTTCAGGCAGACGTCTTTGTTAAAAGTTAAGTCCGGTGCGGGTGATTGTATCATGGTGAACAAATGTGCGATTAATCTATAGCATGGTGCTGAGCTGTAGGGCACAGGCTTCTCCAGAGAACGGGTCATGTGTCCCCCCCGCCTCCCCTTTCTACAAAAGATATTCCCTCCCGATGGTGTTCGAGTCAAGGACACACACAGAGGATGTATGCTTCCGTATTGAGTTTTATAATGTCTTTCAGCCTGACAGTGTGCGTGAGATTTAAACAGGGGCTCTTTTGTATGTCAAAACCCCACTTTTAATGGCTTTCTTATAAAAGTGCTCAGTGATCATGGTATTCAAATCACAGCAATAGCAAAGCGCTTCCTCATTTCGGTGTCTGGAAGTGATCCCAGCCGAGGAGGTGTACCACATCTTAGACTAAGGCTGCACGCTCTTTCTGTTCGCTAACCAAAGGGATCTTTCCTGTGGTGCTATAGGATCATTTATGGAGGCTTAATCAACATGTATTGAATGGTGTACGTACTTTTTAAACCATTTTAAAGTCCCCTCTGTGTGCCTTAAGCCTCGGCCATGGGGTTGCAAGGGTTTTAACGATTCCAGTCTGACCAAAAAAAAAAAAAGCTTTCCGGCCCTGTACTGCTTTCATAGTGGCTAATATAATGAGTTTTCTTAGGATATCAAAGAAAGTTTAAGTTAGACAGTAGACTTTTCAATTGTACAGGTGACTATGTTCTGGAAATTTTGGCGAATTGGTTAATTTGCACTGACTGATTGCATGGACCACAATAACACAGGTGTCACCTTGCTTAAACTTTTTTTGGATTCACCCTGGGGGTGAGTATGTAGCCTGATTTTTAATTAGATCTTTTTTTTTGTAGGTTTGTGCGGATATAATTTGAAGTTGTGACCAAGTGGCCAAAACGTGCAATTCCACAACTGGCCACTTGATGGCTGGCTCCAAAAGTGAGTTAATCCAGGTAGACGTTCATATTAAAATGCTCATATTTAGAGCAGAAATACAAATACAAAATATGTGTTTGATGATAGATTTAAAAAAAATTCCTCCATTTAAAAATGTAAAAGCGTGGCCACTTAGAACGGGGGGCTGTTCCAGGTCATAAACTGTCTGTGCTGGTGCCACCACCTCAGCTCCAATTAGACACCACACCTCGTTCAAAAATCACTCAAAATCACTCTTCAGATTGCCAATGGGTTCATCCATCTTTTTATACCCTCCCTGGTTGGGGCATATTTAATACACATAGACACATAGCACATTTTTAATAGGAAATTTTCATATATCTTTTCTTTGAGCCAGTTTTGTCCACTGACAAGATTTTGATATGAGAGGTAACAACTGACTATTCCTACTGTCAGCATTGCACCTGAAACACATTAAAACTTTTAAGGTTCTTTTTAAATACAGTGGAAATAAAAGGACCATTAGCGCATAAATGACTGGGGGTTCCAGTGGGAATTGCACAGCTACACATGAGAGACTGTTACAATGTACCAAATTAGCTACATAAAACTTTTAATCTTCTTCATCACCGTTGTACAGCCACCTTTCATGTCCCTCGACTAATCGGCCACCGGGCTTGAGCCTCACAGGTACCCTGGTGCTACAAAGACTCTGTACAGGATTGATGTGGGAGTGCTTCAAAGAAACCAGGCAAGGGCGGCGGAGTATATGGAAAGGAAAAAGTCAGCAAGAAAAGAAAACTCTACCCTGAACAACGACATAATCGTTTGGAGGACTTGAGCACATAACCTAAATAATACATTTCAGGTTTCAATATAACTATTACTGCCTGCAAAGAGCTCTTTGATGTTAATTGAAACCACTGGGCAGCAATCTGCTTTATAGCACTGACAAATAACAGTTTCCTAAGGCTAAGCATTGAAGGTTAGCAAGCAGAGGAGGCACATGCTTGCTCCATATGGTCTTTCGATATAAATAAAAATCAAAAAATGAGCTTGTCTTCAGTGCTGAGGATAGTCCCTGGCCGAAGCTGCGGTGAGTGAAAAATGCTGTTTACAATTGCTAACAGTACCTTCACCAGAGGTCCTGTGCGGTGCAGGACAATGCCTGACTGTATTGTTTTCAGATTCCCCAGTAGTTTGCTTCCGCTCTTTCATAGAGAAACCACAACTTGATAACGCTATAATAAAATCTAGGTGGTCTGGTAGAAACTCCTGCATGGGAAAGATATCATTATTCACAAAGAAGCCTCTCCATTGTATTTCAGATTTTTCAGGCCATACAATAGTTTGAGGCATGGGAGGGGGCTGATTGCAGGGCTGTGGGCTCTGGTTTTAATACAGACACAATACAATGGTCTCTGTCTATTCTTCCACAGCTCTTTTGGACGCTCATTATATCTCAAAAAAGGGAGACTTGTCAAGGGGTCATCCGGATCTGAGGCAACGCACAATAACAGAAAACATACCCCCACTGCGAGCACAAACATATTGGCCAGATCAGTAGAGAGGACCATATGATGGTAGAAGAAGTTCAAAGTGATTTTTTTCCCTTCCTTCATCATATATGATACCACATCAGAGTGTGTACAGTGCGACCTTGCCTTATGCCGAACCCCACAGGTCAGACATAAGAGGTGAGGTGCCTGCTTTAGAGCCTGATTCACTGTAGGACAAATGACAGGCGTTGCTGAAGAAAGGTAATTGGCTTGTCTTGATATAAAAAGCCTCAACATTATGATTGTTCACAGAGCATCAATTGGGAGCATCAAAGAGAAAGATCCAGAGAACGCTCTCCTTCTTTGACTTGTTCCCCATCAGTGATTGACAGTGAAAACATGTAACTCATAGTTTGACTCATTCTCTGTACTTTTATACTGTAACAATGGTCTGGGTATATGGACTAATAGGAGTTGTGTGGATTTAAAGAAGATTTGACATTCCCAGAACCAAAACAAGGATTGGATCTTTTCAATATTAAGAATATAAGTAGGAAGGAAGTACGAGTAATAGTAGCTAGTTAGCTTAGCTGAGCACAAGGGCTGGAAATGGAGAAATAGCTTGCCACACTGTGCTGCAAGGCCACAAAATCCACTTCCTACATGGGTGGTTTTTCCCTATGAGCCACATTCAACCACAGTGTTTGGCTAGTTGTCAGTGACTGTCACCGTTGCAGGCTCAACATCATTCCGTAGTTCATAGAGTACTACTGCCTTTTTGTGCAGTTTCGATATGGTCACAAATTGCCCAAATCGTTCTCATGACTTCCGGTAGGGCTTGCCATAACAGTTATGTTATATCGCTGCAGCAGCCTGTTAACTAGTAATCAGTACATTCCTGTAAAAGGATCAGGAATGTCTGAATGCACTGCCCATGCTTTGGAGACGGGACTGGAAGAGAGACGACCAATAAATAGTGCATTATCACATTTCTTGTGTGCTAAGTGCAATGGTTGTGTTGAAAATGTTTTATTTCATTGAATTTCTTTTCACATTATCAACCCCAGTGCCACTGCCCAGTATTCTGGATATGCTGCATCTAAAATAGATCATTGTGAGGAGTTTCATTAGTAGTTTACGTTCAAACGTGCAGGACCGATAAATGACAGCCATCTAGTGGTTACTCGTGGTATTGCTACCACGCAAACCTGCTGTTAATTTAACCAGTGAACTCGTCACTGTGGACATCTTAGTAACAGTGGCCACCACCTGTAAACCTCACTAATATAGAAAGCTGCTTTGTTTAATCCTTGCTAAAATGTGTATCAGTGAGTATATATGTCAAATTGAAGTGTTATACCTTGTTAAGTGCCAATATATTTCTTCATCGGAAGCAGTGACTTCCTGGAGGCTTGTTATAGCTACTCCAGCACATAATCCCCATAAAAATGCAACATTTCTTTTTGTTTTTACACTTCGGTTTAGTTAGAAATGAGACACAATGTGTCAATTAGTTCGCTTTGGAGTTATTGATAGGCAGAATTAGCTTCTTTTAGACACAGCCAGACGACCTATTTCCAGCTTTTCCCAGTTTTTATGCTAATGCTAACCTTCTGTTGGCTGCATGACCAAAGCAGCTCCCTCTGCACTACTGAAATGATTCCACTAGCCTCCATTGCTGAGACCTAGACTACATGATTTAAATGCTATATATTTTGTGAATAATTTAATAGGGCCCGTAGTGCACATATGATTCCACAGCCAGCGGACTTGTAAGGACACCATTCAAATAGCAGGCCACCCGCGATGGAATTAAAAAGCAAGCTCTTGTAGGGCTTATTGGGCAAGCTAAGGGGCCTGTCTGCCATTACAGGCCATGTACATTATGTTCACTCAAAGAGCTCCAGATCTGACAAACTAAGCCCAAAACGTCACCTCCCTCAGTTCCTTAAAATGTCAACCATAAAGATGACTGACAGTGGGAATATGTGAATGATAGTTTGACACATAAAAGGAACATAGTGTAATGATGGATCCGAGTGAGGCGGGTTAAATGTAGGAAAAATTTTGACATTGTACAATAAAAAAAAAAAGAAAGAAATTATTTACAACATCATAATAACTTTTTCCATGATAGTAGCTCTAAAGAGGCACTTTAGGCCAACATATGTTCATGTGAAGAATTGCATACATGCAAGCACATGGATCTAGTTTTCAAAATGTCTCCGAGGATATTTTTCAAACATATTCTCCCCTTGGAAGACCAGGACAGAGGACAGGAAATGTAGGTTATAAATAGGAATCAAAAGAACCCCCGTAGTTTATTAGTCAGGGATGCCAAAGACATTGACATCTTTGAAAGTGGGAGAGCTTTTGAGCGTTTTACAAGGAAGGTGAAAGAAACACGTGTGTTAAATCACTGTACGCGGCTCACTTGGGTCAGCTCTACCATAAAAGAAAAGAGATTACAAAGGGAACTAATGAAGACACTGATCAAAGTCTGTAATGGTAATATGTAGCAGGTGTTTCAGACCCCTGCAATCCACCCCTGCATGCCCTCCCACTCCATCCATGACACCCCCTTCATGTATTTCACATGTGCTTTGATTGGAACAATGGACAGAACATATTTCAGCACTATTCAAACTATGTTATGAGCAATCTGGTTCAACTCTTGGAGGGCAACTGCGGGTGATACACAAAGGCAGCCACATAGACGCTGAGAGTTTACGGTGCGCTTTCATGATCGGTGGTGAGTTGAAAAGGGCTGACGTGGTTGAAGCCCACACCGGCGGAAAAGCAGACACCTGGGTCTGAGACGCATGCGAGAGTTGAAAGAAGGCTGGCGGGACTTGAACTGGAGCATGTTCAAAGCGTGATTGCTATTTTTACACAAAGTCTGAGATGAAAGTGCCACTGTTTTTGATTTACAAAACGGGGAAAACATATGGTTTATTCACTGCGAAGAGTAGTGCATCTTTAAACTTTTCTGTGCAACTACTATTAAAGGTAAATAATAATAACAATAATAATAATAATAATAATAATAATAATAATAATAATAATAATAATAGAGTGTTATACATGCTTCTCCTTTATCATATCTGACTCACATTTTTTATTTTTTTATTTATTTTTTTTTCAAACTAACAGCCATTTTAAGGCCTGTAAAAGTTAAATCACTAATTTAAATCAATGCTGACCGGTCTATCTGCTGTGCGTAGCTCTGTACCTGCGCCGCACCTGCGCAGTGCAACGTCTCGAGCATGCCGAATCTGCTTCCGCCGCGAGCACGCGTTCTCTCTGGGATTTGTAGTCCACATTGCTTGGCTTTTAGCGTGTACTTCAAAACCGCCCTCTTGAAAGAACATTTTATTGGGAAAATCTTGACAGCTGGGCTTTCAATAAAAGTATGTCAGCGGCGGCATTCACACCACCTGTCTCTAACACGGAAATAGCTTGAGGTGCCGTTTATCCGCGCACTACAACAACCAACGTCGCCCGTAATGAGAGCGAGGCAGTGTAAACACAACTCCAGGAACATGAAAAGATCGGGTGACAGTGAGGGGGAGAAGAGAAGAAAGGTATTGATAGCGTTTTTCTCCGTTAGGTCTGGCATATTTCTAAGCGCTGTCGCTCGTTGAATATCTAATGCTCCTTGTGTGATGGCGCTGGCTGCATTTTGAAGGCTAGAAAGCAGCGAATGTCAGCGCATACCTCACCTTGCCTTGTTTCCTTTATTGTGTTTTCCATTTTTTCCCCCCAGTCTGCCTCAATGAAGGATTACAGTTACACTAAAATGGTGTTTTATCACCCGAATACACTGCCGATAAGAAGATGTAGGTTGCAGAAAAACATCTTGGCAACGTCCCATAACAAGTGGAAAAACGATATGAATAAGAGCAGACGGCAGATTTGTCAGAAAATAGTCACATCTGTTTTCAGCGTTAGCTAATAACATTTAATTGACCAAATAAATAAACAAATGACTGATTTGAAGATTTATTTTGGGATGCTTTGCAGATATGAAGAATGGGACAATGGCTCAATTGTTATAATTGTGTAACGGTAACGATGTAGCTCAGTGCAAGCTCACTGTAAAAATAAATAGTAAAGTTAGTGTGTATTGTCAGGGATTTGGCCAGCTGCCAGGCCAGCAGTCTACAGCTGCTTCAGGCTGCACTACAGATACACTATATAATGATTTGTGCTCAGGCCTACAGTAGGAATGATTACGTATTAGCTAAAGTTGGCATTGATGTTCTTAAATAATACCATGTGCTGATGTGCCTGCTATAGAACCTGGTAAGTAATGAGACTGTAATGATTTCACATAATCTGAACAGAGATGGGTCTGTTTATAACCCGTGAGGACCAACTGTTGTGTGTGTTGACGCGTTGAGCTGCGGCTTGAGCTGATCTGGACTTAATCGGGCTTGCTGTGCAACCGTAACTTCGCAGTTTGTGGAGATACTCGAGGAGAGGAAGGAAGCAACTCTGCTGTGCCCAAGGCATCCCGGGCTCTTTCACCCCTAGTCGTCTTTCGTCAGTGTCTGTCTGTCTGCGTCTCGCTCCATTTCTCTTCTTATCTCCCAACTTGGACGCCGTCTGCCGTGGCACATGTGTTTGGATCATGTTAGACAGCAGCGAAACTATGTAGGACGTGGTTCCTCCTGTTTATGAAAGCAGCCATGGCGGCCAGATGAGCGGCTCAGAGAGAGAACTCATTCCAGCTGGCCCTCAGGCAGCCAAGCAGCACTGCACAGACCTAATGGCTAAGCTTCCTTTCTCTTTAGATAAGTGAAAGGATGAGTGAGAGGAATTGAAATCACAAAATTACTGTATGACTGACGAGGAGCCAGCCAGCAAAGGAGCAGAATGCATTTTGCACAGTTTTCATAATATCAGCGGTTGTGTAATAATACAGTTCTTGTGTTAACGAATACCTTGGTTGGTTTATCCAGCAAGCGAGTGTGTTTGCAGTGCTGCACAAATTGAGAGATGCGCTGTGATGGGTGCAGTGTCATTCTGAGTTATGGAATGCAAGCCCTAACCGATTAGTGCCGTATGAATACACAACCTCCTCAGAAAAGCCCTCTACTAGTCGGTAAAACATAGACAGGTGGGAAGCCATAGTCTCTCTTTCTCTCGATCTCTCCCGATCTCTCTCTCTCGCTCTCTCATATGTGTATAAGTATATACTTTTGAAATAGAACACACACTAGTCACACCAGTTCTTATTTATTTCAGTTCAGAGTTTAAATAATTATTGATTTAGAGGATTGATCCAGGGGACACTGACACACTAAATGTTTACGTTGTTGTGATTTTGTACATTTGTACTTTGGGTTCTCAAGTAGCCCCGTTGTAACATTCACAAATTAACCAGAAACCTTTCATAATATTTCATCAGTACTGTCATCGCAGGGTGAATTTCCACTCATGCTTTGGAAAGTGTGAAAGCAAGTCCCTTAACCCGATGTTCTAATGCTGTCTTTGATGAAAGTTCGCCAGTTGGACAGTGATGACAAGTATGAAGTGTTGCATTGAGACAGGAAGTGTGTGCGAGCGTGTGAGTGTGTGAGCGGCAGGCTAAGTAATGATCACACAGGGTCACCAGATGTTGCGAGGTCCCCGGCTCGGCCCAGCCCATTGCTTAGATCAGCCTCATTGGTTTGCTCTGGTTGTGGCACCTAGTGCAAGCTGTTTAGGGTATTTAATTTCTAAACACTCATTAAAATGGTTTGTGTTTCCCTTGGTGGTTCTGTTAAATTAACAACTAGCGAGGTAAAAGCTGATTATGTGGCCACACATCCAGACATGGTTAATCAATTCTCCCCCACAAAATGTTAGCTGGTGAATTAGTGTAAAGGAAACGATTTATGGCAACTAATGCCGACGTCCTGTCATGTCAAGCCTGGTGTTTTAGCAAGAGGGGGTGTCAGATTCAGCACATTCAGCAGCTTTGCGCTGTGCCGGCCATCTTTTTCTTTCTCTAAACCCAAGCAACATGCTGCTTGCTCTATTAATGAGCCAATAATGGAGAAATAGTGTTAGGTGCCGACATAAAACATGGGTATTGATACCAAAGGTAAGCTCCAGCAGAGCTAGATTTACACCTAGGCTATGTGTAGAATGGTAGAAAGGGGAACGCTCAGCATGGGGGCTCTCACAGCTTCATCAGACCCCCGCCGGTTGAGCTGTGGAAAAGCCAGGGCTCAGAAAAATACGGCTGTGGCAGATAATGATACCATTACACTAATGGAGCTGGCAAATGAAGGAGAACCCAGATGCCCTGCTTTATTACCAGAGGGGGTCATTTCCTCGCTGCATTGCTAATGGCTTGAGCACACAGTATTGATCAGGCTATCATGCTGCTAATCCTCTACAGAATTACTTATCGCTGGCTAGGTGTCGGTCCACCTCATGCCCTGCAGTGGCCTTGCCGCTGGGCGGCTGCTGCGTGTCCAGCAGGGACCCACTGGGCCGTTCACACAATCATGATTTAGGGCCATGCAGGGATGGCGTCTGGGAGGTCTTCAACGGTGGGCTGGTTAGTTCAATGTGTTAAAAAAAGAGGAGGCAAATGAACCTAACAGCTTTCATTTAATTAAGGAGCAGGCAATGATGTGGTTCCTCCCTCTTTATGGCCCCATTGGCCACGATGGAGCAGGGGAAGCTGTGAGGTTGGGTGTTGTTCTCAGTAATTGTGTTGTGCTGTAAATAAGAACAGCCCTTCTTCCATCAGCAGCAGAATGCTCTACATATTTAACTCATTCGCTTTTGTTTCTTGAAGCCCAGGAACTGACCTGTTCCAGTTCTGATTAGTATAGAAAACTTTGGAAAGGCTTTTTTAAATTATTCATGTTATGCATTATTTGAACATGACCGAGAATGGTGTAGCCCGAGCCCATCATCATTACAAATGAATAGGAGGGTCATTGCTCTTTGCCCAGGGCTTGTGACCTGTCATATCTTTGGCCCCTTTACTGGGCCCCTGTGTGCATTAGCATCCTGAGGCCATTGGAAGCGTGGCATCCTAGCATTGGCAGACCCCTCATGTCACCTCTGGCCCTAGCTAATCAAAGACTTTACCTTTAGGGGCGTATTTAGCATGGTTCGTTAGTGTCATCCAGTAGCCATAAAGTAGTATTTATATATTTCCATCTGGAACAACCTGTCGTAGCTAGGGAAACTAGTTATTGATCCAGATATTTAGTCATTTCTTTCTGCGTGTGCCATCAATATTGTGCAAACATCCGTCCAAGCGTCCATGTGAGAGTTGACCTCAGCCCCGGCCTCCATATTTTGCTCCCATTGGAGTTCAGTGATATACTATTCTGAAAAGTAAAATCAATGAATGAATATGAAGTTTTGGTGTGTAATATAGTGCAGGCCCAAGGCCCCAGGTCTTTCATTGATCGACCGCCTAAGCATTGGAGGGGACTGATTAGTCTGCTGCTGAGCTTTTCTTCTACATATCTTTACCTTGTCTTGCCTGTTTGATGTCTGCTCATATATTTGGATTGAGATTTTTTACACATCGGTTTGGCCGGTCAAACCTCTCAGGAAATTAATTCAGCCAACACACTAACTGTTGCAAGGATGTCAAATTTATATAAGAGGCAAACTAATCAAATATCAGATGCATTTACAACATTTTTTTTTGTTCAAGAAACTCTGACATCAACTAAATTATTGTATTTAGTGGGATCAATGGTATGGTCTAATTTTATGATTGTCACTGTTGGAAAATGAAGGTTGGGAAAGTGACATTCAAGATAGAGTTTCTACCAAGTTATCTACCAAGTTGTTGTGTATTGTGCATGAGATGCTTCTCTTTTGATTACACACTGATGTAAGGGTTGGGTTAGCTACTCAAGAACAATGGGGAAAAACACTGCATGTTGTTCCTTGACATCCATAGCCATCTGCAGAGGTGTCCTTCAACCACCTGCTGCCATCTATTCACCTATAACTGGTTACTCGACTACTACTGTATATTGTGTGAGGCACATGCGGTCAGACTTATTTTGATTTCCTGTTTTAAACTACCTCTTTAGGTAGAAATACTTGACATGTTTGCCATATTTAGCATTTACTAGCCGGACAGCTTTCTCCTATGGAAGCTGTCACAAGGATTGTCCAAACAGCCCTTGACAGCTCATGTGTCTGACAGCCCCTACCGAGCACCTCGTATTAGTGTTGAGGCATTAGCCACAGATGTCAACGTATTCGCAAACAAGGCCGCAACGTGGCTCATGCAAACTGGCTGACCAGATCAGCCGTCAGACTCAATGAGATTACACCGAGTGTGACCTGCCCAAGTGGGGTTCATCTGTCATGCATGTGTCCCGTCACAAGAGAGACACAGAATAATCAGTTCAATCAATAGATGGTGGTGGCTCATTGGAGTGGTGCTGAATAAACATGGGAATGACCCTCTCACCTCATACACAGAGGCTAGAGCCTCCTGGGGGTTCATTAGCCACTCGAGGCTATGATCCAAGCGAGTCGTTATTTTCCATTTCAGTTTGTTTGGCATTCTGGTGGTAGTGGTGGTGGTGGTGGGTATGTGTGTGTGTTAATGTGAAATGTGTGTTGGGTTTGGTGTAAGCTGATGGGTGTAAGTTGGATTTGTGTGCTTCTTTGAATGGTGGTCCATATCTCTGCACATTATCTTCATTATCTAGTTGTAGGTGGTAATGATAAAAATCTTAAATAAGCACTGTGGGTATTGAAAGAGTAACTAACACAAAGGTAATATTGCATTACATAAAAACTTTAGTCTAAGCCTGCAAAGAAAAAAATGTCAGTAATAATCAATGCTACCCAGAATACACTCTAGGTGCCCTGGTAGTTGCTAATTTTAGCTAGGCCAATAAAAACAATTTCACAAGGCAAAGCCACCTGCATAGGACAGAGCAGTCTTCATGCTGTTTATTTGTGAATTTATTTTCCTTTGTAATGACTCACCTTTCCAATAAAGTATAACTGCCTACTGCTAGAGTGCTGCACCACATCTGGTTTCAATGGTGAGTCCAAAGCCCTTCGTTCACGAAAGCTGCAGGAGTCCAGGTTCACAAGGTGCTGTAAATAGTAACTGTTAATTTGTACATCATAAGTTCTTTTCCATAAATGTGAGCAATGAAAGTGTGTTAAAATACCTGGCATTTGGCTCTTTCCTTTGTAGTCATAGGAAGTGCCTCTTTTAGCCAAAGCCAGATTTTAACCTAGCCAGCTGGAGGAAAACTCCTCGGCTAACCACCATAAACAAAATACTTTGGGTATTTTCTTCTTCTAAAAATAAAGATTATGTTTTGTTGTAGTTTGTTAATGTGTTACTTAATAGGAAGAGTTTGGCACACCGGAGAAGTTGCCCCTATTAAGAATAACTTAATTTATAGGGGCGCATAAATTTAATATTAACAGCTGTAGCGTAACGTTGGTGGTACAGATGCAATTGTGAGGGCAGGACTAACCCTAACCCTGTGGTAACCAAGGTATACAAAGACCAGATCGTAGTGGGACCCGGGTTCTTTGTAGGTTCTTAGCATGCTATGTTTAGACTCTCTGAGGTACAAATCTGTGTTTGTCACATTTTTGCACCACCCTTTTGAATGAAAGATGAAAGATCAAGAAACCGAAGCAAGTCCAGTTGCTTTGGTGAAATGCTGAGGTATACCATTACCCAGGTAATTGAGAATCTCTTCAAACACTGGAGAAGTAAAACATACCCATAGCTTTCTTAACACATACTTAAACTGTCTTTAACAACTGATTGTTGGTGCTTTGATTGTTGTACGCATCCACCTAGACTTTAGTAACCACACAAACCTCCAGTCTAGAGAAGTTGTCCTGGTTAACTGGGATTTGCTTTCATGGAGTTTTTTTTTTTTTTCCCCTATTGCTCGTTCCAGCATTTACTCTGCATCAAGTCTTTGAGAAGTGTCTGCTCCCTTCAGGTGGTCTGTTCATGTCTCAGTGATTCTTTCTCTGAACCCCCGTGTGTTTTTTCTTCATCAGTCTAACTTTTCCTTGCATATGCGAGGGAGCCAACGACAGCTTGACTGGCATGCTGTCAGACAGGCAATGCCTTTCCAGTGGTGGAGCGTCAGCCCTTTCCTGAGAGCTCGTATGTGTGAGTGTGTGTGTAGAAAAAGCGGGGGTATTGTCAGGACGTGACCGGCACACTTTGCATGTTCTTCTCGAGACAGGTGCTCCTAGGCGAGCACTGGTGCATGACAGTTGCCTTTCATCGCTGTCTTCTCTACACTTAACCCCTGACCAGCCCTCCCTCCTTCTTCTGGCTCCTCATCCTCCTCACTCCTCCCTCCCTCTTTCCTCCACGTCTGACCTCTTCTCACGGCACTTCCCTCGGCCGTCCTGAGTGATGGACTGCGAAGGCAAGTAGGCGGCTTGCGCTTTGTATGTGGTGGTGGTGTGGTGCGGCCGGCTTGTCACAAGCCTAAGACTGTCAGGCCTCGGAAATCCAGCTGTCCGGACCGAACTGCTCACACACACACACACTCTCATTTCCACACACGCATGCACCCACACCACAACTTTTTGTTCAACAGTCCGTAATTCCATCCACCGGCGCTGTCAAGCACTTGATCAAACGTGCATAAAGAATGGAGCCCCTTGGCTGAGTCCCATCCTCTCTCTTCCTATCATAATGTAGGCAGATTTTCCCTCCTATGCCTCTTTCTTCAACTCTGTTTATTCAGATGAGCCTGACTTGGGGGCAGCGGGTCACATCCACTTGGCTGGCTAAAATGGACCTGAATTGAGGGTTGTCTCCAGTGAGATGGAAAGAGAAAAAACACAAGGAAGGGTTAG
The DNA here is from genome assembly GCF_963514085.1 of Chelon labrosus. NCBI lineage: Eukaryota > Metazoa > Chordata > Actinopteri > Mugiliformes > Mugilidae > Chelon > Chelon labrosus. The sequence goes on from NC_140339.1 coordinate 16,628,333, forward strand.
GAAGGGCTGCCAAGCGGGCATGTCAGGGCTGTTTTCAGGGCTGTTTGTGTGTGTGTATGTGTGTGAGTGTGTGTGCCATGGCAGGGGTAAGGGTTAGGGAGTTTGAGGGTTCACTTGTCAACCCCTGTGTCATGCTTGCCCTGGCCCTGTTATGTAGAGGGCATCCACTGTCATTTGTTTCAGGACTGTCTGAAGTGGAGTGAGCCACAGAAGCATAAACAGTAGTCAGCACACTGTGAGCTCTCAGGTGCCTTGACATACCACACATTTATTTAAAAGTACAAACTCATACACTGCCGGAACTAATCCCCTATTAATTTGAAGCTCACAAAGTTTGTGTCTTATCTAGTTTCTGGAGATTTCTTTTAGGGTGGGCCTTTTAACCTCCATCATTACTGTGTTTATTCAAGATGGAGGCTGATTCTTGTGTTTTCTACAGCTCGTACTTAGTGTTGTGCTGTTTTCCGGCTTTGTTCTTTGAGCTTCGTTGTGTTAAGTGAAGTAGGTGGATTAAAGTCATTCTCAAAACCAACTTTGGGGAAGACAATCATTCTGTACTTCCAAGTTTTTTGAAGTCTATCCCCGTTCGTGTGTGTGTGCATGTGCTCGGTTAACTGTCATTGTAGGTGTATGTGTGTGTGTTTCATCTGACATACATCTCCCACATTCTCCCCACTGTGGAAATAAACCCAAATGGTTAAGACTCCTTAAACTTGTTGTTGGAGTGTCACTGAAGACATGAGCACTGCGCACGCCGTGAGCTTAATCCAACAACAGCCCGTCTGCCTATACTGTACACCCGCTATCTGTGAGCGAGTGGACCCCTTCGTTGCAGTCATTGTCACATATAGGGGGCATTGTCACGTATGAGATGGACTCATGTAAATGTAGTGACAAGCTAGTGTCTCTCTTGACTGACAGCACAGAGGGATTGGGCTAATCTGAGTGACTGATTTGAGGCGCGCAGCGGCTCGGCTGTCCCCATAACTCCCGAGAAATAGACAGCTTCAGTGGAGTTATCTGTGTTTGTAAGTCCTTCTGCTGCACTGGGATGACAATAGGGATTAGTGCCAAGGTTCTTTAAACTGTTTTTTTTTTTTTTTTTGGGAGGGGGGGAAAGGGAGCCTCTTATCGGTGTCTCGGCAGGATGCTGCCGCAGCCAGTTTTCCTTGACTGTCAATTAAAGAGGGGATCATTAACTTCAAGGGTATAAATGTTCTAACACTGGTATTACGTTGGGAAGCTAAGTCGTTGACAGATGTTCCAACTTTAATTCTCCACTTGTTTTTTTGTCCTTTAATTAATTTATGTATCACTATTCGGGTTTTAAATATTTTTTCCCCCTGTCTGCTCTTTGTTAGCCTGTAATCTCAGTTACCATGGTAGTCGCAAAGACGATTGGGCCTTGTCACTCGCCTGTGTTTCTGACGAGGTTCAATCGGCTAATGTATTCAATATCATCCACACTGAAAGGTAAACAGTATCTAATGGCGTATGCCTCGATGCAGCCCGGAGGCGCTGGGCGGGAGGAGAGCGGTATGACTGCCTCTAGTTCCTCAGGCTTTTTCGGGAGGACCCGAGTACTCAGAATGATGCTTGATAAAAACAAAACGAGCACGGCTTGTATCTCTGTACACGTGTGGTTCTTCGGTAGGTAAACAAAAGTAGCGTACTTCTTTGGGGTTTGTCTTCTGGAAGCTTTGTTGGCGGTTGTGAAGTGTGAGCATGACAGCCGCGCTTGAGATTTTCAGGCATGAAGCTGCGGCGGGAGGCAGTAAGGTGTATGCTAGAGGTAGCCACGTGGAAAAAAAGAAAGGAAAAACTAGAGGAGGAGAGACGTTAAGGGGAGTGGGAGAGAGCTAGGCGACAGAGACTGCTAATGGGCAAACTCTCTTCATCCACCGCCACTGCCATCACCACCAACACCCTGTTCTTTTATGACAGCTCTTTTCCTTTGTTCTCCTCGTCGGCCCACTCTCTGCTGGGGATTCGTGACAAGTTTTCGCGGGCTGATCAAACGCCGCAGTGACACCTGATTAGGATATAGCGCATGTTTACAGTTGTGCATGGCGAGGACCCCCCTTTCTCAGACAACAAGGGAGACTTCACCTTGACTAATTAAATTTGCACCTGCAATGCCAGCTGTGACAGCCACTGGAGGGCTGCATTTATTTATGTCACTCCATACATACTTCCTGTGACGTTCATGGAGGCTGAATTTGCGCTAGCTCATCTGTTTACACTCAGTGTGGGTTTCTCCACGAACCCATCTTTGCTGTGTTTATATCTGCCACGATGCTGGGGAGGTGGATTAGTCCTCCGCCTTGGAGACAGGTGATCGTACCTGCAGTTGAAGAGCCACTGCTGAACATCAGTGGGGGGGCGGGATGTGCAAGCTCGCAAAATCAAAAACATATGCAAAGGTGTGAATTCCTGTGTGTAATATCACGGCTTTCAAAATTGCTTCTGGCATGCAACTAAAAAAGATATTTTTTACATTTTGGCAGCATAACTTAACATATATAATTTCCAGGTACGTTTTTTGTTGCTCCCTTTTAAAATGACACAATTACATGCAATGTTGACTCAGGCAGGATAGCAGGTGGCACAACTCATTTATGTCTTTTAGATGTGAAATATTTGAATATATAAAAAAAAAACATGATGAATTTTATGCGGTGTCTTATAGCGGTTAGCCATTGGATTTTATTGTGTAGAGTTCTGCATGCTAATTAAAACAAATTCTCTATTATCTCTTGACTGCTTCAAATCTCATTTTTGAAAAGGTTTTGAACCCATGCTTAAAATAATGTAATTTGTGTTTTCCCATTTAATCATGTATTAATGTGCATACATGCTGCACGCATGCTAGTACAAGATCTGCCTTTCAGAGTGTGCGTGTGCTGTATCTGTCTAAATCAGCGTTGAGAGTGTAAAAGGCCACGGCTAAAGTGAGCAGGACATCAGTCACCCAGTAGCAGGAGACAGGGGCTGGTAATTTGTGGCTCTGCCCTCTTTCCCTTCATCCCCTCTCTTGATCTCTCTCTTTCTCTCTCCACAACCCCCACCACCACCACCACCACCACCTCCTCTATCCTGCCTCCCCAGCCTCAAATTGACCAGGCTCGACTGCTGGTCATGCTGTATTACATGGGTTAGATGAAGTAATTATTTCTAGGCCACTGACTACAAGCAAGATTAATAGTTTTTGAAACGGCTATAATGGAGGGCTGACCTGCCGTGACATAAGCATTATTTCAAGCTCACCTCCACTCTCATCCCTCTCACCTCTGGGCACCAGCAGAGTGTGATTTATACCTGGGCTAATGAGGGGAGGGGGCCGAGCTCTCAGGGCCACGGGCCTACCAGGGCAGTGTTACAGGCCTGCTCCCCCAACTGTACAAACAGCAGGGTCATCCGGAGAAGGCTGGTGGAGTGTTTTCTTGATCAGGTTTGGGATCGGGAAAAAAAAAAAAAAGTAATTAAAATATACTTTTTACATTTTGCATTTTCCAATACGTTGATATTTTTCGGTTTAGGATGTGCTTTGAAAGAACTGGTATTGCCCTCCGTTGCTTCGTCCGTTCACCCCGATGCTCCTGAACCTGAACGATCAGAGAAGCTGGAGACTTGTCACTAGGTGGCACTTGGACATCATGTTATCAGATGCTCTCTCCCCTTCTGTCCACCACCCCTCTTCCTTGCCTCCCTCGCTTCCTCTCTCCCCTCCTTGCTAAGTACACTTCAGATGTCAGGGTGTTTTATTTTTATTGGATGAGGGCAGTGTGTAATGCATTCACCTCCGTTCCAGCCAGCTGTTAAATGCCCCGGAACATGGTCTGGCCAGGCTCCGCCCCGTTAACCCCTCTGATTGGCTGTAATAATTAGCAGAAGTGAACAGTAACTGTAGCACCCAGTGAGGCTTTGGGACAGCTTGCGGCTCCTTCATACATACGTGACAAAGCTTCACCGACTTGGGTCCGGCCCAAGCTGCCCACATCCCTCCTGACTCGGTTGCAGGCTGTTGTATTTTAAGCTTTAATATTAACCCTTAACTTAAACACATGCATGCAGTGTGGCATCAGCAATTACATTTTCAAATGGCTGGGTCTGTAAACCTCCAGGATGTTAATCTGTCACCATTCAGGCTACTGGGAAGAGTGAAAAGAGGATTAAGCTATTCAATTCCTGGTAGAATATTTTCCTTTGTTCGGAAATGAGTGAAAGAAAAATAAATAAAGAAATGAGTGGTGGCCTCTCAAGCAAGACAAGTGCCGTCTGCTATACTTCAGGATTTGGCTAATGCCATTATAGCAAACTTACTGTATATGCGCCAGGTTTCCAGGATGACAGACTTGACTGTCGTGTAAACAGCCACAAATGATATGCACTCCATAATTCTGTATTAATCTGAGGTCACATCATAATGCCAGTTTATTTGGGTCAAAAACTACATGAGATACAATTAGACCTGTCCTAGATGTACAGTCCACATCTGTTTTGAGCCATATGTTTTTTTTTTTTTCTAGTGGCTTAGGTGATTGTCAGGATTTAAACCGGGGCCTCTTCTCTACCTAGTTAATAATACCTTACGCAAAAATGTATTTTAACAAATAGGTCAAGAGATGATTCAAGAGGTTATCCCAGTCCTCTTAGGAAAAACATGATATTGTTATAGTGGAAAAGCTGACAGACAGACCAGTTCTTGGAAAAATTGAAGCAGACAGGATGGTTTTTATTTTTGATGTGTTGTATGATGTGATATTTTTTCCCTCTTAAATGGGTTGCTTTACAGTATGTGTAGCGTGTGCACGTGACATGCAGCTGGGTAAAATATCCTTGATATGTTTTTGGCAAGCAACATACTCTATCAAATCCTATGTTTAGCATACGGTTCTAATATACCGCCATGATAATTGTCACAGCTGTCTGCCAATCAGGCACAGCACCCCGGTCTTTTTAGCCTCTCGTTTACCCTTGACTCCCAGCCCCTCTGGTTGGATTGCACATCATCTTTATCCCAGATGAAGTACCAGCCTTGGCGGTGTCAGGAGATGATCTAATATGGAGCCGAAAAGGACACAGAGCTGGGAAATCATCGTCATTTGAAGAGGTTGCTTGTCACAGGATGGGTTTGATCAGCCCGTGCTGCAGTACACAGAGCCGGGTCTTTGCACTGACTAACAGTGGTACTGGATTAGAGACACAAGCCACTTCCACTGTGATCAGTCACTCACACGCGGAGACACGCGGCAGGGCTGAAATCCTCCTTGCACGCTTCATCCACATCATGTACGGGCTTCTTCGTCAAGCCTACTGTATGGAAATGAGGAACACTGCTGTTGACAATGATACTACATGCCGGTTTTTATTTTTTGAAGCTTTTTTTTTTTGCTGCTTTATTCTCTGTCTAGCTGGCGCGTAGCTGTAGTAATACCGGTGCTGCCTTGAGAGTCAAAGGTGTGTTGGTCTGTATAGCTGCCTGACCTGTCCGAATTCCACTGATCTGTGACATGTTGAGACAATGGCAGTGCTTGTGAAGAGTCTGGCTCTACACCCCTCAGACACTGTATCGCTAAGTGCTATTGAATTGTTTACTGTCACAAATCACAAACCTTTCAATGACCAGGTGCGACCAGCGTACACCCACTCATCTGGCCATCCAGCTGCTCCGCCCTGAGCGATGTGTTGGTCTACTGGGCTCTGAGGAGCGTGGCTCCAGCCTCCTGAGCCGGGGATTTTAAACGCTCCACCTGATTATTGATCTCTTCTGCCTCGCTGAGCCAGCCCCGCCATGGCTGCAGAGAATCAGAGAGAGAGAGAGAGAGAGAGACAGAAAGAAGGTGAGATGCAGTGTGGAAGGGCAATCTTGTGGTCCCAACCCGCTGCTCCTTAGGTCTGTCCTTGACACTGCCTGTGGGACAGGCCTGGAGGACGCTTCTTGTCCTCACTGTAAGCCGTGCATCCAGACCCCTACAGCTAGCCAGCCCTCCCCGTGGGCCAAGCTGCACTTTGCACAGCCATATTGATTTTTTGGAGGGGCAGGAAAAGTGTGGCTGGATGGTGAGAGCGAAAGAGGGAGGGAGGGGTAAATGGGGAAATCGAGGGAGCTTTCTAAAGCACTGACTTCTCCTTGACTGCACCTCGAGACGCGACAACCCCGTTAGAACAACTCAGTGGCCCTGGTGCCCCGCTGAAAACTGCTAATCACAGTCTTTCAATCAACGCTCTCCTTCCCCTCTTCTCTTTCCTCCCTCCATCCCTCTCCCCTCTTCATTTTCTCACTCTTTCCCCTGACTGAACTGGACCCGGCCTGAATACCAAGGGACCGCGTCTGCATTAAAACGGGCCATTCCACATGGAAAACAGCTGACCTCATGAAAGCATGTTGTAATTTGAAGGTGAAAACTAAAAAGCTTTTCTCGATCGACATAATCTTAATGGAAACATTATGGCCGGCCCGCAAACTAACAATTAAGGCAAAATGGCAACCGGTCCTTGCTTTTTAGTGGTGTTAGCCGAGAGTTCATAGGCATGAGACACTGTCTCCCGTCACGGCAAGGTTGCTAGTTTGAATCCAGGTGACGGTATAAGATGCCCTTGAACAGGATTTTTTTTGCTTCCAGTGGAAGAATAGTAAAACTTTTTCTCGTCCAGAGGAAATCTTTACATGTTCCGAGCATCTCCTCTGTGTGAACTCGTGTGCGTGTGTGTGTGAAGCAAACGGTATGTTTCTTATAAAGAGCGTGCTCAGTCAATCTCTCCCGGATAAATAAAAAGGTTATGTAAGGCATGCATCGACAGATCTCTTAAATCCCCCTCGTCTCTTCCTCTTCTTTCCCTCACTTCTTCTCTCCAGATTTGACACTTGCTAAAGGTCACAGGAACATCTTTTTTTCCCCCTTTGAGGTGTAGATAAGTGTGAAATAGATGTTGACACCACAGACACATTGAAAAGCACTTAAACAGAGTGGCCATGTGCCAACCTGTCTCGAGTCTGGCTTTGTGCATTTGTAAATACTTTTGAATGATTGATCTGGAAACCTTGGTCTTTCTGTAAGCTTGTCAGGTGCAGTGAGAGAGATGAAGAGTGGGAGAGTTCAAAAAAACGGATGAAGTCCGATACTTTTTTTTTTTTCTTCTTTCCTGCACACACATACTCTTCACCTGGCAGAATTACATGCACTGCGAGATAACTGGTAGAGTGGCTTTAGGTAAGGTGAGAGAAAGTGCACACACGGCTCACAAAGACTTTTTGATGTTAAATTGTTACACTGGGTGTGTGTTAGTGTACCGCATCTCGCGCGTGTTATGAAGGCGCAGTCCGATGAAGGTGCTCACATTGTGCGTGTACGCGTGCGCGTCTAATTAATGACTGGCAGCGCCCCCCCCGCAGCTCTGGTAATGTGCCTAGATCGGTGTTATAAACAGGGCGTGAAAGGTCTGCCCAGCGCCAGCCTTTTAAATGACTGGCCCCTTGTTCAGGTAGATGGATGGAAATGTTCTAATATTAATGATGGCGTCCCCCGCCGACCTGTCGCCAGGTGAAATGAACAACACAGCCTTCAGCCTCCAACAACAATTAACGGGCCAGAGCCGGCCTGTCTGCAATTTGTCATCACTTACCCCACCTCTGCACCGCTGCCGAACACATGCCGAACATGTCTGTCGATATGCGCAGAATGGTCACTTCACTGATATGTGAAAACATTCGGCGCTTTAAAGGATTTTGGGGCACGGCTTTTTCTTTAACCCAAACACAAAAGATGAATTCACCACGGCCCAAACATGTACAGTATCTATGATATATGCCTCTTTGGGTGAAGGTTATATTACACAACATTTTGCATGAGTCTGCACGGACTGCCTTGCATAAAACATGATCTGCGAGCGTATGTCGAGTGGAATCTGTAAACGCATCTCAGCATTATACAAATTATCCAGCAAAATTTACATATGAACAAGAAAGTAGCTGAAAGCCAGTTGTTGTTGTTTTTTTTTTTGTTTTTTTTTTTAAAAATGTTTCTGGCAACAGCCTCCTGACTGACCTCTGTCTTTCACAGTCCCAATTCATATTCATAGGCCGGTCCTGAGCAGGAGTATGGAGACGAGGGGTTACACATTAGCGATGCTGCTGCTCTGAGGTCAGCTCCCACACATTCCAGTTAGCCATTTACCAGTCTGGCCAGTTAGTCATCACGATGAGTCGACAAGCTCCTGGCTGGTGTTCATAAAATAAATGAATGCCACAAGCAGCTGTAAACAAAAAGTCAAGCGAGAAATGGTTTGTTTTTTTGGGGGACATGCATGAAATGACGAAGTGTAATCTGTGAAAATAATTGAAAGAGGTCCTTTCTGACGTTGTAACGATAGAAGCTTCTGTTTTTTTAGTGGGTGTATTTGGCAGTTTGGGCGTATTTTAAAATGCGCCGTCTCAAAAAAGGCAGCACGAGTGATAACGTCTACGAGAAGAAACCGCAGCTAGAAGCCCTGCAACAAAAGTGGAACCTTTCTGTGAATGTGTGGTCATGCATGTGTCTGCGCATCACCTTGAAAATTATTGTATTGCATATGTGTGATGGCACCTATGTGGTGTGTTATCTCACCACAAGTCTAGTCAGTATTTTTTCCTGAAGATGAGGTAGACCTTGATCTGTTCACACCTTTGTTGTGCCAACTTGACTACCATTGGCCAAAGGGCATCGGGTTTTCTGCCTTTCTTAGTTCAAAGCCTGAAATCAAGGCTCCTACAGGTTTCCTATGCATCACACACGCAAACACAAATGTTCTAGTGGAGTGGGCACACCCTGCCCTTCTCTCCACCCTGTGTCACTTCACACAAGCTCCCTACATTCTCCAATCCGGTGCCAAATGGACCGGGGCGGAAACGCCTTTGATGTACACGGGTCGTCTGTTTGGTCGAATCTGACATTTTACAGCCGACTTGTCAAAACTGTTGATTCACCATCACTTCTGCAGAAAGGGGACCAGTTCTGAAATGGGTGTCTGACAAGTACCAATGGTTTGCTGTTTAAACACAGCGCTCTATTACACAGCTATCTCTCATAACGTCATCCCCAGGGGTTGCGAAAGGTCCAAGTTTTTTTTGCGTGTCTGCGGCCTGTCCAGAACTGCTGCCTTCTCTGGGCTGGAGGTCTTGGAGAAAATATGGTGTCCCTGTTGCCGCTGTGGTATACATGTAAGCATAAGGAAAAAATATAGACATCAGCCAACATGGAAGAGCACGAGAACTCTGTTTACATTGGGGAAACCTTAAGGCTCATTTAAAGTACTGCTGGATGTAGACTGTGCAAACTACGCACGTAGCCTATGCCGGTGCGAGCTATTTATATTTGTGTGCTCGTCAGTCTGGCACGCTCTGTAAAAACGTCACCCAAACACTAGACGGTGGGGTGTCTTTTTTTGCCAGTCGGGTTAATTTTTGTTCCTACTTCCTGCTTCTCTTTCAACAATGGCAACTCAAACGTTTGCCTAAATTTCGCCGAAGATGAATTATACAAGCATTTGTATCTCCGAACCTCCATCTTTATTTAACCAGAAATATCAGTTGAAAATTGCAGAGATGGAGAAGCACCCGGAAATACTAAAGCCTAAATACGATACTACCAAGCGGACCGATCACAGCTGTGTCGCCGTTACAGTTCTGGGGAGGTTGCATGCCAGGCTATGACATTAGGGTCTGTGTAGGGCCTGGGCTGAAGCCGTGGCTACGCCGTCAAGTTGACGCAGAGGTATAAACCGTGCTTTACTGACACAGCTTACTAAACACTGCCGCTTTTATCTGCAGTTCACGATGCATCAGCCAAATCTAGACAAGTCCACTGGAATTCACGTCCTTCCTTCATTTACAGTACTTTGTGGTGGACCTTGCGGGGCAGACACAAGTCAAGGCTGGAGGTGTTTTTATCCCCGCAGCAGTGGCGCTATCTGGCTATTTTGAGCTATGGATGCTAAGCACTGGACACTAATCTACTCTGTGAAGATCGCTTTGAAGAAAGTGTCCGTTGAAGTGTCACAGATGGGAAATAAATGAAATTAATAAATATATGGTACACAGTTTGATATCTCTTATAGGCCAAGATCAAAGCAAACCAATTGAGTTCTATTCTACCAAATATGTTTTTCTGTGATAAACAGTCCAGCTGAGGGAATAATCCCATCAAGGAAGAGAGAGATTAAAAAAAAAAGGGAAAAAAAAGCATCAGATATATCACTCAACGCAGACGGTTGGCACGGCTACCGTGAAGCATCCGTGTTATTATGGAATTGGTAATCTCGTTTCTTGGGTCTGAGTGGAAACGCAGACCTCGTGATTTTTTTTCCTCCTAGAATCAGGTGCAGACACAGAGACAGGGAGACAGACACAGCGGTTCTCTGATACTGCGAGAGTCCATCTGCTTCAGAAGGGCTCCGGTAACTTCTTGTCTTTCGTTTTTTCTGTGGAATTTCTGAGCGGCTTGATGCATTTGACACATGTGTGACAGCCCTGGTTGTGTGCGATTGGGGCCGAGGCATCATGCTCGCTACCCCGGCTGTGCGTTTTTCAAAAAAGGGCATGTATGTGTGTGTGTGTGTGCGTGTGCGCGGGAGCTACCTTTGTGTACGCGGTGGTGGTTTGTGTGCTATGAATAACTGTAATAATATTAGTTACGTGCACACGTGCGCACATATAAAGTAGACGGATGCCAAAATATGGATCCATACCACAGCACACAGACATAAACACACACCAGCACTAGCCCAGAGCCTCACCTTGATATCTTCAGCTTCTGTCATGAGTTAGAATTTGACACCAACGAATGTGTGTCAGGTTGTCAATTTCTTCCAACAGCCTTTGAATGCAGTCTGGCCATGAATAGTGCATGTTGTTTTGTTTTTTAGATTCCAACTGTCTGCAAGTCTGTTTTTGTTTGTTCCAGAATAACTTGGAAGGCCTGTACACTCATGCGCATCCTTTAAGAAAACTTTCAGCAGGTGTTGTGTTGTTTAGCCTAAGGTAAAGATTCAGCCCTGAAGGTAAAATTCACCAAAACGCCTCAGATCAGCTGCCCTCCCATTTCTTCCACCTCCATTATTGGGGTCTGTTTTCCTCCCTCCTGTCTTTAATGCACATTCTTTCACCGCTTGCCCTTTTTTTTTTTATATTTTGATCTACCGCCCCTTACGAGTCAGGACACACATCTTTTTGTACCTGTGCTCTTATGCTGTGAACAGGCCGTTTTATTTCACTCTAAAAGTCAGGACGTATTTTGGCAGCCGGTTCCCATATTCCCTGCAGCGTGACACATGAGGTCTTTGGCATTATTAGTGCGCCAGAAACGTGAGACTCGCGTTGTAAATGTCTCCGAAATATATAAACTATTACAACTGCTTGGTTGTTTTTGCGCAAGCCTTTCATCCAAAACTTTTAAAGATATAAAAAGACAGTGGCGTGTCGGTGACATTTCACCTTCCTGCAGCGGAGGCACCATGCAGAGACTGTGTGTGTGTGTGTGTGCACCTGTGGGGAACGAATGATTCCGAACGTGTGCACATGCCGTCACACGAGCGCATATGGGAGGAGAATAGGAGGCAGGGTGGGGAAACAAATTTATTTGGACACGTAGTTTTTATACCGGTTGCCATTGGATTTACAGGTCAGAATGGAATGTGGCCCAGTGAAAGGTACTTTGATCCGTCCTCCAGGCTGACGGTTTTATTGGAGGAGCTCTGTATGGCACAGGGCATCTTTTACGGGGGTTATGAGGAACCCACCGGCAGCTTTCACAAAATCATAAAAAATGTGAGACGTCAATGAAAATGACACAGTTTCCTGTGACACCTCAGTCTGTTCTGAAAGCGTTATGTGTTAAAAGCCATTCATTGAAATGACCTGCAAAGCCTTGGGGATTCATTTAGCATTTGTTTTTAGCTTGTTCTTCTAATCAGGATATTTCTTGCCTTGGTTTTATATAGCTTCCTTGACTTCATCATGTAATTATTCCCTCATTCATCACTATCAAATTATGTAAAAAACAAAATGGCAATGTGCTGTGTGTTCATTCATCTGCTTATCAGTCTATTTTGTGTGCTTTATTTATTCATTTTGTGTTGTGTTCACAGAGGCGGAGGTTACTGCAGGAATTGGGAGACCAGAAGATTCCCTTTCTGGGACCTTCAAATCGGGGCTTTCAGCAACTGGTCAGTCAGCCCTGTTTTAAGAATGATATACACCACAGCATTAAAACAACTGACAGGAGAAGTGAATAACACTGATCATCTTGTGACAATACAATGTTCTGCTGGGAAGGTTTTGGACCTGGTATTCATATGGATGTTACTTAGATATGTACCACCCATCTAGACCAGACCAGGCACCCTCACCCCATAGTAATGACACTCCTTGATGGCAGCAGCCATCCCCAGCGGGATGCAGCCTGACACAGTCACACGGTCTAGGAACAACTCAGAAAAAGATGAATAACAGCACCAGGTGTTGACCTGGCCTCCAAATTCCCTAAACCCCAAACTGATCGAGTATCTGTGGGATGGACTGGAACAAGCCTGAACCAGGCTCCTCCCCTCAACCCATAGGACCCAAATACCCCCACTAACAACATTCTGTTCCCAGACACCACAGGACACTCTCAGAAGGCCCATGTCCATTCTTTGATGAGTCACGACTGTTTTGGAGGCACAAGGCAGACCTACACAATATTAGGCAATTGGTCATAATGTTATGCCTGATCAGTGTATAGGCCTCTAATTTATAGGCCCTACAAAAGTCCATTGTCTGTTCTGCTGTTGTTCCTGCTCTGTACCTTGTAATATTTTTCTTCAAATGAACAGACTTGAAATATCACATTTCTAATAATTATAATTTGGGTGGAGTTCTGTTTTGTGTTAATGTCACATTCATGAACTTATGATAACAATGAACTGTATTCCTTAGTGGGACTCCAGCTACTCTGGGCTGGTGCTGAGGAGATCATGCTCACTTCCCGCTGAGCTCCATGGCCGGGTGCAGGCAGCTCTGCTCACCCTCAGACGGAAGGGCTGCCTCCTGAGGGACTTGGTCCGCGTCCGTGACCGAGATGTGTTCACTGCCGTGTCACGGGCTCTGCTGGGTGAGCCGGGCCACACCTATCGTTACCTGGACACGCGGCTCTTTGCCATTCCCTGGCACAGTGAGGACGCTGAGGTCAAAGGACAAAACTGTTGTGACCCTGATTTGAGAGCTGCTTGCAGGGCATTGTGGGAGCTTAACACCTTCTTCTGCTCTGACGTGTCTCAGCTGAAGGAAGGAGACAGGCTAACACAGTGTACGAAGGTAGAGGCGGAAGCCAAACAAGGCGAAGAGGGGGACACAGAGTCTAAGCACAGTGAAGACTCCAAGAATAGTGAAGGAGGGGACTCAGAGTCCCGACAAAGCGAGGAGGGGGACACAGAGTCCAAACACAGCGAGGAGTGGGACATTGAGTCCAAACACAGTGAAGAAGGCTGCTCCGGGTCAAGGCAAGAAGGGGAGTGGGAGACTGAGTTCAAACAAAGCAGCGAGGAGGGAGAGTCCTTCCAGGTCAAACCAAGTGAGACCAGTTCTGCAGCAGGCTCAGCCCACAGTGAAGGAAAATGCCCCACCTGGACAACCAAAGCCATCAGTGACACGGAAACTGAACCTGTGGGACTAGGGGCCCAGGAGAAACACGTGGCTCAACTAAAGCACAGCCTGTCAGATTCCCACAATCCAGACAAAGAAGAACACACAAGTGGGCAGGGCTGTTCCCAGCCCAGTCCTCCACAGGTATGCACCGGTCCAGTCAAGTTCAATGTCACCTTACTCAACTACATGGACCCGGCAGCAATGAGCCAGCTCAAAGAGGAGCCATACTTTGGCATGGGGAAAATGGCGGTAGGGTGGCACCACGATGAGAACCTGGTCACTCACTCGCCAGTGGCTGTTTACAGCTATAGCTGTCAGGACGACAAAGGTAAGGGCCGAAGCTAAAACGGCGCAGTGGATATAACTATAGTTGAAGAAAGATTGATTTATCGCTTCAGAAGCTTTTATAATAACACTTTAATTTAAGTATGTGATGCTAATCTTTTGCATTAAGATTCTGAAATTAAGATTCTTTTTCCTCTTTCCCTTCAACATCCATTCCACCAACTTATCTCAGTTGCTTTACGGTGGATCAGATGTAGCTAACCTTGTGTATTATGGCCCTACAGCAGCGCTGTAGCAGCTGCAGACATGGCCTCTGGCGCGGCAACCATCAGATCCATCTCAGTGATAGTGTCAGGGCATTATCAAATGTCATCACCAGTTTGTTGCTGACAGCCTTATCACCGACCATGCGTTGGGAGATCACAGACATTTGGATCAGAGCTCTTAACACGCACTCGATGGCGTAGTCTGACAAACAGGCCTTATCACACACACCACATCTCATCTAAATCATTTCCCCAAGAAATGATCGATGTGCAATTATCTGATACGGAATAATGAGCCCCGCTTCGGTAAGTGTTCCTCGACTCTACTGTACTGATGATACGATGTCTCCTAATTATGGAATGAACACTCTTTCAAAAGCTGATGGTATTTGCTGATTGAGTTGATGGAGAATCCCAGCGGTAAAAGAGCTTACTGGAGCATGTGCAAAAGAAACTATTAAAGACAGTATCGCAGCAAAATCGTTTTACTTAGAAATCTAGTACATATCTTTGAAGGGCTCCTTTGATATTTATGTCTTAATGTTTAAAATTTTGCATACAATACAATACAATGAAGAATCCATAATTTTATTTTAATTTATTTTAACCCTAATCCATGAGGAAGCGCCTGATTGTTCATTACAGTTTAAGCCCTTAACATAAAATCAAGTTAGTGATTGTTAAAGTAAAAACCCAATGCCCCTTCATGCAGCCACTAACTAGACCGTGCCTTGCACCCTCCAAATGCTGGAATGAGAACGAAACAGTTGTGGACGGAGCTTTGTGTGCAGCTGTAGCAAAAAATACAGGAAGGTGGGAGCTCTGCACGGTCTGAATCTGGGTTTGAGACGGTATTTTTACAGTATCACACAGGTGCAGTGCCAACTGCTCCGACATCCCAGCACACTTTCCAGCTGGGCTTTCTTCATTGCCGTTCCTTAACCAGGAACACCTGCTCCAGAGGTCTGCTTAAATGATTTGTTCTAGGCCATTTCAACTCTGACCCCGTGAGCGCAGGCATCAAACACTGCAGCGTAACACCTCGCCGTGCTTAGCAGCTATGTCTCTTCTCTTTCTGAGTGACCCCACGGCTCCGTGCTTCAGAGAGGAAAGTCTGATCAGAGTTCAACAGAGCCGTGTTCCCGTGGTTGGCTCTGAAGACTCTCAGGACCAGGCTAGTGAAATTGTTACCTTGTGGACTGCTTCTCCTTTAGAGAATAGCACATTTACAACGCACAGTACAGCACGTTAGACAACATTAGAGATTTGCATGACACCTTATGTCTTTTACAGCTTTACGTTGTTGTTTTTCTTTCTTTTTCTTTTTTTCTTTTTTTGCTTTGACTGCAGAAGTGTAGGGTTGTGTTTTTCCCAGCTGCGCTGATCCAAAGGAATCTGCCAGGACTGAGTGTTTTCCGGCACGGAGGATGATCTTCCACCATTCCCGAGGCCTTGGGGAGTGCTGTCATTAGCTGGCTCTCAGAGCACAATGGCTGGAAATTAAGTTACTATTTATCCGTGCTGAGCAAAGGAAAAGGCAGCTGTGGGGCAGAGAGGCCCAGAAAGACTTTAGTATTGATTTTGCTGAAGGGTGTTGGCCAGCCAAGCCAAATCTTGTTTTCTTAGTGCGCCATGTAAGAATGGAAGGAGGGAGAAGAACAGGGGAGGCGGTTACAGTGAATGGGTCCAGAAACAGGAATATCATAGGATACATACTGTTCAATAACACACTCTCACTCACTCACTAAACAACATCAGGGGCTTTTATCCAACTATTTCCTCTTGCACAGCATAATGATGAGCATAAAGATCCTGTGCTAACAGCCAATATAACCACAGCAACACATATCATCTTTGCTCGGCTGCTAAGTGATTCTTACTGGAGACAAAGGCTTACAGCTTACATCCTTTGTTTGGGTGGCATTGATTTAATCATTGCACGCTTCACTTTTTAACCTGTTAATCCTTTACTTTATTTAATTGAATCAATCAGTGGATCAAATTAATATATATATATTTTAAATACTTATTATCGTATTGTAATGACACACATGCATTGCTACAAAAAAATTGATGTTGTAAGTTTAAGCGTGTTTTAGTTTTACGCTCAGTTCGAGTCACACTAGGTGGAACTGCCAACCCCAAGCCCGAAATGTGAATATAAATGTAAAAAATGCAAATGTTACAGTGAGCTGGGCTGTGTATGACTGACAGGTGAGAGCAGTGAGGGAGGCAGCGGCGAGAAGGCATGCTGGAGGATTGGGCTCAAGGTAGCCTGGGACATCCACACACCTGGCCTGGCACTGCCACTGGAGGTCTGGAGACTGCTATTACATGAGAGGTACTAAAGTTTCTCCACAAACACACGCACAGAAATGCACACATGCGCGCGAAAGGCCGCACTCACCACCAGCACCACCACGTCTGACTTTGGAAGAAGGAGCACTTTCATTACCCTGTGTTTTTAGTGTTTCTGGTACTTTGTCCCAAATGACCCATGCAGGCAGGATGCACTTCACTCTCACTTTCATGCTCCATCTTCCTCTTCTTCTTATTCTCTCTGCTGGAGAAATGGAGCTTAGCCTCGTGTGTGTATGTGTATGAGTCTGTGTGTGTGTGAGAGAGAGAGAGAGACAGAGAGAAAAGAGAGAGAGGTTACTTGGCCCGAACACACAGCTTTAAGGTTCCATGAAATTGTGTGCATTAGAGAGGTTAGGAAAACCAAATGTTATTTTTTGAAGTCCTGTGACCCATTGCTGACTATGTCTCTATGGGGAGAAGAGACACAAGCCACAGGGGTGTAAATCATGCCTTAATGCTTTTGGCTGCGGCAGACACCTCCACCCTCCTCTCTTGGGTCCCATGGGCCCTTCCAAGCTCTCTCGTATTTTCTGAGCGCGAGGACATTTATCCACATCATAGCAGAAGCTTGTGTTCGGATGTACAAGAAGTTAGGACCCCTGGTTGAAGGGATGGAGGATTTATTATTTTATAAAGGCACTCTTCTTTCATTAGTATAGAAGATAGACATAAAGTAAAAATATGTGTTGGGCCTACCTTCATTTGCTTGGTGGATAACTGCACGCCTTCTTTCTTACTTACTCTATCACTTGTAACTAGAGATGGACAAAATAATATTATAACCGATATAGATTAATATAGAGTTAATTTTAACACTGTATTCATATAATATGCATGTCATTGTACACCATTACAGTTGTTTATTTAGCTGAATATTACATATCAAAATGCAGCCTTTTTGTTTTATATTCAACCTTATATGGTAAGTCAAGTTAGCCAAATTCTTTATTCCCTCGGTTGCTGTATTATCGCATCTGGTCTTAATATTATGGGTCGGGATAAAACTGATACTGTGTAGTATTGTAGTATCAGTCTTTATATATATATATATATATATATATATATATATATATATAAATTGCAAATAGAAAATTGAACTTTTTAGTAGTAGAATAATAAAACCAAATGCTTTTTCAGTCCAGTAGATTCTGCATTTGCACCACTGGACTGTATTACAAACATTTAAGACAGGGTTGTGTTTGTGTGTCATTGGTCTGTCTGTCTGGTTTACAAAAACAATATCTTATCTTAATAGATCATAAACATCATTTGCAGTTGACAAAAAGGCAATATGTCACGATATCCTGGAATACTCATTATATCGCAAAATGTACGAAATAGTGTAGAATCACATGTTGTAGCGTGACTTAAGTGTTGAGGGGCCCCTGCTGATTCCCACCCCTACTACACATGCGATAAAAAGGTATTTGACCTAGTGATTAAAGAGGCTTTCTTGTGATTAAAAGATTGCTATTTTTTATCCCTTCAGGAACAAATATGCACATATGCCGATCATGCCGAAACATTAAAACCACTGACATGAGAAGTAAACAACATTGACAATCTTGTGACAATGCAGTGTTCTGTTGGAAACGGAAACTGGAGCAGGCCTGACCCACAGAGGCATCTGGCCTCAACCCATAGGACCCAAAGAGAGAGACCTACACAGTATTAGAAAGGTGGTCATAATGTTGTGCCTGATCGGTGTACGGTGTGAAAAAAAAATGAAATTTAGTGTGTAAGCCCCAAAAAATCACATCAACTTTATGACAGTACTTACCGTAAACACCTGGTAAGTACTTCTAGTGTATACAACGTTCATTCTAGTATGTATTGGCCTTTACATATAAATTTACTGTTTGCATATATGTGAGCATAAATGCTAAAAAAAAATGCAAGTGAAACGCATAAAACATTAGAACACTGACCAAAGCAGATAGAGCCTTTGTAACAGAGTGAACACATCTTATAGGATAAGATGCCATATATCTTATCTTACCTTATCTCACCTGTCTACTTTAAATACATATTGTTAGAGTGGCTCGAGTAGTTTTTCAAATGGGCCCCTAACAAGTAAAGAACAGGAAGGTTTTAATGAATTCCCGACGTTGACTCTTTGAAGATGCTATGTTTTCATCTGAGAGCAGCGATGCCTGTACCTAATATTCAGCTTGACAGGGCTTGAAGCCGACCTCCTTTAGCTGGATAAGATTTACAATAGAACAGTCAGTTTCAGGCCAGCCATGATAATAGAGTGATGGGCTGTTGTGCAGACCATTCTAATGGGACTTGACTGTCGCGGATCAGTGGGGATTTATGCTCCACTTGGCGAGTACGCCCTTGAGAGGCCAACTGCTCCGCAACGATAGCGGCTCTGCGCGGTCCTCGGCCGTCTGTCGCTTTGTCGGCCTACCTGAATTAAATACTTGGCACAATGCACATAACATATGCACACACCTATAAATTTGCACAACTCGCATGCGCTTAAAATACACATTCTCCCGCGTGCAAAGAATTGCGGTGCTTCGCTTATTGAGGGGATGCGCCCCCACCCTTCCATCTCGAGCACACACAGACGGAGCAGCGATCGCTAAACAAAGTGTTAAATATATATTGTGCCAGTGCTTTAGTGACATACACCATATGATAAGTAGTTTTGTGGTATTAAAAGGAAACTACGATGGTGTATAACCACAGACACCCTAATGCATTTTCAGCACCATTTGATGGTGGCTGGTCCTTTTGAACTGCTAATGTCTGAGCTGCTGGAGGCAAATTGAATCACCATCATTTCCACCCAAATGGAATTTCGGTGGTTAAAAAAGAACAATGCAAGTCTTGACACCGGGCCTGTTCAATAATCAGATTTCCAGCTCCCAATGCACAGGGGGACTGGAGAAAAGAGTTGACCCAATATATTTAAAAGCCTGCTTCCTGGAAAAGGAGGACAAGTGGCAGCAGGCACAGGGGTTGAAAGAAAGATAAATATTTATTACAGTTATCGAGTTTGCCGCTACTCCCTCCTGATCCCACTGACGCATCAGACGCGCCAAGAAAAGAGCAGATTGATGGAGATAATTTGTTATTGGATATAAACAGTTTTAAAGACGCAGAGTAATTCTGCCCAGAGACCTAATCCTTCACAATCTCATCAGGGTGAAGAAAACACCGGCAAGTTGTTTTGTTTGTCGCCATCTTTTTTTTTCTCTCTCCCCCCCCCCCCCCCCCCCCGCCAAACAATAATATCTTCCTCCCAAATCATTCGGCTGTTTGACTTTCAAATCACAGGCATTAGCCGGTGTACTCTTGCTCAAGGCGGGTGTAAATATGCACATGTGCTGTGAATGACAGCTCTGTCATGGCTAAATTAATTATTGGTGTGAGGCAAATAATGGCAGAGCTGAGAAACATCTATACACACAAAGAAACACATGGAGGGATACACAGGAAACAGCAGTAAGGCCTCTTTGTAAAGCTCGTGTGATATTGGACAAATGTTTGTTGGTATGGCTCTTCCATCTTGACAGATTGAGCGCGATCTGGTTTTGTTTGGTAATTAAAATTATAGTACAATGCTCCTCGTTCTATTTGACTGGGTGCTGGACCAAGTGCAATCTGTCTGAGAGCACTAGATGATTTAGTTGTCATGTTCCCCCACTCTGTGCTTTTCATCTGCTTTTACGCTGTAATCTCTTCTTTTCTTTTCAGGGTCTGCTCTTCTTCGTTATAATGAATAAAAAAATAAAAAAAGTCGCATGATCGTGAGCGTGATGATCAGTACGAGATGAAAACTCTCATCTTTTCTGGTTTCGGCTCTCGTTTGCTTTTCCTCCGTGCTCTTTTGATGATTCTCAGAGATGCCGTTGGCACGTTCTGATAGTTTCCTCTCCACTGTATTTGCCAGATGACCTGAACAGCACCCACCAGCACTGTGTTCTAGCCGGAGACAGCGCTCGCTTCAGCTCCACGCACAGAGTGGCCGAGGTGAGAAGTCAGCGGGGCTACGAATCTGTTATGAAAATGCTGTATAGCGTGCCAGCTGTCTCGTCTGTAAGGACCGCTGCCATGCTGTTTTTAATGGAAACACTGTAAAAAGACGATGCGCAGCACTGTGTGATAAAAAACAAAAACAAAAACGCAATATTGTCCTCTTATAGTCAATGAAAACCATTTAATAAATAAGACAGTAAAATAAACCAATGCCCCTTACATACAGATCTGATAAAAAGAAAAACAATAAATGGAAAAAAAGGAAACAACTATAAAATTATTCAAGTCCTGTACGGCTGGGTAATATGATCTATTCTGTTTTTTATTTTTTATTTTTTTTTCACACTAAACTCATTTTGCAATTTAAAGCCAATTTTTTTTCCTTTTTAAAATTTTAAAATGACTACAAATGACAAACAAATTATTCAAACTAAGTTTTAACAGCAAAATACGCACAAACAAAGGTAAACTCATTTTCTCTTCTGGGATTAATACATTGTATAAATGAACACAAGCATAGAAATATATGTTTTAATTATATATTACAAACAAACCGGCAGGCACTGCCATTGTAGACAAAAATGAAATTTTTGACTTTTCATTCATTTTTCTGTGAGCTCCAAACAATATCCCAGCATCTAGTGGCCTAATTTCCCTATGATGAAAATTAAAATGTTTACAATGACACAGTTGATGTTCACACTCGCTTCATAACTAAGACTAGCTCCAATTTATTGTCATATGGGATACAATTTCGAAAATGATTACTGCAATGATGTTTGCTTTTTAGCGGGTCTTGTGCACAACATTTCTCGCACATGGCTGCGTGCGTCTGTTTGAGGTGCTGAAATGAATTGGTTGTCCTGCTGCCTTAAGTTGCAACAGCTTTTAAAAAAGCTTTGCAACAGACTTTGGTTTGTACGAGGTCTGACGCCAGGAAACCGAACCCGTTCCAAAATATGAGAACAAGCTCTTTTCTGCTTACTGCCATGTTGTGTGATCAAAAGCAGTGGAAGTTAAAGGAAAAAAAATATTTAATAAAAAAAAAAATCACAATTCTAATTAATTGATTAAATTGCTTTATTGCCCAGCTCTAATGTACACTGTGTTTTTATTTATTTTTTTTATTTTGAACACCATACTGTATGTGATGGCATAATCAGGACCATGCTGTGTAACGTTAAGGCCTTTTCTATCTGGTAACTCTCATTTGGTAAACAGGTTTAGGTCCTTAGGTAAACCCTACATGTCAGTAACTGCATGTAACACTTGGTCTGTCTCATTCCTACCAGTGTTCCAGTGGGACCTTGACCTACATCCAGTCACGGTGCCAAGAGGCCCTGTCCAACCTGCACACTGATCCCGAGACGGGCTCCCACAGCTTGCTGGGCCTGCTGCCGACAACGCTACAACACTGTGAGGAGATTCACAATGAGGTGGGGACGTGTGTTCACATGCATATATGACTGTATAGTTTGCATATTTACTTTGAAGCTGGCTGTAAATGTTAACTGTCCATTTGTAGAAACGTATCCACCAAACATGAAGCAAGCTGTTTCAAGCAGCATTTGGATATATCTGATGCCTGATTTAGTGCAATATGAGTTAGGTTGGCCCGCAAAATATTTGCCAAAAGACTTTAGACAATAACGTGTCAGTCTTTGAAAGTTTTAATATATTTATCTGGGGCCATCAACCTCCCTAAAACTATCTGGATCATCCTGATACTGTAATCCTCGTCCATCTGGTCCTCCAAGGAGGTTAAAAAACAACTAAGAACCATGTGTAAATATGATAGGATTTTATCTGGACAAGATGACAGAAATTGTTGTGTATTACAAGGAAAGCATTCTCTGTGAGTAATACGGATAAGTATCTAATAATGGGATTGAATTTATTTTTGCCGGTGCGCTTACTATGCATACATACAGACGTACAGCCGTTTCGTCGATTACATTGTCACTATTTTAGTTTTCTTCCAAATAACGGCCTCAGCCATCCAAGGTCCACAACTCACAAAATCTAATTAATAATCACTGCAGCATTCCAACAAATAGTAATTAGAAGTGTCCCATGCAGCATAACAAAAATAGTTACAGTAATTGATTAGCGGAATCATGTGCAAATATTATTTAATCCTGGCTTGATTCCTTTTTCTCTCCCTCATGTCATGTATAGACCATAGTGGGAGTAGCATGTTAGCAGGTCAAACCTTGCCAGCTTCCCACCTTCTACTTACCTAGTTGTTTCCACTCTAGAAAATGCCGACAATATGAAATCCGGGTTGTTCTCATTTGTCCTGGTCTGTGATGGATCGTAAGGCAGTAGCCTCTCCATATGTTTTCTAAAGATGGAGTCATGCCCCTCTCCCCTCCTTAACCCCCCCTTTCATACAGAACAGTATGAGTGATGCTGGCTGGGGTACTGAGGGATGGAGTGAGGTCGAAAAAGAGGAACGCGAGGGGCTGTCTGCGCAGCCACCGGCCTCCCGCATTAGCTTGCCGCGGGCCAACAGTTAATATAGCACTTCACCTCTCCCCCTTCACACCCCTGGGCCCAAAGTGCACATCCTAGCCGGCGCTGGTGCCCAGGCCCCTCAGCAGGATGCCATGACAGATGAGTCTGACGTAAGGTTGTTTAAAGGTTGTAGACAATATTAATTATTCAGCACTGCCAAACAATAGGGCCTTCTGTGTCAGGAGAACTGCTGCGCTAGTTGAGCTAGCAACACCTGCTAGTTTGCTGCATAGCGCCACAGGATTACCAAGCATAGGCACCCACCAGGAGGGCAAGGCAGGTTTATTTAGGAAATCAGGGTGCTATTTATAATAGAGCAGGTGTGTGTGTGTGTATGTATGTGAGTGCTGAGTGTTTAAGTAAAGGGGGGGTGGCTGTCTCGGGGGCTCAAGCCTACCCTACCTGGCACTCGCAATGATGGATGTGGCCATTTGTTTGGAGTTGCCCACGAGAGCAGAACACCCACTTAAATGATGTATTGTTGGTGGGGTTATTTATGATGCCGGCCCACTTCGGCGTTTGCTTCGTGCATATTGCGCGGGTCGTGTTTGACATGGACGACCGAGGAGAGAACAAGCCTGAGACACGCAGGCAGCCTGACCTGAGCAGTGCCTTATGGGCCTTTCCTTAAAAAGTGCTAAACAGCAAGCTAACGCTGGCTGACATTCCACGGATATTGTACAATGCGGTGCAACGGGGGGTGCGCGTGGAGGTTGACATTTGCCAGAGGATGTGGGCGGGGACTGACGATGATGAAGTGGAGCGTCTGCCATCTGAGTGTCAGCGATTGGGGATGGGGCGGGATGTCTAGCTGAAGGAGAGGTTGATGGGAGACAGAGACGGAAATGTAGAAAACCGGTGTTCCCACCTGTTTGTTAAGCGTGGTCCCTCTCACTGTCTCCTTTTAATCTTACCTTCTGTCTTCGGTGACGGGGGTAGTCTAACATAGCATCGCCACACGGCCCCCGTGTGCATGTTTGGCTTTGAAATGCTAATCCCAGACGCAAATGTCTTGTCTCATTTAAAGCCACTGTGTCACTTCCCAGGTGGGTGTATGACAGAGTGCCCTGAGGGACCCCCTCTAATGATGCTAGTCCCCCACAGTAAATATTGAAGGGAGGGACAAGGTTTTCCCACATGCTCCCGGCAGAAAGTAAACTGTGCGGAAGCAAGTGTGTATGACCTTCCAATGTCCTGTTTTCCAGGCCAGAATGTGTCTCCCCAGGCTCTCGGGTCTTTGCCTAGCTTTGAAACACCTTTACAGTGGGGCTTATTGTGGCAATATCATCGTAATCTTATAAATCACTTCTCAGAACATACTTTTGCTAGCAGATCACTGGGGGTGTGTAGTTTGTACTTGTTGTTCCTGCCGCAATCGCCAGTTTTATTACCCTTTAACATTGTTTTTTAATTCGTGTGAGTCATTTTTATTGTTCATGGCGCAGGTTTATTTATTTGGGTGTTTAAGCGCTCTGTACTTTGTAAGTTTGTTTTGAGAATGCTGCACAGATAAAAGATTTATTCACGAGGGATAACGTGTTCTAAGCGCGGATGCGTGACACTTGTTCAGCCTTGCAAAATCGTGATTTGGCCTTCAGCGTTTCCTGTTGGGTTTATTTTGAAGATTTAATTAATTTATTTAACTGGAATGTAATGATGTTGCATACATCAATATTGAAGGAGCTCTTTTCCAGCGGCAGCTACACTAGGAGGACCACTTTTACCAACATCAGTGGTCTGACAAAGAAAAAGAAAAGAGATTTGAACATTACTATTTTATGGATGTAGATAGAAATTGAAATATATACGTCAAACTGTGCGTGTACAGTATAACCCAGCTTGTGTATGATCACCCTGGCAAGTGTGTGATGAGTGTAAATCGCGTGCCTCGTTGCTCACAGAGAGCTGGGGGCACCAGTTACCCCGGCTGATGTGTGAGGAGGCCAGGAAAGGTAAACAGAGGACGGCAGAGTGGGATCGATCACACTCTCATCAGCTCTCACCTCGGGGCCCTGGCCCGGAAATTGATTGGACTCGCTCAGGGAATACCATGAAGGTGTGGAAAAAAAAAAATTGTGCCTCATTAAATGCGGAAAAAAGGGCGCTACTTGGCTTTTACTCCAGAGTTGCCATGGTGGGCGGCCGGTCGACTAATGTGGAGCTAATGTGTAGTTAGTGTGTCCATCACCTGGAGAGATGACAGCGACTGCCGCAGGGGAGTCACTGGCTCCCCTCTCGCCCCCCCCCCCATGCCATCTCAGAGAAAAACTAGGCCTAACAACCACTCTCTCTTTCACACACACTTTCGATCTGTCTGCCCGGATAGGTGGCATTTAGTCAGAGTTCCCTGCTTGGTAACTCTCAGCTGGGTGGCCAGGCTCCAAATGCCACATAGCCAGCACTCCTCAGTTGCTTCAGATGGCCTGCTTTGTGCCTGCCACTGGCCTGCACGGCGGGTGGCAGGCAGCCATGTCAGCTCAAAGTGGGGACACAGGTTGGTTTCTTCTCACTAAAGGACAGGCAGACAATCAGAGAGATAGAAGGATGGACAGACTGAGAGAAAAGGACGCCCGATATCGGCTCTTATGGCTTTGTTGTGTGTTTGAGCTGTAGTGATCGAAGGGGAGTGGATTTGGAGTGTGTTGAAGGGACCATAAAGGATGACATTTCTTTGAAGGGTGGGTTGTATGGAGTGACTGAGACGCTGCTGAGCAGTGCCACTGGCTGTGTATTCTCCCTGACATGCCCCAGTCCTTGCATGTCATCCCCGCTGTGATCAGAGCCTTTTGGAAGTAAATGGCAGAATGATTCTGTGCACAGCTTCTACCCAGGATAGACCTCACCCAAGTTGTTTGTGTAAACAGTTCTTGTACTTTGTTTTTTTTGGGGGTGTAATTAAAGGTGGGTAACTTGCCTCAAATTACATAGAAGGGACCACAATAACCTCCATGCTTTCAACCCATGGTAATGTTGCTACTGCTAGAAATGTTTGTGTAGTCTTTGACTGCAGATGTACTTGCTCTTTAACCATGCACTGGCTTACACAGCCCTCTGCATAAATAATTGTTCATATACTTGCTCACATGTACCAGTTGTGTTTCTGGAGGGCAC
This sequence comes from Chelon labrosus, assembly GCF_963514085.1. NCBI lineage: Eukaryota > Metazoa > Chordata > Actinopteri > Mugiliformes > Mugilidae > Chelon > Chelon labrosus. The sequence goes on from NC_140339.1 coordinate 16,654,523, forward strand.
ACCAAGCAACTGAATGTACGTACTAATCCTTCATCGTGTTATTTTGTGGAAAATCTGTCTCACTGGTCTGGAGATTGACGAAATCGCTCAGATGACAAAACATGCCATCGACATTATCCCTACTCCGTTTTCCCAATATTTTCCGGCGTAAGAGTCTCTCACTTGTTTCCGTTTCTTTTGAAGATTCTTTTGAAATGGTAGTGATCACTTGGCAGCTGTTTTGTAACTTCATACTTCGATCTATAAACCTGTCTCCAAAATGTTCCGCTAGTCACATGTCCATGCTGCCCCTTCCAAAGATGTGCATCTTTTGCACATGTGGCATTTTGCTGCAGGATACAGGCATCACGTGGACGCAAACGTGTAGTTATGAAGGTCAAGTTACTTCACAGCTAGTTCATGAGGCCATTGACTGACCATGTTGGATATCTAAACGGCTACACTCAAAGCCAAGGGGGGAAGAAACAGAACTAGAGACAGAAATTCAAACCTTTCCTCCACTCTCACCTCCACAAAACCGGTCAGTCACAGTGAATTACGGCAAGTTCTAGATTGGACACAGCTCCCCCCGTGAATACAGTATGAAAGGTATACGTAGGGAGAACACTTGTTAAGCTGGTTAAATTAAAGATTACTGGCACTTTAAGGTTGAAGGTAGACAACTTACACGAGGAACTTAATTTTACGTACTTTAGGGACCAAACTTTTCTGTCAAAATTATATTGGCTTGCAGTTTGTTCATGTTTTTACACTGCAGCATAAAGTTCTAGGGAGGCACTTAGGGTGGGTGCCATGATAAGCTCAAAAGAAACCTCAACTTGTGTCCTGGTTTTCCAGAACTTCTAAGCCAGGGCAAATCAGTTGTATATGAACATAATTCATAGCGTAATTGGGCTTGATGTAAGGAGTAAGCCAAAATGGAACATATTAGGTGAAAAGAGGAATCCCATTTTTCATTTCATGGGACCTTTTAGGCAGAATTACTGTGCTCTTACCTTGTTGTATTTGTGCGTTCTGAAAAGGCTGCGCTGTACACACTGGCTAATGCTGTGTTAGAAGAACAAAAAAGCTAAATAGTTTTATGAATAGGAACAATAGCTCTCTGAGTCCCATTTGATATGCGATGTTACCGCACGCGGCTGCGTTTTGTGTCGCACAATTGTCTGCGTCAAAATAAAACGGAGCGCGCATTGTTTTGGGTGGATGATGCTTTGTAGGACGTTTTGGGGGAGGGCATCTCGCAGCGTTCCGCGTTTACGTTGGCGGCAGTCGGGGCAATCTTTGACATGCACACTCACGGTGCCAATTGTATGCACAGACGTTAACAAAGCCGCTTGCACACTTGTGTAGACAGCAAGGGCGCAAACGCACTGATGTTCATACGGCGGAGCACAGGTACAAACACACCATCATGCGCGCGGAAAGACACACTTAGAAATAGATAGGCTACACCTGGCTACGTGAAGCATCCTTGCGAGGATTAAATCAGCACTTCAAAAGAGCAGGAAACAAAAACACTCCCAGCGGAGGAGAGCGCAGCGGCTCGGCAGCAGAGACTGTCATCTCCAGACGGAGCAGGAGAGGAGGGGAAGGAGGGAAGAGAATGAGGAAGAGAGGAGGAAGAGGGCGGAGTTTTCAGGTGTGCTGACTGGAAGGTGTGTGTGTCAGTAGACAAATGCATATTACTGTGTGAATGCTGGGTGCGTGTGTGTGCGTTGTCTGCATGTCTGCGGTTTTTACAAAATTGTTAAGCAGTTTAGGGTGTGATTGTACTGACAGTGGTGGCCAGTGTTTATATTATTGGTGATGGGACTACTTTTCATTGTTATAAATGAAGATGTGTCACTTTGTGCACTGTTTCTGTTAGATGATGGATTATATGACGAATAAAATATGCAAATATTTACTGTGTTTTACAATCTTTAATTTCTTACAGGGCACAGCGACATTTATGGCTATTTTTGAATATTTGATTTAATTTAATTTAATAAAATATAGTTCAGTACCGTCCTGCTTGGATATTTATGGAGGACTATAACGGCCAAAAATCAAACAAAAATAAATAAATGACTCAATAAATAAATTACGGAGCCATTAAATGCACCAAAATAATATTAAGCCTAAATGCAGTCTTTAATTAATTTTCAAATAAATAATTTGATTCTGTTTTTATTTACTTTATCATATCATTTATTTCTTAGACTTGATTAATGCTATGCTGTTTTCTAAATTATTTTTGCAGTTTCTCTTCTGGTTTTATCTACAAACATATTTATTTTGTATGTATTTTGGTCTTCAGTGCATATGCACCAGATATTTTCCTTTTAGTTGAGAGACAACTTTGAAATGCAACTGGGGCTAAAAAAAAAAAAAAAAAACTGCAATGCTTCCTATATACACACGATCATCTCATAACTTACAGTAACATATGAAAACATTTTTATCCAGTGTGTCTTCCAACATTCTTTTCCCTCTCTGAGATCGGGGGAAAAATTGCCTCTCTGAACCTTTTTTTTCCTGTGTGTGTGTGTTTTTTTGCGTGTGTGTGTGTGTGTGCAGGTGGAGTTCGAGTGGCTGCGACAGTACTGGTTTCAGGGCCATCGTTACGCCCGCTTCTGCAGCTGGTGGACCAGGCCGATGGAGCAGCTGGAGAAGGACTGGAGGCTCATGGAGACCATGGTAAGACAGCTTGGTGTGGCATCGGCTCGCGGTCAGTCACGCGACTTTATGTATTTTCAATTAAATTTACAGGCTGTTTCCATGAAACAGTTTTTTAATTTCTGTTTTGCAGATATTTCTTAAAAACAGATAAATGTGTGATTTTTTTTGTTTACTATACCAAACATATTTTCAAATGAGGGTATAAAAAACCCCCCAGAACTATTACCATGATATTAAATAAATTTATATATTGGGTCTATATTGTAAATTAAAACGTCTGTCTTTAAAGTACAATAATTATTATAAGGATGCTAACTACAGTAATAATAGTAATACTGATAACGTTCCAAACCATTTCCCAGAAACAGGAGGAGCTTCTGTGACATAATAATAATCATTTTCACCTTTCTAAATGCTCAGCATGCCTTTGCTTGTGCTTCTTACCCAAACTACATAAGTTGTCCGCCGTCCAATGATGCTCCTCACAAGGGAGGGTGTGTTAAAAATTACACGGTGGATCGTCTAACTTCTCGCCGCTCCACGTTATTAAGGATGTGTCATGCGTTTAATCGTGGCCTCAGACAGAAGTTTTATTAGAGAGGAGCGTGGGCACACAGCTATTAGTTAGACACCACTGTAAAGGAATCACTTAGTAATGTCAGACTCATAATTAAGGCACCTGAGTCACAGCTCTGTTCGGTACGTTTGTCTTTTTTTTTTTTTTGCTGCAGACACACACGCGCACAGCACTGTAGATACAATATACAGCACGCAAACGCACACAGATCCGTGCTTGGTCTCGCTTTCTCTCTCTCCCCACAGCTTCCACTCGTAGCTGGATTTCACCGTGTGTCCATTGTATGTATGTGTGCGCGCGTGTGTGCGTGTGTGTTTAACACCCAGACACCAGAATCAGCAGGGGGCACTCTTGTATCGCTGTATCAGCAGCAGAGGGAACGAAAGAGCTGTGCTGCTCTTTTTCTCCCAGCTCACCCTCTCTCACTGCCTATCTCTTTATGTCTCTCACCCGCTCCTGCTGTCTCTGGGAGCTCTCTGTCTCTGTCAGTGTCGAGCGCTGAGCAGTAATCACATCTAATGCTCAGGCGGGGATAAAGACAGGGGCTGGAGGAGAACAGTGCCGCTGCTGCCTGACGCTGCTCGGCTCTAGTCGTAGTCTCTCTCTCCTTCTCTCTCACACAGCCGAACAGCCTGGCAGAGGGTGGGTGGGTAGGTGGGTGGGTGGGGGTTAGCAGACAGGGGCTAAACTCATCTAGAGCTCCACCTCCGGGCCCAGATGAAGTGTGTGATTTGGACCTGTATTTAGAAAAGGGCATCAGTGAAATGTGAGGTCTTTCTCGCTTTCTCTTGCCGTGTCTCTGTCTCTCTGTAATGGGCAGGCAAACCCTGTCCACTGGGTGCGTTTATGTCTGTCTGTGTGTGTGTGTGTGTCTGCGTCTCCAAATGTGGATTTCTGACATGCAGTGGGAAGTTCGCATCAGGCCGTATACAATGCATCGAATAAAATGTGAGATATTCTCTTCATAAAAAAGAAAGAAATGAAACTAACAAGAGCCGATCATTTAAAAAAAAAAAAAAAAAGTATATTTATATTTATACATATAATTTATGTGACAAAATAAAACTGCATGTCGTACATTTTCATATTTTTTAATATCCCAACTTACACTGACACATATTTATTATACAGATTCAATTCTTTGGCACAAAATTTAATTAATCACGGTGTCAAATCGCACAAAAGCAAGCATGTCTTGTGCACAAACGCGCATTGAACCCGTGCATAATAAAAAAAAATAAAAAATAATGATACACTGGTGAGCGCACCAAGGTAATGATTAACTATTGTGATGAAAGACAACATTATTGCTCTTGCCAGCAATATTTACATACATGCATCGACCTGTGATATGCTGATGAAAAGCACTTTATAGATGTGACTTATAGATTTTCCTTTTGGAGCTTTTGAAAGCGGTGAGCCTTTTCGTGCAGTTAGATTAAATCTCATTTCTCTAAATTACTTTGAGTTATTTAAATTATGGGCGCTCCCCTTCCTGCGCATTTCTTTATTGCATATATTTTACATTGTGAAGCCGGCAATTGACAGCGCGGTGTAATGCGGTGAAACACACCGGTGACCTGCTGTGTGTGTGATGCTGTTTACCATTTATTTACTTACGTTTCCCTGTTGCCTGCAGAGTATATTTTAATACAGCATTATTTTTGTCAAGTTTGATATCACCACGAGTGTTTTAAAATAACAAATACGTGTCTCTTTAAATAGGGCTTATAAAATGACTCTGTGTTGTTTCACACAGTGTGCCGCGGCAATAAAACAGCCTATTGTTTTATCCCGCTAAAATAGCAATACAAACAGCCAGCCCTCCTCTCTTTATTGTCATATTTAGCACACAGTGTTGCGGGATGCGCCGGGCTATGTATGCGTTTGTTAGTCTGTATGAAGAATATTGCAATATGTGTGGGGTGGTGGTGGTGGTGGTGGTGGTGGAGGAGGGGTGGGTTCTAGCTCCTGTTTATGGATACTGTCTCTCCCTGGGGCTCCCTCTCTGCTCCTCAGCCTGTTGTCATGCAAATGCTCATCCTTCCATTTGAATGACATTCTGATAAAATACATAAATAAATAAATAAATAAATAAATAAATAAATAAGTAAAGCAGCGAAACAAAACAAGTCCACTTGCTCGCTCGCCTCTTTTCGGGTACCTCGCGAATCCGTGCGGCTCCTTGATAGAAACAAAGAGTCGGGGCTGCCTGGATAAGCTTCAGGTGTGGCTGTGTGGGAACGTATGGCAAAACTACGACGCGCGTACGGGAGAGTGTGCGCGTTGGGGTTTGGTGCATGTAAGGTAAAGGTTGTTTCGGGGGGAGGGGGGGGGGCGTTGGAGAAGAGCGTTAACTCAAAGGTTTTACTTTCCCCTGTGATAAAAGGTGTTGAAAGTCCGTTTAGACCCGCCAGGCTCGATGCCTCGCGCTCCCCCGGGACTCCGCTATCGTGGCTATCACACAATAGTGACATTTCTTTAAACTAGCAACAATGAATAGCTTCCGTCTGAGTGACAATAGACGGAGAGTCTTGGCTTTATGCAGAATATTTTAAATACCGGTGTGGTATTTTTATTTATTTATTTTTTTTTATCTTTCCTCTTTTCACCGTGGGGGAGAAGCGACAGCGAGCCCATGAGCACATCTCCCTGTATATTTTTCTCTGTCCTGTGTATGTGTGTGTGTGTGTGTGTGTGTGTGAGCCATTGATGTTAATGTATGCACTCGGCATGACTTTAATTGATTTAGCAGCTCCGCTTGCACAGTACAGCTTTTTCCCTAATTTGTCACTTTCCTGACTTCTGTGGCTGCTCATCTCACAACTTCAAAAGCCACCGGATGCAAAGAGATTTCAATGCACTCCGTCTTCTTCGCTCCCTCTCTCTCTCTCTCCCTCTCCCTCTCCCCTTCTCTCTCTCTCTCTCTCTCTCTCTCTCTCCCTCTTTATGTTCTCCCTTTCTCTTGTTCTCTCCCTCTCGCTCCCGCTATCTCGCCACATCTCTGCCTCTTTCTCGCACTTTCTCCCTCATTTGACAGGAGAACGAGCCTTGTAGATGGAAATCTTTTCAACGCACATCAAGGAAATTAATCTACTTTCATAATAAATGGGATCCACTCAGTTGAATACATTTGTATACTTCAAGATGTACAAAACAGGAAGTGGTATCAGGGCCATGTCTTCCTCTCCTCCGTTCACCCGGCCTGTCAGTCCCTGTTTTCCGACGGTTTGGTCACACACGTATACGCGTATACATGCGCGCGTTCTCTCTCCCTCTCCCTCCTTTTTTTTTTCTTTTCCTCCCAGTGTGACAAAAAATTTACTTCCTCTGATTTATAATAGAGGCTGGCTTTTGCATGCATCCGAGTATGCGCAGAGATGTGCTTGGTGACCAATTCATCTTCTCCCCCTCACCGTAATAACAGTCTCTTCGGAAACAATCTGGGCTGCTGAGGATGGTAGCACAGCAATCATACACAGCCCCGGCCCCGGTCGCCATCAATAGCTGATTAGGTTATTGAGCAAACGTGCCGAGGAGGGGTCGGAGAGGAGCTGCAGGGAGAGTCTGTAGAGTCAGAAACACAGAGAGGGGGAGGTTGGAAAAAAAAAAAAAGAGAGAGAGAGAGAGGGGTTATATGTGTGTGTGTTCGGGGGTAGGAGGGTTCGGGGGGGTCAATGTAAATGTTATTGCTGTGTGAGCTCATTTGATCAAAGTCCTGGAAAGGTTAAGCGAATCCAATCTGGTTTTGTATGGCAGAGTGGAGACACAGGCGCTAGGGAAGAAACCCCCAGGACGGAGAATGGATTATCATATTGGCGCTGGAGTAGCAGGGGCCTCCGACGGACAGTTTACTCTGCCCGTAATGCGTTTAGACAGCAATTGGCCTTAATAACCTTTATTGACTTCAGCGGGTCAGTGCCAAGAATCTAATTATCAAAGTGTATCAATTTCATTGGAGTTTAGAGTTGCACCGCTCAAAATAATTATTTTAAGGTCGGGCCGGGGCAATTAATCCCCTCTCCACTTATTTGATGGCTTTGTAAAACATTATAAATGTTATGGTTTGCGTTGTGCGTTTGCCCGTAAATAATTTTAGGGAGCAATATTTTTGCGGCGCGTTATTTTGGCGAGCCTCTGCTTCAGGTGAGAGGGAAAAAGGCGGCGCGCTTTAAAGCTAGAGGCTGGAGTTGCATCAGATGTTTACCAGCGGTAATTTTTCCCGTTTCACTCGCGGAGTTTTATACCCACTTTATATGCACACATGGAAGCCAGATTAATTATAAGTGTGAACTAAGCAGTAAACTGTTTAAAGACCATTTTTATTGCTCATTATGAAGCCATTTATTATCTCTTACATTAAATCGTGCCGTGTTTATGCATCATATTGTTTTGCATTTCAAGCTCTATACTGCGCAAATAGGCTTATACATTTATTATATTCCAATTCTTTGCGGTTCTTACGCGCGTATATGCGGCGTGAACGCCTGAGTTTGTGTCTGTGCGTGCGCGTGCGCAGTGTGTCCGCAGTGTAAGAAGTAAATGTGCAGCTGCACAGTAGTTTATCCTTCATTGACAGTCAATGTGTGCCGGTACCTGGATAGCAGCAGCTGTTTTCCCTTATCGCACAACATAGACTAGAGGCCTAATCCACGCGTTCATTATTGCTCGGCCTTGTTTACCCGCAGCTGTATATTAGTCCGCTTGCTTTGCCCTATTTAGACGGAGCTGTATAAAAAAGAAATTACTCAGAGATTATTGTTATTATTCATTTAAAGAGGAAATATACGGCTGATAATACATTTTACATCACGCAGCAGCTTGTGTTTGGAAATATAAAATGAAAAGAAGCAGGAAGAGACACAGAGAGAGAGAGAGAGAGGGGAGAAAAAGTAGCGGTGCAAAGGTATTTGCAATTCTCTTTGAAGTCCCTATTCAACAGGGTAAGCTGAATTTTCGGCAGCGCCTGATAGTGTTTCTGCGTAAGTGCTTAAACCCCTTTAGAGAATTTTCATGGGCAGATACGAGGTGGCTTGAAGGGAGCGTTTATGTTACCTGGAGCCAATGCAGCCCGCAGCTTTGTACCTAAAGATGTACACTAGTATTGAATGGAATCCCACAGAGGTTTGTCTATGACAGAATCTCGCTGCAACATCGCTGTAAGCCGAAGCGGGGCGAAAAGAAAAGGAAAAAAATAAAAAAAAGAGCTTCGAACAGGTTTAACCCTGTCAGTCTTTTGCTAGGCGCGTGCATTTCTATACATGAAGGCAGACACGGGAGGACAAAAACACTGGGACAGACGCGCTGCCAAACTCACGTACTTGCATATGCAGCGGCGTCTATTTAGGAAAACTTCACTGTCTTCACTGAGGGGAAGTTTATTGCAGGAAATCTTGTTTTCAGTGGAAGTAACACATAGAGATGGCGACTTTTGCTGCAGTTGAAATATTTTAGTATTTATTCATGGATGTATTTTGAAGCTGCACAGAATTAAGAGTTATTTTTGAATGTTTAGAATAAAAGTGTCTTGTTCAAATACACAACACGCACAAAAAAAAAAAAAAAAAAGATGCTCACGTGTGGCTGCCAGTCACAACTGCTATTGCTGTCAAAGCTCATATTTCTGCCATGTTCTTCTGCATGTCAGGGAACCAAACCGGACAGCGACACTTCTTTGATTACTATTCCTCGTGTTACACTCTCGTGCAAAGTGTTTGCTTGCATATGTGTAATTATTTCCCAATAACAGGATATAGTAGCTCATCTTCCCGGAACTTTATCGTTGTTGCATTTTCATTCACGCATTAGACAATGACCTGAGCAAACTTGTTTCAGGGCTCTGGATGACTGAACTGGAATGTATTAGAGGAACTTGGATCGTCATTGACTGCGTGTCACGATGAGGAAACCGCAAATGAGACAATGCCTTTTCTGTCCTTGTACACAGCTGACTGTCAGCCACGGTGCGGTGTCTTTATAACGCGTGGGTAGGGAGTATTATTGACAGCAGTTTGGATAATTTGTTTTGTTTGTCTGTGAATTGTGAATCCGACAGTGTTTTTACTGTATCAGTGGGCTTTGAAGGCGGCTTGTCTCGTCTTCTTAGAAAACAAATGAGCACTTTACAGAGACTGATCTGCCTTATCCGCTTAGCAGCTCCCTCAATCCCCGCATTTATTTGTTTACTCGCTTATTTACTTACTTATTCATTTACTTACCTCTGTATGGATTCGGTTTGATTTCTCTCCCTCTACCCGTAGCCGCCCCCCCCTCCTCTTCCTGTCTTCATCCTTGGCCCCGATCAGCAAGATAAGCCTTCAGAGGAGGGGAGATAACATCCATTAAAGTGGTAAAGAGGAATTATGGGGCAGCCCAGATTAATCACTGCTCAGCTTAATCGCATTCAGTGCGGACGGCGGGGTTGGCTGCAGGGCCCAGCTTCTTCCTGTGTCATACCAGCAGAGAGGGAGAGAGGGAGAGAGAGATGCGAGGAAGGAGTGTGTTTGTCGAAAAGTGCCTTGATGGGGGAGAAAGTAGAAAAAGATGAAAGAGAGATTTCAGAACATCTCATAGCAAAGCCCGCCCCTCCTATAGCTGACTGGAGACATTACTACTAACCAGCATTTGACGTGTAATTATTTCAGGACTTTGATCCAGGTGTAATTGTTTACTCTCTCAGGTAATCATGTCAGATGAGTAGTAGTCAACGATATTGCCACAGACACAAGAAAACACACTGACCTGTCACCAGCGGCAAACAAGAAAAAATTAAATTAAATCTTTATATAGTTTTAGAATAACATAAATCTTATTGAATATTGAATATACGGCCAGAGCTTGTTCAATATTCCTCATGTGCAGAAATAGCAATGCGCATATTGCGATGGTGGTGCTGAGCTCCGTAAGCGGGAGCGAACAAAAATAGAGCGCCTCATACTCGGGATCTCTGTGCACACACCTTTAATAAAAAATCATTTAAATCTGAATCTAGAGCCTCGTCGGGTCCTCCGGTTGATTATTATTGGTCGATCCTTATTATTGTTTATCCGCACGTCAACTCAGATTCACTTCACGTTCGCTGGTACGGCCCCTAATCACAGTCGCAGTCTCGCAAGGCTTTACGTCGCCCACACATAGCGAAAGAATTAATGAAACCAATTAATGAAAATGAATACAGCCCAACCTGACTATAGATCCTCAAAGTAAGCACTAAGAAAATACCACTTAAAACTTAATCAGGGACAAAAACAGAACATACCTTCTTTAGGCTGGAACAAATCTCTCTCTTTTCTTGTGTTACTACACACATGTGAGGCCGAAAGCCACAGGGTTAAACCGATGTAACGTCAATTATCACTGTGATGTCTTTTCATCTCAATGCCAGGCCTAGACACAAGGTAACCAGCGTGGTGGAAATTAGATTTTTTTTTTTTTTTTAGCAGCCACTTAATATCTCGGTACCTTGCTAATTCTTCAAAATCACTGGAGCAGCGATCATGTTTGAAGCAGCGATCTGGCTTTAAGTACATAAAGCCTTCTTTGAAAACAATGAGCGGAGAGAGGGGTGTGATTCTGACGGGAGGGCTCTGTAAAATTGCACGACTTGCTTGGAGAAACACAGAGAAAAGGAGGAAATGCGGGCAAAGATCGTTGATGATAATTGTATCGCTTGCTTGGAGCGGAGGTGGAGGGGGCTTATGGAGGTGGAACGTGGAAAAAACGAGTGAGGCGAGGAGGTTGTGGCGCTTTTCAGGGGTTTGGAGAAGAGAGAGATAACGCTAAAGATTTAAGTTGGAATCAGAGCTTGCGAGATAAAGTATCTCAGAGCAATGAAAAGCTGATGCTGTAAACAAGGGGATGTGCGCACATTCAAGAGGAAGTACAAGTCCTGGGAGCATTGTGGGAAGTTTTTGTCTGTGCACCTTTCAAAAACAAGGCATGTACACTATGAAGAGGATAACTCAGCAGAGATCAAACCTGAGATGTGTTTTTGTTCTGGTAAAACAATGTGTGAAAAAAAAAAAAAATCACTTTTTCTTTGCAATTGGTTTGCAACAATCCGTCCTCTATATTCATGAAAGCTGAGAGCGGCCATCCTTCCAGGTAGCGTGACGCTTCCCCTCCGCTCTCCTTCCCCTGTAGATAGAGCGATCTGATGGGTGGTGTTAAATGGGTGAGATGTAGGACAGTGTAATTAACGCTAGTCCTTTAGTGGGCCCCGCCTCGCTCTGCTGGGAGCGCCCGATATAGCACTCATTAATTCCTATTTGTGTGTAATGAGAGGGTCATGTTGGATGTAATAAATGGCTCTTTTATTTGGGCGAGAGCTGCAGGGCGGCATCCTCTCCTGGCTAACAGTCTCATAAACACCCTTTAGCCGCTCTCATCAGCCTCCCTGGGTGAGGAGCAATCACACATTAACACAACGGGAGGGGAAGTACGCTGCGTAAATGTGCGGAAAAATCTGGTGCGTTTAGAAACGCTCAGGTGACTTTAATGTAGCCTGCGCCGCATCCACACCGGCTGTCGAAGGTTTCGAAATGAATTCTTTACATTTCACCGCAGCAGTAATCAGAAAACGCACACTTATTAGATTGCACTCTGTGGCTTTTGTTCCTTTCATTACTGTCAATTCATAGCACACTTGATCTTGACTTTTTTTTGGTAATACATTTTAAAGAACAAGATTGTTTGAAAAGTCCTAAGGGGCCATTTTCAAATGCTGATCAAAAGGTCCGACGCGCAGCACTCGCAATATGAGCCGGCTGCCGAACAGCCTTCTAATTAATGACTGTTTTGTTGAAAGATTAAACCAAAACACGCACCCGCTAAGCAAACACGAATGTCAAGAAAATGGGATTCGATGTCAAACAACAGTGTTCTATAGATTTTTGATTCATTGCATTAATAAGGCGCTCAATACAAAGTGCACTGTACTCACTTTTAATTCGCTTTACTTAAATAAATCCTATCGGTGCACTCCATCGTTTTTTAAGCGCATTTGCGGGGCCTTTGTTGAACATTCACTTTAAATGTAAAAGCTACTAGAATGTCTGTGACTTCTTTGCCAGATTGGAGTAGACAGCTTCCTACAGAGTATATGAGTCTATAATCCAGTTATATGTAACTGCTTCATGGTGTGTGCCATTGTCTATTACTGTATGGCTTTGTGGTGTGGGGGGAATTGTTTAAGGCAACAGGGCCTCCAGTGTCATGTACAGGAAAGCAGCACATTAAACACAGTCTGTTTTGAATTTTCAGTAGGCCTTGACCTATAATGATGCAACAGAGAATAATTTACCTTTAACTTTAATGTTAAAAATACCAAAAGATGCGCAGCCATAATTGAAAACTATACTGAAATCACAAACAAAATTGATAGTAAACAACACATTTATTCAGTCATTCATTCATTTTATGTAACCGCTTGTCCTCTGGAGGGTCTCGGGGACACCTATGCACACCGACGGCCAATTTAGAACGAGCATGTCTTTGAACGGTGGCCGATGCTGTCCATACCTGATTGGGGCTGGGGGCTCTAATCTTGTGGATCATAATTTGCATTACTCAAGATACAGTCATTCTTTTTCACTGTACCTCTCGAGGTAATTCACAGTTGATGTCACTGACTTGACATATAAGACGGCCTGTTCATTTTCGCTACAGCAGCTCCGCCGTTTTCTGCCAGATGCAAAAAATGAAGAATCGCTCCTCTTCATACTTCTTGTAGTCAATCAAAACTTTGTTAGCGGTGCATTTCTGCCCCTGCAGGCATATCCCCCGTCTAAAACAGAATTCCTCTATGCAGGCTTGTCTAGATGGATGGAAACCATTTTTATTGGTTTAGCATTTTTGAAGACCTGAAGTATGGTGCAGTGTGTGTGTGTGTGTAACACTCTAACTCCGGGGCTTAGAAAGGCTGGCTTTGGCCCCAGTCAGCAAAAAGCTTTTTACTGGCAGGAGAGTGAGGTGCTGATCACAATCTGCTATCTAGCCAGAATCTAGACTCAGCTTTCATATACTGAAAGAGAGAAAGGGGGTTTCAACAGAGCAGAAGGTGCTTGAGTGTCGCGCTCATCGCAAACATCTCTGTCCAGCTCCGTCTTCATTGTCCTGAATTAGTCAAAGGGCCTCTCAAAGCTTTCTCGTGATGGATGGATTGTGCATTCTAGCTAGGCCGCTGAGGAGTGTGTGTGTTCAGCCGCCGTCCCGGCGTGCTGGAGAGCTCATTCAGCCTAAAGACTATGTGGTTTAGCCATTAAGGCCAACTGGATCCGCAGTCCTTATCATGAGACCGAGACAAAAGCCTGGCAAAAAAACAGGCCGGTGAATTTTTATGTGATATTTGTGGGCCCATTGGACTGGGACTTGACAACAGATTTGCCTTTTCTTCTCGCCACCAAAAGGGAGCACCACAAAAGCCTGGGAGTTCTGCTTCATTTGACCCTGTGCAAAGCATATGTCCTTCCACCCTGCTTGTATTCTGTCCAGAAGATGGACTGCCGTAGGGGCTATAGAAAGCATCCCTGCCCACTTGAGTGTGTTACAATGCCTTCAAACAAAATCACTTGTCAGGGGTCTTCCCTTTTTGGGACTGTCTCTATCCCCCCCAATGCTTTGTCACTTCAAACATGTTGCTCTGATGTTTCAGACACATTTTTCTAATGTTTTACACTCCATATAATCTGCTCTGTGTAGCAAAGACCATTTTACTGGCTGACGTAATTGATGGTGCCCGCGACCTTGCAAGGGTCAGTCTGGCTGAAAGGCCTCGGTTTCTGTCACCACGGTGATTGCGGGAACACATCAACACACTTGGAATAAAAATAGGGATCCCTCCATGCCCTTCTAAGAAACTGGAAGCATTGTTTCCTTAACAAACAATATGTCAATGTACGTATTATTATCATTAGTAGGCAAAATGAATATTTCGGAGTAAATGCAAAAGAGTGTAAACAGAGAACAAGTAATCCGCCATTGAGTCAACGCTCTGTACGTTTCAGCAGTGAGAACTGTTCAAATTTGCACAGATAATTTGAAAAGACACACACTCTTGAATCAAATCGGAGAAAATATTTCTGTAAAACTTTCTCCTCTGATTTTATTTTCTGTTTTCTCTCATAACCCAAAGGTTGCTGCTGATCAGTGTTGACACCCGTCATTCTTAACACTCACACACACGCACGCACACATTATCAACCAATCTTACGTAATGGAAATGGAGTAAATTTAATTTCGGATATGCCTCAATTTTGAGCCATCTGTAATCATGTGACAGCAGGCAGACGGTGGGAATAAAAAAATAAATAAATCAGACACACACACACACACACACTTTTTATGACTTCGAGTGTGATGTCACAGTAAAGTGAATGTGGTCTGGGCTTATTTCTTCCTGGGCTAATATAATTTTTCCACCGTTGGAGAGCTGCCGCCCCTCCCCTCCCCTCCAAGTGCAAAGTAACTCAGTGGTGGCCTGCAGCAAACACACACAGATCCCTTGTCCAGACTGGAAAAGACCCTGGCAGGATCACAGCTCCCCAGTTGTTTATATCAGTGAGCAGAAGCTATCCATTACCCAGAGCAAGGTGCGTGATGCCTTTTTCCACCAGCGGTCAAAGTGATATTGGTTTCTTGTATCAGAGGGGAGATGGAGATGCAGACCGCTGAGAGTCTGCCAAACTCCCACTCCCAAGGCCTATGAAAATCAGGTGTCAAGAGCAGCTGAGCTTAAACTGGCAAAGGTCCGCGGAGGGTCTGCAGATGTGGAGAAAGGAGTTGAACCTTAAAACTTGAGACATGTTGCTAATGTTGCTATGTAGGTGGGAAAAAGGAAGACAAGTTAGGGAGAGGAATGGCAATACTTGGCACAAGAGGACGTTCATTTCTAAAATCCCATGTCATTGCTGAGTCAAAAGGAAATCCTGTCCTTAGCACAGTCTGAATTTTAGCAGATGGTTAGAATTAAATTACTTAAATTCAGATTACTCCGTAGAAGATGCAATTTACGTGACAGAAATGACCATTAATATAGAACAGATTTTGTGGAGGTGTTACTTGTTGCTCACCATCCCTAAAACTTCAAATCCCAAGTCACAGTCACAAAACAAGAGGATTACTAGTTAGGGCTATGTCTGCCTCTATGTAGACACAGACACTGAGACACGTTGGCAAATAAATACAGTAAAGGTCTGCTGGCTTGTTGCTGGGCTGTTCACATGCTAGTGGCAGGGAGGGAGGCATGGAGGTTACCAGTCTGACAGACAGAGGTGCACTTAGAAAGGGAGGCACCATACTGGCAAATTAACACCAACCTCAGGCCAAAACCTGGAAATGTTTGTTGTTACCGGTGAGTTTGTTTACCACCCTCCTTTTTAGGTAACCGTCCATCACTTGTATGGTCTATTCTGGTCCAAAAAACACTACTGTCTATTATACTAGTTAATAAGGGAGGTTGGTTTGGGGATTTGTAAACTTTGGTGGCCTGCAGACATGAATGCCTTCCCTGTATAATAAAGTGCCAGCAAGCTTAAGAGTGATCCAGGTCCCCCTGAAAGTCCTGGTCTAAAGTCAGCTAAGGCATTTCATGGGGTGTTAACAGTTTCTCAGACACTCCGGTGGTCAGCTAGTAGCCGTGTTTTATGGAGTGTAAACTTTCAGTTCTGCATGCATTTTTTTTTTCTTAACCTTCCTGTCTGTGAGCTATTACGTGACCAGTGACAGCTATTCTGATGTTTTAAGTAATGTGCATCATATTGCACTGTGTGCGGCAACAGCCTTGCCATTGTATTATTCTGTGTTGAACGGGTGACATGTTGCTATGTGATAGACTAGACAGATGCTTGTTGGTGTTAAGATACAGTCCTGGTTCGAGGTGTTAGTGAGCTGCCCCAGGCTGCCCTCCAGCCAGCCTTCCCTTGGAACGATATCATCACTCCAGCTCTCCACCAACCAAAATATCACCTCAGCCTGGCTGCGTGTTTGTTTACCTACCTTGCCTCTGAGCAGGCCCGGAAATGTTTATACCTATTTGTAGTAAAATAGACAGGGTTGAATTTGGGGTCTGGGACCTGGGGATGGGGGTACCCAGGCCGTTCTTGTCCTCTCATTCACCTCGGGATGTGGCCTGGGTCAGGGGGACATCTGTGGTCAGCGTCAGGCTTAGAGAGGTGGAGGCTGAGGACAGCTACTGTCATCGGGGTGTAAATAGAAGGAAAGAGGGGGCTGATTAGTGCTAACACAGGCCAGGAGATAAAGGACCCTGGACTGACTGAGGCTGACTGAGGCCAGGCTTGACCAGTAAACAACCAGTGGGGTGTGTAAATGGCCTGGGGATCAGCCTGGGGCTAAACCCAAAGGCCTCTGTCAGCACAGGGTCTTCTAAACAGAAGATCTTGCGTGTGCACAATCTGGCGCGTAAACACACATGTGTACACTTATATGGTGAAGAGGTCGCTAAAACACATTGACAAGATCAGAGGCACACCTACAAATATATAAAAAGAAGCGTTTGCATATACACAGGAGTAAACAGATCGGTCCAAAGTGTTGAATGGGATAAGTAAGCAGACTCCAGCAGCGTTCGTGTCTGTCTTGGTGACATGTATCATCATCATTGAGTTGGGACGGAAACCTTGCAGATACATTTGTTTTAAACCCACATCTTGTAACAGTTAGCGAATTATGCGGCCTTTACTGGTCGCCTTGTTATTTCTGTGAGACAGTCTTGTCCCCCCCTTTCTTGCTATCTGTTCTAGTCAGCTTCAGGAAGAGTTGGAGCAAGCCCAGATGCGCGTTAGAGCGGGTTTCAGATCAACTGCGAATCACTTGCTCCGCGTGAAACATTGAAACTGTGCTACACGGCCAGACTGGCAATGTGATGTCTACCAGCTGAGATGGTGATACAGTCTGAATGCACTTTCTGGCACTTTCTTAGCCTGTCACTCATCCCAGGAGGACAGGGTTTGATCCAAACTGAAAGGCACAGTTTCCATAGGGAGTACAGCCGGCCCTGCCTCCTCCTGGTCACCATAATCTTTGGTGTCTCCTCTGAGTCAGGTGTAATCAGTCACACGCCGCCACATGTTTTGACACCTGTCCTGTGTGGTGTAGAGGAAGTAAGCATATTACTCCTCTCCTTTGGAAACACACACACAGCCAATCAAACCTATCTCCACGTGAATTAAGACGGACAGGTGGATTGTCAGAAAGGGATTAAAAAAGAGGCAGAGGAGAAGAAATGAAGGCTCCCTTACATTGTAGTTTTTTTTTTTAAAAGAAAGCTGGATGACTGGGGAGGCGAGTGACTGTTAATGGGAAGAAATGAACGCGCTTGACTGGTGGATGTGACAGGAAGAGACTGTTCTTAACAAGGCGTCAGAGTCAGTCAGAGTTACAGATCCATCACTTCTCAGAGGCTGGGAGAAGGAGGGGGAGACATTTAAGGATATTCAGAGAGGGAGAGAGTCTGTGAAGGGTAGAGAAGAAGAGGGAGACGGTGAGGGGAAAGAGGGATTTGAGTGTGGCTGACAGCACTGCATTTAATTTGGGCTGCCAGATCCTTTTTCATTTGACTCCCTCTCAACCAGCTTAGAGGCTGCAGAGACTTGGAGGGGAAGGTTTGCTAGGATGTCCCCGATTAGCACTGATGTGCCACGTCACACTTTAAGCCGGCCTGTAATTCATGTTCAACAGGGGGATACTCACACATTACACTGTGCTGTGCAGGACGTGATTAATTGACTCACACTCTAATATTGGGTGTAATTTGCCCATCCTCTGATGTGAAACTGACTTTATACTAGACTTACTGTATGCTGCCGTCCCAGGGATGTTATAATTGAGTCTTGGCTCAGAGCTGTGTAATTTCTAAACTGAGGATAGAAGCTCAAGGATGGCAGGAATAGCTTAAGGTAGTCTTTTCCACTCAATTCCATGCTCTTAAATAGACTGAATAGCCAAAATAGTTTGGACGTGTCTTATTCTAGGATGAAGTGAGGCTTAACCGAGCAACGTGATTTTAGCCACTGTTTTTAAGAAGTTATAGAAAATGATGGCAGGGGTGAAGCTTTTTTTTTTTTTTCCCTCAAAGATCCAGGTCCTACTGAGGTTTACACATCTTTCCAGATCTATTTGATGGACTCATTTTACACTTCCGCTGCTATTTTTCAGACTATGCTCTTCCTGGCGACCGTGGAGGAGGAGGAAGGCCAAGCAGGGGAGGGAAGGAGGGAGATGGCAGAAATCCTGCTGTCTGCCTTGACAGACAGACACCAGCAAAGACAGACATGGAGAGACAGGTAACACAGTGTACCACCGGCATTGTTTCGTTCGTTATTCTTCGAAAAGTAACTTTCTGTCTCTTGCGAGAGGCAATAAGGAGTATTTCAAATGAAAAGACCATGGCACGGAAATGAAAGTTTCACAAATTTCATGTTAAATTGTACTGTTTTTTGCACCAGAATGAAATAGATTCACTACATATCCAAAACGTTTATGTATTCTGTTCAGTATTTTTTTATTATAATTAGACTGGTTGAAAATGCAAGAGATACACTTTATGAAACCTAATGAATGCTCGTAGCTAACAAGTGACACTCATAATATGCATCAACATAAAATATGGAGCTCTAACTCCTGTTTTGCTCAAGTGAAACCATATCCAAAATTCATGGTCAAGACTGAATAACTAAAACAGTTCCAACTCCCCACAATGAGATCCCATTCAGACACGCTATGCCAGGCTAGCTACACAAGCAGAGGTTACTACTAAGCATCATCGCCAGTTTCACTTCACAGTCAAAGCTATTCATAAGTTGATTGATAGCAATTACAAAAAGTAATTTATTCATATTTTGCTCATATTGTGATCACACGTCAGTCTGACTTTGATTTAGATGATTCCTTCTAAAAGAGCTGATGTGAATTCCTTTGATATTACAACAGTGTGGTTGGTGGTTGTTTGTGGTCCTTGGGCCTGGCAGCTATCACAGCTATCACAGCTATCACAGCTATCGCAGTGACACGTGTGTCTTGGATAAGCCCGGCCACTTCCTTCCTCCCAGATAAGGGCAGGGAGCGCAGGGATTAGAACACCAGCCTTTCATTTGGATAAAGAAGGGCCTCACACATGCAGCACCGTGTTATTTTAGCTGTTCATCTTCTCAGTCACTCTCCCCCTCAGCACCAGCGGGGACACACACAGACACACACAAACACTGGCATGCATGTATACGCTAGCGCTGCATTCACATATGTTTCACTGCTTATTGTCTTTATCAACAGATTTGACCTCAGTGTCACACACAAACACACAAACTTTGGACCAGACATTATCCAGAGCCTAGAGAACGCAAGAGTGCCAGGGGCGGAATCCCCTGAAAGCAGCATCATTTCTTTTGAGAAATATATGTCAACTTCCCGCTGTGGTTGTGCCCTCTCCTTTCCACGGCCCCCCTCTGTTTTCAGTTGTCCCCTCTAGTTGACCCTTGGCTGTGTCCCATCCAGATGAGCCTTGTAAACAGGCTGTTTCCACACACCTTGCTTGGCTGTGTCGACGCCCAGTGCCTCACAACTCTGATGTAGGGCCTGCTCTGATAGCGCATTCCAGCTGCACGTGCTGAAAGCTAGAAACCATCTCGCCAACCCCCGGACCAACATCAGCTCCGTCCCCCACCACAATTGCGGTTTCCCCACCACCCACAATGCGACGTTGCCACCTACTAACCATGTCTTACCCCAGACTTTGCTCAGCCCACCCTAAGATCCTGACAACCAGTATCACAGACCGGGGCAGGAAATGCTCAGTCCTTGTCGGCGGGGCAGACAGACGTTTACTCTATCAGCAGTGAAAGACTGATTAGATTAGTTTTTGGTGGAGGGCAAGCATCCCACACAATGTGTTTGAACTCCAGCTGCTCCTGATACCTCCTCTTCCCTTAACACACATTTAATGTCTATCCCTAACCTCCACCGCCCCCCACTTACAAGAAAGCCAGGGTCATCCTGTCAAGTGGCTGTCAACAGATAGCATTTGCGTAAAACTAAACACATGGCTATGTGCAATGTTAAGTGGGACGCACTGGTACTGATAAGAGATTCAATGAGGGTCAAGGATTGTCCTGCTAGTTCTATGGGGAAGAAGGAGAACTTTGAATTTCTTTGTGCGTACAACTAAGAGGTGAAGTCATTGTTTTGAATTAAAGATACAATAAGCTACGGATTAAGACACACAGTGAGAGGATGTAGCTCTCTTCAGTCAGATGTATTCAAACCATCATTTATTTTCATAAAAGCACTCGCCAAATGGATCTCCTGAAATTAATTTGGTTATTCGTTTTGCTGCCTTTTTATATTTAGCGTCCTAATTAGGTTTCCGGAAAATATTCAACAGGCAAGCTTTTATCATACCACCGCCTTTTGTTTCCATGGTTTCCATTCAGCGCATAATACTCGCAAAAAGGATGGAAAAGGGGGGGAAAAAAGCATGATTGATGACTCTTGCTAGAGGCCCGTAAACATAAACAACCAGCACTGATTGATTAAGTTTCTCGCTGACTTTTGTTTCTTAAACAGCAGTTAAGGCGGCACTCTGTGCTCTGGAACGTGGGCCTGCTAGCTGCCATTCTCTACCTCTGGGGCATTTTTAGCTCTAGCAAGAAGGAAAGAAAGAGGAATTGGACCCGGTGACCAGTGGTTCTTCACAAGTGACTTATAGGCACTCAGTGTGAGTGATGCCTCAGCACACCGTGCTAGCAGAAGCAGTCCATTCATTCACTCCGAGCCAACGAAGTTATGAGAGCTTTTTTATTCTTATGAGCTTTTCTGGTAACTGGGTTTTCCCGATGCACAGGGTGAATTCTTTGATAGATGCTGCCCTCCGCGTCCCTTTGGTAAATGCCCCGTGAGTACCATGGAAATAGATGGATTATTATGTGGGTGGATGACTGTACCGCAGTAGAGCTGTTTCATGATGCCACACAGGAAGTGCAGATTGAAGTGCAAGACACAACCTCCAGGGAACAGGCCTATTAGGATAGGAAATGGCACATCCCAGTGGCACCAGGGAGGCTTTAGGTTTTAAAAATTCATAGATCATGATTCCCATGTACGTAATTACATGTAACAAAGGATTCACCCTGAAAGTATGAACCTGGAGAAATGAACAGTCCTCTGTAGTTTGTTTCTCACCTTAAAATAGTTACTGTACTACGTTTGCTGCTGTCTTCAGTTTCAAAGCTTACATTATGGTCACCTTTGAACCCCCTGGATGTGGTGACCTTATGCTGACCTTCTGAAGCCTAGAGGTCACTGCCCTCACCAACAGAAAAAAAAAAAGCTTTGTCACAGCCGGCGAGCAAATACTGAAGAGAACAGCTGCGAGTTTTGTACTGACCATGCAAACTGCTGTAGGCTTTGTAAGGTCATTATATGATAATGAAAATCATTACAGAATTACATGGGGGTTTAGGACATGAGAGCAGCAGGGAGGGGAGGGGAGGGCCACATTGGGTTTGATAAATGGACTGTGAAGGTGCCCATCTGGCCCTCTCTATGGCTTTTTCTTCCTGCTCTTTTATCCACTCTTATCCTTTACTACCCCTCTTTCATTCCCCTTGTCTGTTCTCCAGTGGGCCAGTGTAAAAGCGAGCAGGCCTGTAGTGAAACATTAACAGAGTGCAAACCCAACTCACCTCTCCGGAGGAGGACAGAGGAGGGGAGACAGGCGGAGGTGTTTATGACCCAGAGCAGGGTTTGTGCCTGACTTGGCGCGCCCAGTCCTCCCATCTCTCAGTGTGGGCCGGTAGGAGAGTAGGCAGCCATTGACCTTTTGGCATCGGAAACAGTTGGACAGCTCAGGATGTGTGAATCGGCGTAGTGTGGATGCACTGGGGTGGTAATACATTACTAGGTTTAAAATGGGCCTTTTCATTTGTGCCACAGTCCTCCTCAGATTAGAGAGAAAAGAAAACAAAGGTGGGAAGTGAAAACAAGTTTGTTACCGAAAAAGAGTTGGCACCGTTTTTGTTTTTTACCAAGTGACGAGGGTGGACATGCAAATTTTGCAGCAATGCATAAGAGGATGTATATAGATCATAGAGGCATTGAACACAATTAGACCACACAATAAATGTATGCAAGCGGCTCTTCTTACTCTTAAGCATCATGATTCTTGACTTTTCTTTTTCTTTTGTTAAGTTGTGCATAAATTAGAGAACATTCAGCTCTGTCTCCGAGCTGAGTTTAAAATAGCAACATTTTTTTTGTAATTTTTGTCAGATTTCCTTTTATAGTTCCTTTTCAATGACCTTTTGACAAGACTGACAAAGCCTGACCATGTTGGGGTGACACTGTAATAGATGTACGCTCAGAATCTGTGGCGTGGTACATCTGTTGCCACTGTTTATTACTTTTCTCCTACTTGTTGAGAGTTAGTGAGGGCTTTATCCCAAGACAAAGGAAACATCAGCTGACATGGCGGGCAGAAGCTAAAGGATAGAGAAGGAGGTCCATGCATCCACAGCTGCACCCGTCACTCAGCTGTCCAGTTTGACCCGTGACCCCGCGGGGCTGTCTCCCAGCCTCCATCGGCTTTATGTTTCCTGCCATTGTCATCCTCGCTTGTCCTCACCTGGACAGGCCGCCGCTACACAAAAGGTCCAGTCTGTCATCAAAACCAAGGGTCACCGGGGGCCAGCAGGGGCTAGAGAGCCGAGGGTGAAGCTGTGCCCAGCCGGGGATGACCCCTCCAGTGTTGTCAGTAGCCAGTTGCACCCCTGTGGAGATGCATAGTGACACAGAAAAAGGAGGAGAGAGACCTTCGTCGGCTGGCACTTCATTCCAGGAGTGGTGACATTTCCTTTGTGTTGTCCCTGACAGACCCCGCCCTGATTCCTGCACTGGGGCGGGAGAGGGAGTTGGGAGACAATGGAGGTCCCTCTGTCCCAGATGGGAGTTGGAAAGATTGTCAGTGTCGTGTCCACAATTAAGACAGACAGAATACAGGCTTGTCTAGTGTAGCCACTAACCTCTGTATTTCCTAAAAAACAGAGACCCCATATTAGATGACTGTCATGGCCACAGGCAAGTTACTAAAGTCGTCATCTGTTCATCTGTCATTGCTTTAGTGACTGAGAGGGAAATTTTCGAACACTGGCGTTAGGGCTGGGTTTAAAAAAAAATCAATTTTCATTCAAACGGATTTAAATTTTTAGGTTTCAGTAGTGATTCAGAAAATCCCTGGATATGAAATGTATGCCATATCCTGCATCCGCTCATTAGATATCTCATCGTAGTCTCACCAGACTGGTTTTGCATGGCTAGTTGCCCAATGATAGTAGTCCACTTGTGAGGGAGATCCAAAACATGACAGAAGCTCAAACTCTGCGAGCTCAGTCAGGCTCGAAAGCTGATTAGATTTAAAAAGTATGACGACAGAGAAGAGCTGGACAAAAGCAAAGCCACATGGAAGATTTAACTGAATTGAATCGGGACCTTGTAGATCAGAATTAAATCAATTCAGGAAATCAGTAGCGATACCCAGCTCTAATAAGCTATGTCTTATTGCATGACTTTCTTTCTTTGTGGGTTAAATTAAAGGATTATCTTATCTTATTATGTTTATGGGTTTTGGAAGCAAAGCTTGTTGGGTACGGTGAAGAAAAGGAGCCATCCAGCTGTTAATACGCAGGTTAATTGGCAGTGGTGGCGATTGTGTATGGACTAGCATCATAAACCAACGTTCTGGTTTCGGGGGGGGGGGGGGGATGCGGGTCGGTCCGGGCATGTTGTCAACCACGGCAGTGTGATGTAAGTTGCAACTCGAGGTGACAGGTTAGATCAGATCTCCCAGCCAGCAGCTTCACGTTTGCCTCCTCATAAGCCCCACAACAGCGGTCGTGTTTTGCAAGCAGAACAGACAGAGCTAGCTCAGTCTGTTTTCCTTGGCATGAGCTACAAGCCAAAAGTCTCGCTGGCTCTGCCCTTGTTTCTCTTTACCTTAAGGGTTTGTTTCGCTGCATAGGTGGGCAAACACCTGTGTGTGTGCGTCGGGCGGAATGCTCAACCCACAACCACGCTCTCTGTCTCTGTTGTCTGTGCTGCTTTTTCGTTTTCGTACCACCTACATTCGCTGTCATCTACATTGCTGTGTTTACTTGGTTCAGGGCACCGAAGGAGAAAACAAATAAGGACATGTCATCTGCCTCTTTCATCACCGGCCAGCCTGTAATTAGCGCAAGCGCAGTGGTTAGCCTGAGAAGCTGTCGTCTAATTTGTCTGTCTTTATCAAAAACATGTCTGTGTGGTCCCTGGACCGGTTACATTTTGTGCACCGAGATCGCCTGTGGCCTGTGTCTGTGAGGTGTGTGCATGTGTGCGCTTGGATGTAAATTATAAATTCTTCTCCCATGCACCCACCCCTGTTAAGCAATCAGTCAGTTATGCATGACATGTCCTGACCTCAGCAGAACCTCACAGCTGCTGTTGCCGTAGCAGTCATCCTCCCATCCTAGTTTGCTCCCAGGCTGGAAAGTACATTGGAGTTATGTCTTATTCTCGCAGGAATGTGTTTTGAACAAGATGACTGATGATTCTATTTTTTTACTGTCTACTTACTGTACAAACAAGTCCTACCCATGTAAATATGCACTTACCTCCATCTTGCCTGGTTCCCAAGCGAGTCAGTAATTAGCCGCTGAGATACATGCTTTCTCTCGTTCTGTGGTTAGGGTTGGGAATACAAGGATTGCAACTGGCAAGAATCCGTATCACTCTCTCTTTGTTAAATGTCTCTGCTTATCCTCGACTTGACTCGTAAGTGCTTTAAATTATGTACAAGTTTTAATGGAAACGGCCATTTCATAATTATGCATTTGAGAGTAAGAGCCTGGCGACGGAATGAGGCACAGAAAGGGAGAAAGAGAGAGTTAAAAATGTCATTAAAAGTCCCACAAACATTTAAGCACACTTGTCGCAGAGACAGCTGCCCATTAAAAGCTGCTTTTTTTTAATATGGAAACAAGATTTGTGTTTGGAAAAAACAATGTGGTAAGGGGTGTGGGGGTGGCTTAGCCTGTTTTACTGGTAGTCGGGAAAACCAGGACATTCTTTCTGGTCAAACCCAACATCCCAGAGAGCTGATAGAGCATGATTGGGTGAGGATGTGTGGCAGGCATGTGAAACAAACAGCGAGAACATGGCATTATGGGACGATGGAGGTTTGGCTCACCAAAAACACCCCACTTACAGTTTATCTCGTCTCAATCCTGTTTGTTTTTTGGTTGGTAGCAATTAACCTTCTCCTCCGACATTTAGTTAAAACTGTACCAACTTTACAGGATGGGGAATAGTGAGAAGTGCAGACCTCAGTAAACCTCATAAAACTCTATCACAGCAGCGATGTATGTGCCGTTTAAACCCAACACACATACGTTACACATGCATGTGCACCACATGCTCCATACCTTCCTTTATCCCCACCCTATGCACCGTGCACCCCACCTGGGCACCCCCTCACATTTTCACCCCTCCCACTCCACACACACACACATGCACACATCTTTCTCCCCTTCTCTGTTAATTATAACCTACACTGCTGGAACACTTCATTTCATAGCAAGCATATTGTCTCTTCAAGGCTGGCAGGCAGGTCATAAATTATCCTGAAGGTGAGGATGGAAGTTGGAGGAGATAGTTATGAAAATTTCATCTGTCTGCCGTAGCGGCCGCAGCTGCTCCTGTCAGTAGCCGTGTGCTGGAGGAATTACACCGGGTCAGCGTGTGTGCTTGTGTGTGTGGGTGGGCGAATATGTATGTGTGTGTGTGTGTGGGCGTGTTCTTCATTTTGTGCATATGCATAGGTACGTGAACGCATGTGAACACTTACAGTGTCCACATATATGTAGATGACGCGTCTTTGTGCATCCCCGCGTTGTGTGTCGCCGGGCCAATGTGTACACCAGGTTGGCCAGGTAAGACCTGCCTGTCAGTGTGTGGAACATCTCTGGCGTCCCTGTCACCCCGGGGCCCCCAGCTCTGCCCCGAAGCAGGGAGACTAGGAGGGAGGACAAGCTCGCAGGGCGGTCCCCAAGCTGTCTCTGTTCATTACCGCTACAGAGACGGGACGTGGCCGGCAGGTGGCCAGACCTTTAGTCCTTACCTACTGTGATCATCTGCTGCCCCACTCTTTGCGTGTGTAGGTGGGTGGATGTGCGAGTGTGCTTGAGAATATGAAAAAAAAAAAAAAGTGCAAGGAAGCCCATAACTTATGTATTTGAGCAGAGAAGTGCATATTTAATGTCCGACCTGCAGATTTGTTTTTGTGACAGATTATTGCGTTGAAGCAATGTGCCTGTGCATGCACATCTCAAAATGCCTATGCTTACATATTTACAAATGTACAGGAATTCTGCATTTGGAAGACGGCGGGGTGCTGCTGTGGCACTTTCTCGACACAGCGTAGAGCACTCGACAGACAGCCACTCAAAGTGTCAATTAGTAAGAAAAGAAGAAACAGTGAAACTCCTATGTCAATCTGCAGTTTCCTACAAAAATTCTATTAGGGCCAAAGTCCATAGCTGTTAATTACAATTCTAACTAGCTTGCCTCCTGACGAATGGATGGCTTCAGCGGTGATGTAGGATAAAAGGGATATCAGCGATTTCACTTCCCCATACAAAGGCTGCCTCTGAAATGGGTCATCAATCCCATAGTGATAAATGTCTGGTGGAGTAATGACTCTCTTATCGGCGGCGGATTACTGCAGATATTTGTAATTAGTGTAGCCACACAAGTCCCCAACAGATGTTTTCGAGGCGGCACAATATCGAAGCCTCGGTTTAGTGCTAAATGGGAACTTTCTTGAAATAATAGGGGTAGTTAGAGCTATTGTACTGCAGCAGGCCTAGGTGAATCTGAAGAACTGAGCCTGTGAGTCAGTGGGAATGTGCATATGAGCTCTGCTGCACAAACACATACAGTACACACAAATGTATGGAGTCATGTATGTACATGCGCAGACACACATGAATGGCTAAATATACAGCCTGGGGTCCATCCTTCAGATATTGCGCTCAGTGGTCACATGACTGTGAGAGCCAGGGGGCTCCTCTTCCTCCTCCTCCTCCTCCTCCTCCTCCTCCTCCTCCTCCAGCCCTAGAGGTAGCCACTGCTACGCCAGGGGGAGTGAACGATTCACTTTTAACTTCCATTTCTCCTGTTTTGGGTCGAGATTCACTAGCCGCCCTGAAGTTTTTTCCCCTCCTTCCTCCTCCTCCTCCAGTTCTCATGAAATCACAATGTGATGTATTCAGCCTGAGGTGTAGCTCTATTCACAGTGCAGTTTGACACCACGAAGCCCTGCTCCCTTCTGTTTTCACAATGCATCTGTACAGATGGACAACTGACAAGTCTGTACTGCTAATAAAATTGTCCTCGCCGCGGTCGACAAATATTTCACTAAGCTGTTTAATATACACTTAAAAGCAGTTGCGCAGGTGTTTGAACCTTTTCCGTTTCTTTCCATAATTATGTGTATATAAATACATAGGCACTGCTGAGAGCTGGAGCCGGCGAACCCTTTGTGTCTAGACTGCAGGTTGGTTGTTGAGGCCTGTGTTCTGTTGCCAAAATATACACTGACGAACCCGCCAGCCGACACAGCCACCAACCTATACACACATACACAGCCTGCCCGGCCCTGACAGACGTGTAAGCAGATGCAGCCAGAACTGGTAATGGCAGGTGATTATAAGTGGCACACGTGCCAAACTAATTAAACCCCTGGGTTGACAGCAGCATTTGGTAGCACTGGCATTCTGGCATGCTGGCATTAGAATAATTGTAGCAGCAGCACATTTCACCTGCGAGACTGCAGCTAACAGCATCATTTATTTTACAGCAGGCTGCACCGGATGTTATAACAGAGGCTTGAGTTAGCTTGCTTTAGGTTTGACATGTATGGCAACCCCTGGCACAGATGGGACGGCGCCTCTCCGTCTATTTGAGCCACATTCTGTTCGACCATCGCTTGGGGGGTATATTGTTATCATATTTTACACAGTTACGCAGTGAAAAAAAAAAATGCCTACATTTGTTAAGCATTATTTTAGACAGACAAGAAATAGATGTGGCTTTCAATTTGACCGACCGACTTATAATGTTATTCATAAGCGTAATTAATAGTAATAGAGTTTAGACAGATTGATGCTGGCAGAAATGAGCGTGTATACAGTTAATTGGGGCAAACCTACACATGTATACACACACTGTATATTCATATTCCCTAAAAAGCATATTATATTATTCACTGAAGCACATATAAATGCTTAAAAATAAATAACCATGTGTATATCTCTACACATATGCACAAAACTTTCATTAAATGTAATGTAATAGTGTAGATAGCGTATGTTCTTTATATTATAAACAAAAAAATGCAGAAGATGATTATTAAAGTGTATTTAAGCAAATATCAAGCCAATAAATACTATGTTTTAAGAAGTGATTTGAAGGAGGACAGATCCATCCAGCCTCATAATTTCAGGCAGGCTGACCCGGCTCTGCATGCCCCCCCCCCCGATCAGGAAACACTGCAGCAGGCAGACAGGAAGAAGACAAGGACACCAGGACGAGTCTCTGAGTTTGTGCAGTTCTCAGGTCATCCGTTCTCCAGCTGGAGGGCTGGAGCTGTGAGTCCTCCTCCTCTCAGAGGTCAGAGCCATGCCAGGAGGCCAGAAACTGCAACAGGAGGCCCACCTGCACACATTCTGTGCATCTCCCCGCGCCGCTTCTCTCTCGCACACCTGGATGGTTGAGTAAGAATTCGTGCTTGCCTGCAGTTCTGCGGACCAGTCTGGCTGTAACCGACTTGACTGATTCATGTGATTGCCTTTTGCTCCGCAGCAGGTGTGGCCGGGCCAGGTGCGCTCTGCGTTGCGTTACTAGGTGTGTGTGAACTCGAGGCGAGAGTCAAATCTGATACAGAAACTGTTAGTGTTGTGTGGCGTGGTGAGACAGGTTATGCAGTGTATTTAAGGTCATTGCGTGTACTGTCAAATTTATGGGCTGTGGTGCGGCATATCATATCACTTTCATGTGATCTCCAACTAAGACCAGAGACAACTAGTATTTCCATGTTGTAAATCACAGTAGTGACAAATAGGGTGCGTTCAGCTCCCACGCATTTTTTCCCAGAGGCTGCACTGTCCTGTCCACTTGCACATAATTGCTTCTTTGCTTTACTGCACATATATCACTTGCCGAAACATCGCTTACACTTTTCAGTTTTTATTGCGCCCGCTCAGACTGTGTTCACTTTCGCTAGCTACTGTGTTAAGCTTGTTGTAGGAGAAGTGAAAAATCAGCTCTTTGAAGGCACAACTAAGTGGCCGATGGCAGCTGATAGCCGGGGCTTAGTGGATCCTCATTATGTGCTGTAGCAAGCTGATTAAAACCTTTGATTTGTTCCCAGTGTGTGTGTGCGCGCGCGCGCACAGCCAATTGCCTGCATGTGTCCCGTGCGTGTGCAGGCGTACGTGTGCGCGTGTGAAAGTGCAGGCCTTCGGGCTGCTGCGGTGTGTTATCTGTTTTTTCAACCTTGTCATACTAATTACAGTCCATATTTACTTACATTGTCTTTTTTGTTTCCTGCCCCCGATATGCATCTGTGAGTGCCTCTGTCTAGGCTCTTCTCATTAACAAACTGATGATGTGTGATAGGTCTATCTCGTGATGATACAGGGAGCTTTTCCAAAAAAAGAGGTCACGATACAAATGTACTCAGCTTTCTGCAACCACAAAGAATTATGTTCTTGTTATCAGTGGCACTGTGATTGCAATTTTGCCAGTGAGTGTTGGTGGGGAAATGCGCCATGTTCAAATTGTATTATTGCCCCATGGTAAGCCACTGGTTCCTAACTCATCATAGGGCTTTTTAATAAGAAAGAAAGGGGGAAATATACCAGTTTATTTTTTTCCAAATTTATGAAATATTTTGTTTTTTTCTTCTGATAAAATTAAGAGCTCTTCTTTTAGGCCATTTTGGAGTTACTGACCTGGTAAACTGGGATTGTAAACAGAACCGGGCACACAGACAAAATGGAGTTGTTAAGCAGTGGACGTGATTATATCATTCCAACCCTGGTATCACATGTAAAGAGGGCTTTGCCTGATGACAAAGGAGGTACGGAAACAACCCCCGATTTTGAAATCTGGATTTCCTGATTTCAGGACGACAGTGGTCCAGTTTGATACGCTGCAAGCAATACTGGTACCAATTTATGTGATGCATTGGATCCCGAACAGTGTCTCCACGTGTAAGACAGGTACTCACGGTTTACCAGAAAGGTAGGCTCTGAGTGCGCAAACTCCTTTACTCGTTTCTGATTGGGCTCATCTTAGTTTGCCACCAATCCAAATAAGAACGAGAACCACTAGCTAAATACCATTATTAGCTTGACGACAGAGTTGCAGTACCCTGGTAGTAGATGTAGTAATGTGTCCCTTGAGTGCCGACAAGTTAATAAAAAAAAACAGGTCAAAAGAAAACAAAGCATATTCCTGAGCTTTTATTTCTTACCAATGGTGACCTCTGCCAGGTTACTGATCATGTTCACTACATGGGTCGCTCACCACATGTCTTCAAAGAAAAGATGGATGGACCTGACTACACCCTGAAACAGCGCTGTTTCTGATTAACCAGACCCCTTTAGTTAACTAAACTGGTAATGGCACAATCACCAAGATCATTATGCAAGTCTGCGTGTGTTCTGGAGGCACGGACAAACTTACAATAGGATTTGTAAATGGTTAAACTGGACAGGAAGCTGTGTGATGGGGTGAGCTGGGTAAATCGCAGACAGCTGAGTTTTATATGGTAGAGGTGGGTGGTAGGCTGCTTAGGGGGGTGTGAATGGTTTTATATGAGTGTGAGTGACTGATTCCCAGACACAGAGCGGAGTGCATCCTGAATGGTTAAATGGCATTTATTCAGCCGGTTAGTCTGGGAAAACATATGGTGCCATTTGGAGGCCCAGACTGGTGCACGCTGTTCTCCTGTAATTAGACTGGCCCAGCAGCGCAGCTACATAACTGCTTCATGATAACCACCCTACTGTAGCTTACAGTGCTGCTGCCACCCAGCCCTGGCTGCAGCACAGGACCAGCACACCACATTACACATCCTGTTAACACACTGTTCAACACCAGTGAACACCAGTGACACCACAGCCTTGGCAGCTGCACATTAGCGCCGGGGGCCAGATTTACTGTACATATGTGAGGGCGCAGGCGGATATGCACGCCGCACCTTTCATTCTATTTGTCCCTGTTATATGCATATCATTTGATTGCAGTTTATCGGTGACTGAGGCTGCCATTTGGCTTAACTTTAGCTTTGTGATTTTTAGCAAAGAAATTAAATGTTGTAATGCTTTTTTTTTTTGCTATTTCATTTATATAAAGGTTGAACTTCTATGAAAAAATGCTATGTCCATAGCGCATTAGCACAGCTCAAGAAGTTACACATCTCAACATTCACTTGGGTTTTGGTCTCATGTTGCATTTATGTGTTATAAAACATACAGTCATTTAGTTTTGCTCAGATTTTTTTCATAATAAACTGCTAACCTGTAATTTCTTTTGTGGAGCTCTCAGTCTTTGTCTGTACAATGTGATTAGAATTCCTCCCTTCCTCTCCCTCCTCAGTTTAGTATAGCCATGCATATTTGACCTTGGGAGGCTCCCTGCACATTTTCTTGTTTTTGTTGTGTGTTCAGAAGAATTTTCTGTCAAAATGAATGTTTTGAGTATCACACACTTCCCCGTAGCCCTGCACTTTGTGCCTGCTTTGTGTGTCACATCTGAGTGTGGGACACCTTCTGCTTTCTTTCCCCCTCTCTTTTTTTCCCCTTATTGTCTTTGCTCCGGTCTTTTTTAATCACTCGCCGCCCTCCTTCCATCAGGATCGGGGGAGCAGATTGTGGGTTGAAGGCGTGGGTTGTGTTGGCAGAGCTTTGGGGGCGTCAGCTGGGCTGTTGTCCCGTCATGGGGGAACAGGCTGGCAGCCCGGCGGGAAGGCCCTGTTAAAGATACACTGCTGGGAATCGGACTGAGCCAGAGCCTGGTCCAAACCACGCACACATACACGTCAACACACACACTGATGGATGGTGGCGGGGGGGGGGGGGGGGCAGGGGGGATTGGTAAAGAAAGAAGTGGGGGGTGTCCAAACCTGGGATAAAGACATTTCCTCTCTCATTTATAAAATCTGACACCACCAGGTTGTCCTCTCCTCCTCCCTCATCAACATTTGTTCCCGAAGATCATGCACACACACATGCTTGTTCAGGATAAAGTGAAACTCTTAATCTGCTGTGTAGCTGCAGTTCCTCGACCACTAGACCTGCTTTAACCTGCTTTCAACATTCATCATTTCACTAAAGACATATTAAAAGAAGGACATTTCGCAATGCACATTTGTTTCCCCTCTGATCTAGTCAGACCAAATTTGAAATGTACAGTAAGTGATAAAGTCCGACTTTAACATCATTTAAATACCTGAGTAGCATTAGGGGACATTTTAAGGTACAGTGAACAGTCACATTTCTCATGATGTACAGTAATATGTGCAGCCAACACTTAACACGCACGCATGCAGTTACATATTGTACTACATACTGTCTGTGTCCAGAAGGGGCTGTCTGCGTTGCATGCTATTCTCTTGTTGTCTGTTTAGCAAGTACAGCATGTGAGCGCGCTGCCAGATTTGCATATGCCGGCATGTATATTTCAGTAGCGTTTAAGACACACATCACCGGCAGTGAATTATGCATGGCGCTGGTACAGTGGAGGTGCTTGTTTTATGCACTCGTGAAGGGGAAATTGAACTGTGTTTTCTTCTGCTCATGACACTCGAGGCCCAAGGCCCATTAACGTACACGGAGAAGGCAACCTGTAAATGGAGTGGTGGTGTACGTCGTATTCCCCTCCAACAAAGAGGGCCTCGCGCAAGGGAAGGCGTCCGACAGGTTCTGACGGCTTGGTAATAGGATTCCCACCTCTCCAAAGGGACTGACTGAGGTGCAGTTGTAGCGTCCTTGTAGACCAGTCTGTCTTTTTATATGTGAACGTGCATGTGTTTGTTAAATGCGGTGCTGTGGCAGAGATGAGTGACTGAATAATTCAAAACTGGCATGTCTCACAAAATGATGCAAACCCGTGCATGGATTGTCAGTGGGTGGAATAGAGTGTTGCAGTAAACACCGCCTAAAAGGGTCTTATGCATTATAGACAAGCCTTTTGAAACCGTTTTCTCATATGCAAATGGAACACACACAGCTGCAAAGGCTTAATATGAATCTCTCCCATTCACTACAAATCCAAATGAGGCATGGGGCTGTTTATGTTTATATTGTGCATGCGACTACCCGAAGAGGATGGAGGGTGTTGGTCGAGGCGCACGAAAGATACAATAAAAGACACAATTCTGCTACTATCAGTGTTTACTTTAAAGAATGAGCGGTTGGAGCTGTGGCTTTGCCCGCACACAGCAGTTCTCGTAAGCTTTCCGGACTCGGGGAATAGACTGCACAGGATGAGCATCATTAGATGTGTCATTTAAGACACCTATGCTCTCCCACTGCTCTATATTTATCCACTTGCAGGTCTCTAACAGGCCCTCAGGTCAACACATTGTGTCCCTACCTGTCAGCTCAGCGGTGGACGGGACATATGTGGTGGATCGAGACAATGTGAAGCCAGCCCGCTAGTCACCCTGCCCTCTTCTCTACTTTCCTCCCTGCTCTCCCGCTCTCCTCTACTCCTCTTCACCTCACCCCGTCCCCACTGGATGCATTTGTGACAATTCATATTCCTTTTATATTATAGTCGCCATATTTATCTAATAGCAGCCTTGTTTACTTTGGCGTAGTACCAGTGAATCAGCTATTTATAGAGTTCGTTTGAGCCACCTCTGCGGGGTAAATGATGATAAGCCTAGCCTGTAATAAACAATCTCGTAAACAGCTCTGCAGCTCAACCCTTAATGGCCTCAGGGGCTTGTAAGAGCTTTATAACACATTTATTACCCCTTTACTAGCCAAGGAGCTTTGAGCCATAACACTAATCTAATTTCCTGACGTATATTGACTTTATGTTATCTTTAGTTTTTGGTTATTTTGCCAACTTGATTCATTTCATACCTGGTCCTGTTTCTGGCCTTGCGTAATGCATTGTGACACCCAGAAAGACTTTATTCAACACTTCCCTCAATTATTTTGCCACTTTGTATTCAGAGTCTGGTAAGGGAAGAGGAGAAACCATTACTTTGTTAGCCAAAAGCACACATCCACTCGGAACAGACGAAAGGGCCAGCATGGGGAATAGAGATATTTGATGTTGAATCTCCCCCTATTTACAGTAGGATGCCTGAATAAACGTGTTCAGAAGCTGGAAAGCAGCATTATGACCCGTAACCCCAAGGTATTTGAAATGGAACAGCAGGACTTACTTTGAAAAAGAATAGGAGATGTGCTCTGGGCTCACTGTTTATACCTTGATGTGATTTGGACTGAAATATATGAAAAAAAAAAGCCTGTTTATCTGTTCTTTCCCCTTCGTCCGTGGCTGAA
The DNA here is from genome assembly GCF_963514085.1 of Chelon labrosus. Lineage (NCBI taxonomy): Eukaryota > Metazoa > Chordata > Actinopteri > Mugiliformes > Mugilidae > Chelon > Chelon labrosus. Next base: position 16,689,389 of record NC_140339.1, read on the forward strand.
AATTGCAGGGTATAGGAAAGGGAGGCTATTTAGATACACTGCGCCGCTGGCAAGGGCGGAAAAAAGACAATCTCATCTTTTGTTTTAGTGTCTGAAACTAGTGGGAATGTATTTAACAAGTATTATTTTGAAATGGTTTTCTGATATTGGGAGCTGTTTCTGCTGTCGTCGCTAATCAGTGTTTTAACCAGAAGTGTCACTGTCCATGTAACGTAGGATCTAACGTTGGACTTTAAAAAAAAAAAAATTTCGTACAAGGTCTAGATTTTCCATCACATAAGGGCCCTTTCTGCAACATTTTCCGATTATGGTTTATTAAACTAACTCCGAGGCCTATGTACTTTTGGTTTCAGTGCTTCTTTCTCCAAATACCAATTTCAACTCTTCCTCAATTATTCTTTTGTCTGAAAAGAAGCAAGGTATCAATCTTTCATGTTTTGGAAAAAATCAGATGAGATCTATTTGCCCGGACCTCCTGCTCAACAGAGATTGTGGAGATGGCGTGGGGAGAGAAACACAAAATTGCAGAGTAAATCAATACTGGGCCAGTAATGCTGTGGGGGTGGAGTGGGATCGGAGGAGGCGGGGGGGGCATCCTCTTTCAAAGAGCTGAGTTGAATTTGTACGCCTTATGTTTTTGATCTCTTACTGTACTCATTTCATTCCAGACTCAGTTGTTATCATAGTTGCTGTTGTTTGTATGTTATTTTAGCTTCTTTCCCAAGTAGCTATTCTGCAATTTGGACAAAATACAATTAAAGGTCCATCTGTTTCCAATGGGGCTAACGTCAGACAGATGGTGCTGTCAATTGAAGCCATACCAGGATCCTGGCAGGTCAGAGGCTTTAGTAATGAACATGCTAAATATGCGCCCAGGCTGATTTCATCATAACGAGGCCTACACGGGCTAGAGCGTGTAAATATTCTTTTACGTTAAGTTAGGCTGTTGCACTTTAGCCTTGGCGGTAGTCTGAAAGAAATACAGACCTTATGTTTATATATTCTCCCCGTTTCAAGTTGCAGCTTGGACTCATCTCATTCATGTAATACTTGGTGTCTCATGACACCGACGCAGTTATGATTTTATTGTTGACAAACCAAGATCTGTACAAGACTGAAGGGACTGTGGCGTTTTGTTGTGATGGTACAAAGAGTTCAAGGTTTATTACGTGTGCTCATGCTACACCGTGATGAGTTTGATTCTATTCTATGAACTCACCAAAGCAAATTATTTCCTTGTTTCCTTGTTTTTGTTAAGACTACTGAGAAGGCGCATGTTTTCGACATGACAGGCCCCAGTCCTAATTGAGCCCATAACCGCTAAATCCGATTGTGTTGGTTAGTATTCTGTGGGACATGCCATCCTGATTCTAGTTGAGCTGTGCCGGGCCGCTGGGAAGGCCGCACTACTTCATAGAGACCACGGCAACTTTTGAGGAGTCATGGGATTTGTCACATGCTTTCACTTTCGAACTCCTCACATTAAGCTTCAAACCACTGACCTTATGCTTGCCCAATTATAAATGTCAAAGGAAATTTTACAAAACACATCACGCTGATCCCTTACGAATTGTGCATGTGTGTAAACAGCTAGGCCACAGCCCTGCATGCTATTACGGCCTTCTTACTTCTTGTCTGATCTTGTTCCTACTTGTGCCGCTAGGATTTTTTTCCTTTCTTGCTACAAACAAAATTACACAACAAGGCAATAGATAATGATATCCTGCAGTGACAAAAAAAAAATAAAAAAATCCTAACATATTTTGATTAATTGTAACAAATACACTGTCTCGTCCTGTTCTGTCTGTGGGAGACGCTTGTGAATATGAGTCACAGTCGGATCAGATTTTCTGTGGCGGGGTCTGGATGTGATTGATCCAACTTACATTAAGCCTCATGGACTTAGGTCTGACGTACAAGTACCTGCCCACTCCTCTTGCCTTCCAAGCACGCAAGCACCAACATTTATTTTACTAAGACACAGGCCCAGGGGCTCTGACCAGAACGCTTCTAATATAGGAAAATTGAGCAGCTTTGAACTTTGGTGTTTTTGATAAATAGTTGGTATGCTTCCTGGTGGATAACCTGTGGGCTTGGCTTCCAAAGCTTTAATCCCTTTGATTAAGTGCCAGGGCAAGATAGCTTGGCACTCAATAGGCCCTTAACCTTCCTAATATCCTCACTGTCCTGGGCTTGAAAGCACCAGTGCTCTCAACTCTGAGTAGGTGAGTTTTTTGAGCCCTCCTCAGTCCAAAGACTCCTCTGCTGATAGTTGTTTTCAAAGTTTGGGCCAATAACCTCCTTCCTGTCTGTGCACTTTCCCTAGTCCCTCATCCTGTTTTAGGTCAAGACGTCCTTCGTTCTTTTGCTCTGTTTATGCGTTATGATTCATAACAGCAAGATTGTACGTGGCACAGCGGTTCGCCTCCTTCTTCCCTCCCTTTTAGTGGCCGAGTGAAGCTGATGGCAGGGCCTCAGCCTCCACAGATTATCAAGGCTCAGAGGAGTTTACTAATTATGCTGGGAGTATCGTGCTACCAGATGCAGGGCGATCCTTGACCCTCAGATTTAGAAAGGTGCGGCTAAATTGTGGAAAGTGTACTTGAGCTAGTCCATCAAGTCCCTCATTATCAAAACAATCTATAACGTCGTGACTGTACTGGGGAAGTATGCAAAGTAAAATATTATGATAGAGTTGTTGACAAAATTGCCCACTCATCATGTTTTGCTTGTGCCGACAGTCGGACATGAAAGCTAACTCCCCCTTTCACTGTGCACTGAACATAGCATTACACTGTCACATCATTTTACGACTCAGTATCAATTTTCCAACTTCAGTCCTCATTTAAAGCCAGTGATTTGTCTTAGTGTTTGATGCATTTTATCATGGCTTATTGTGTCAAGGCACTTTTATTCTGAAACAAACATGATATTCAAGGACAAACGTTTAATCTTTTACTTGGGATCTGGGATGGAATAAATAAAGATTTAGTTTGGGCAAAACATTCGTATAATCATGCCTTAATTTCACACATCTGCACAGTAATGACCCATCTTAGTTAAATCCCCTCAGGTTCTGTTTTTACATAGCTGAAGCTCAGCTGTGCTGTGTCTGTTTAAGCTCATCTGTTTGTGTTTCTGACATATCTGAAATGTATCATGATGTGGGTCCAGAACCCAAACAATTGTTTTGGGCAACAATTGGTCTGCCTTTTTACGGGAAATTGTCATAAACCTTGAAGCCTGAAAAGTAAATGAGCTTGTTTGGTGGGAGAAAACCTCAAACTCCGAGTAACTAGCTCCTATTTACTGCGCCTCGCTCCTGATGCCTGCTTTGATTGGCTCAGCGTTTCTCAAGAAGAGCTTTTGTTATGTATTTCACTGCAGCTGCCCAAAGACAACCGCTGGATTTTGATGGAGATAGAAAACAAGGCACCCTCTAAAATTGGCTGACCCTTCCCAGCACTCCGTACCCTTGCTGCCCTCACCGCAGAGATATGAGGGCACTCTGACATACTTCTAAGGCATCTTTTGTTGTTTCTCATGGGTAGATTCTGCCCAATGTTATTCCATGTGAACCCCCTCCTTACATACACACACACACACACACACACTTAACCAAAACCAGTCCACTGCAAAATATAGAGGGTTTTCTTTCACACACATCAAATACTGAATAATAAATACTGTTAAAAGATCACAGCTGGGGCCATATTTAGATCTTTGCCTACGTTTACTGTATAATCTAAGACAGTAGCTTGAAACAAAAGGCTATAGTGGTTAGTTTTTCGAAATATTGAACTACCTCACTTTCTTTTTGGCTTTCAATTTCTCTCGGTTTAAAATGGTTGTTCCCTTCTTGATGCTGTGGAGATAAGACTTTATTGTAGAGACCGCAGAGCTACTGTAGCATGCCTGAATAGAATAATTCTACAGGAGCAACACGTTCGGAGATTTACTTACTATACAGGTGGGACATGCTATAATTAAGTTAAGAAATGTAAGTAGCTTATTTTTGTTTCAATTGCAGCGTCCAGTCTACATGTGTTACGTGTTAGGTGCAAATAAACAACCCCTGAACGAAAGTGTTCTTACCAAAGCAGGCAAATGATCCATCCGATGACACAGCGTTAGTGGTAAATGAGTCAGGTTGCAGCGTGTCCGCATGCATTCCGTCTTAAATGGATACAGCAGCAGTAGTATCGTAACTGTGATTGCAAATTGACAATCACTGACAGTCATAAGGTCAAAGGTCAAAGAGGTTTTTTATTGTCATTTCAACCTTATGTAGCGGGGACAGTCCATAGTGAGATGAGGGGAAGTTCCTCCAGGACCATGGAGCTACATGAAGACATAGGACTAAATACAATACTAGGGTCTGAGCAGAAAGTAGTCGTGTGCAAGCTTATGCAGACAATACAAAACAGTGCAAACAGTACGAACAGTGCACTGCAGACAGTGTTGACAAACAGTGCCAACAGTGCAAAGACGAGACGGCGGTGCGAAGACGAACAACACACTACAGACCGTGCAAAACACTTGGGAGTGCCGACTAATAAGCAGACTGTATGAGTTAGGGTGATTGTAAATGTTTCATTAGCAGCATAGTGTGCACAAAGCATGCAAAGTTGTGTGCAAAGTGCTGAGTATAGGTTATGATAGGATTGTGCATTGTGTCGCAATGCAAATGAGGAGCCAGGTCAGTTACAGGGGTAGTGGGTTACCATGGTTGGATGTGTAAGTAATCCAGAGTGATGAGAATCTTAAAGAGAAGCTGCTGGCCTCACAGTCATGTCCACAAGCTTATCATGAGATGGATTATCTTTCAACTGTAATATAGACACAACCTCCAGTGGCCTCTCTGTAGTGTCTTTGGCACTTATCCTGTGCCATCCCATGCCTACCCCACACCAAAGCAATGTCCTGTGGCATCTGAATAATGGAGACGGTAGAGTCATCCACTGTGGTAGATAGCTGCATGTGTGTATGAGGGCTCGTTTGCATACACGCCTCTGTACAAAAGTGCAATACTCAAGACGGGCTCCATTACTTCTGCAGCAGGGTATCTCTTAGCTCCTATCTTTTTAATTATTTATTTCATGAACAGTATATATATTTTGTTGGGGGTTATTGGGGCATGAATAAGCGTGTGTCACGGCCTTTTCACAATCCCTTATGAGCAAATCCCACCCCCATCCCTGCCTTGCCCCCAGCAGGCCCAGCTCAGAGTTCTTCTGATAGCCATGAAGGGATTTGGGCTGGATGGGCAGACCCTGACTGGGCTGATTGCTTTGAATGGCACTGGCTAAAGCTGCCTTTGAAAGCAGGGGCGTTGATGAGCGCCTTCTCAGAGGAGCCAGTGTAGGCACTGCCTCTGGGAGGGACCCTCACTAATACCCCAGCATAAGATATACACGAAGAGGCAGGGATCACCAGTCACCCCCAGCCATACGCACACACACACACACACACACACGTGCGCGCCGAACATAGAGATGCACACACCCACTTACTTAGACAACAATGGAAAAGTACTTTCAGTAAACTTTTCGACTTTTACTTATGTTGCCAACTAGTTGATGGATCTGTAAGTCATTCAAACTAGACGATGCAATAACTAACTTTACCCTCCCAAAAAACTCCAGAGTGAAGTTCTTCAAATTATTTAAGTCCTCACTCAGTTTGATTAATAGCATGCCAGACATCTTTCTATTTGTGTTGAAGCTTACTTTATAATAAGCTCTAAGCAGCTTGCAAAGACAGAAAGGGAGGATTTCCGGAAAGGCGTACGTTGGTTCGCTTGTTTTGTTCGCTGTTTCACCTTGTCCTTTTGCTCTCATAAAACACCTTGAACATGAGAGAAGACAAATTACAGCTTCAGACACAGGTGTCCTGGTGTGTTTTTATCTCTCAGCAGGCCCCCAGGGTACATTACCTGTGTTCCACGGGGCTGGCTGTGACATGGGAGCTGTCACTGGTGGGACCCCTGAGGCCCAGGCTGCTGCTCTGAACAGGGTGGCCTTCATTCTTTGATGACCTGTCCCCTGGAGCAAGGAGGTCTGAACTTAGGATGGGTCCACACCCAGCACCCCTGACCCCAAACCCAGTTACCCCTTGACTCTGCTATCACCTTAGTCATGGGAACAGGCATGTCCACAGCAAGCATGCTTGGTGATTAACACGAAAACGCAGGCTATACAGCTTCACGCTCATTGCCGTGATAGGTGCAAGTTAAGGCACGAAGACATCAATGCTCTCAACTACTTGTCTTTACTGCGTTCGTACATATGGAAAAATTCCTGGGTAACGCTTGTTGATGTCAGTAAACCTTGTGTCAGAGAGCTGAGGATACGTGCTTGTCTTTCACGGCAGTCTAATGGCTTCAGGCGAAACAAGCTCATTTTGTGTGAAAGAGAGAGAAAGAAGGGGAAAAGAAGTAGCAGTAAATTACTGATAAGTGACAGAGAGAGCAGCTTATCTTGTGACAGCATCAGTGCGGAATGAAGGTCTGTTGCGTGTAAGTTAACCCTTTGACACATCTCATGGTGAGGCTGAAGGTGAGTGAAACGCAGACTCACAGATGAATAACCGTGGAAAGAGGAGAAGTGTAAAGGAAAATGGGAAAGATGGCAGGAGGGGAGTGGGTGGTGCCTACAGCACGCCTGGCTTTATTTTCAATCGCAGTTCACGATTTTTCATGGTCATGTCTCCCCGGCCTCCTTTTCAAAATAATCGGCTGTCGGTTTTTGCAAGTCTGGCCTCCTTTCATTTCAGAGGTTTGTTTTTGAAAAGGTTGCTATTATAGCCAAATGGTTTCTGTGCTTCTCTAAACACGGCAAGGCATTAGGCCGGGCTCCGGTTTCAGGGCCTGGCTCCTAATGAGAGACCCAATCACACAGAGGGAAAACACGGATCAGCCCTGCTACACCAGACCCAACCTGTGGTTTACCTCTTGAAACATAACCACACTCCTTCGCTCTCTCTTTTTCCCCTTTCTTTTTGCTCTCGGTCTGTCGTTCCCTCCACCTCCTGTCATGACTCTTCTGTTTTACAACCGAATGTGATCAAAGTTGATCGTGCAGCTGCGCTCTTCTGCACAAATCTGTAAATAAATAGATTAACACCAGGACCAAAATTTGCCCTGACAGCTCTTGGATTCTGAGCACGGTGCTAGGAGCCATAGTAAGGGTAGAGAGACTTTTCTGACTGTGAGTCCAAGTAGTGAGGGACTGAAATGCCACAAGTATAGCGCATCACTGCCCATTTCTAATTAATTAAATGCTAGTGGCAGCATCTCTGTTTAAACGTTGTTATCTACACTGCTATTAAGTTGGAGGCCAGAATAGATGAGTGATTTACTCATTTTGTTTTCAGCTCTAGCATTTTACAAATGACAAAACCAATGTAGCTGTAGTTACATATGCTCTGGCTGTGTGCCCGAATCTTCAGTGTGGTTGTAAAGAGTATTTGCCGAAGCCCCTATTCAGATTTCTGAATCAGAAACTCTTGGATTTTTTTCCTCCTCCTTTTCTCTCTCCGTAGATCTTAAACTGGAACAATAGCATTGTGGGTAAATTGCCATTTTGCTAATCTGAATGGGGCCCAGGTATTGTACTGCCCCTTCTGCTTTTTACAAACACTTTGTATGCAATCCTGTCAATGACTTCACTGTTAGAGTGCATCTTAAGATGTTTCTTTGTCCGTTAGGTGTCAGCTAATTACATGTGAGGCATGTGTGCAATCATTTACTTGCAGCACAAATGGTTCTGATTGTGAATGCGTTTGAGGGAATGCTATGGTAGCTACTTGCTACAATATAGTGACTGTGGTCCCAGCTTCTGCTGACCCCATGGCTCTTCACAACCCCTCATCCAGAATACACACAACTCCAGTGCATTTGTTCTGTGTGCAGGTCGTCTGTTCTACACTACTGAGTCAGATGACCCTGTCAGTAAGACGCTGGGTATGACTCCTGCGAAGCCGTAGTAAGAAAAGAGGATGGAGAAGAGACGGAGAGCAGTGTGCACGGAGAGTCTTCTGTCACTCTGACACTCCTCAGTCTTCTTGCAGTGGGGACTATGATTTATGGAGGAGTCTCCATGTTGTAAGAACCTGAGCAGGATCACTCACTTCTGTAGGAAGAGAGAGGGGGAGAGAGCAGTCTCCTCTGTCCCTGGTGCTTCTCTTACACACCTATCTTTGCTCTTCTTATTTCAATTTCTGTTTATAGTTTTGACGGATTATAAAAAAGCAATGCCGGATGGATACCTACTCTTTTTTCCCCTTCTGTTCTTTTCCCTCTTTTCAAAGTGAGTGATTGTTAAACAGTTTATGTATTCTCTTTCTGCCTGTGTGTTTATTGGAGGTAGTGAATTAGGTTTGAAACCATCACCGGAGGTTGTGTTTGAAACTTGAAAGGAAGCCCCCATAGCACAGGCCCCCTCCATCTCTCATCCCCCCACCAACTCTCTCTCTCTCTCCCTCTCCCTCTCCCTCTCTTTCTCGTTCTTTCTTTCCCTCTCACTCACTCACACACAACCTCACACTCTCTCAGCACAGTTGTCACACAGTGGCGCCGCTATCTGCACATTATTAGTTATTACTTTATCGGCTCCCAAAGCTGTCAGAAGACACCCTCCTGGAATATACAGCAGGCATAAGCCATCAGTCCTCATTACGCTAGACCCGTGTGCAATTTACACCCAGCTGCCGCTCACACACCCATGACAACATGCTAATGTGTATGTGTTTTTTGAGAGTCTGTGCGCACGCTTCTATGCAGATGACAGGGCTGCACACATACGATATGAGCACACCTTTGAGGGAATGCACTCACATGTAAGAATGGGGCAGGGCTAATGTGCAACATGATAAAAGCATCCACCAAGGCCTTTATGTATGCGTTTGAAGAGAGCTAGGGCTTATGTTTTTTCATGTTCAGTGCTGCTGCTCCAAGCCACCAGGAGGCAGGGACAACACTGAGAGCTGCCGCTCAGGACAGCTCACGTACTGTACAACACGCAGGTGTGCGGCAAGAACCCCTGGAGGCAGCCGGGACAGAACAGGGCCCAGCAAGTCAGGCTGTGTGAGTTATTGTATATCCCAGATTCAGTGGAGATGAACGTCATATCACCTGAAAAAATAATAAAAGGAACCGCTTGTGTGTGTGTGTGTGTGTGTAGGGTGGAGTGGTTGTTAAAATAAAAGCAGCATCATATAAATGTAATGAATTACGTTTTTGATTTAGCCTTTGCATATTTTGCCTGAGGTGGCTGTCACGAACAGATGTACAAGTCAGGTTCTCATCAGCACTGTTGGCGTTTGAGTATGAAGATTTTGCAAATCAGACCTCCTGCTCTGACATGTCGTTGGTTGCTTATTACACATTCCCGCTGGCCGTGACTAACCTCTCTGTCGTTTGATCTTGCAAAGTGGCCACATTAGCACTGACTAATTCCCCCGGCTGTGGGTTTGGAAACGGCACACGTTCCTGAGGCCTGCCGTCACCCTCTGATTGCAGGAGTGGAGTCTTTGCATCATCCCCTATCTCCCCACATAGTTTTCTGAAGAGACTTCTGCTTGGACACATGCGCTCACCAAGCTGTCAGTCACAAGACTGCCATTCATGTTCGGCATGAGGAAGAAGTGCATGTCCCAGTTATTGTTAATGTTTTTTTTAACTCTTGCAAAATATGTACATGGTGTCATGTAGGAAGGAGTGAGTTGCCGTTAATAGACGTGCTTCATGGCCCATCCCGACTAGCCGTCTCATACTTGATGGTTATTTGTGTATTTATTGAGTAATTTCAGTTTCAGCTGATGTTTATACAGCAGTAGGCTGTGTTTTTCTTTGTCAGTCATTTTGAATGCTCCGTTTCCAGAGAATGTGTGCCATATCAAGTTTTTCCTGATGCGTTCTATTCAGTCGTTATGGGAATTCCATGGAGGACACACTCTTAAGAAGGTCATGAATAGTAACATTGCAGCATGCGAGACTTTGAAGCAAGCGTGTCTCCAAATTGGTTATTGCAAGAGAGAGAGACATGTCCCTATTTGCCTGCTACCACATTATCAAGAGAATGCAGGAGTATTGATGGCCAGCAGCAACAGGAAGGATTTGCTAAGTTGCTCTTGGATAGCCGAGTCTCCATCCCACATAATGCTAAACACAATTATGCAAACTTTTTTTTTCCAATGAGAACAACGCGAAATAATGGCTTTAATATATGCCCTTACCTCCAGCAAGTGTTTTGTATGCAAATTAGGTGTGATTTCAGGGATGGAGAGGCGGAGTGTCTCTTGCATCCATCTTTTGTTGCCGGGCGGATTAGGGGAGATCTGTTATGGTTTGTTAACATGAGAGCTTTTGATTCGGATTGAAACGAAACCATGTGTAGAATTAGATTAAAGACAATGTGCGGTGAGTGGCGGCTCAGGCGTGCGCTGGACACCACCCGCCCATACGCCAGCGCTCGCCACTGTGGTCCCATTGTTTGGCCCGGCTTCTGTTGTGAAGTGGGTTTTTGTCCTGTTTTTGTTGCTGTAATGGGCTATAATAACTTATATAAATCACAGTGACTGAGCCGGAGCTGCTCGGTTTGGGCTTGGCATTGATGGAAGGCCTGGTTCTCCTGAGGACTGGTGAGCAGAAAGTCTTGTGTATGGCGAGGGGGGGAGTCTGAAAGTCAGTGGGCTTGTTTTGTTGTGCGGGGAATCAACCTGAGGTTTTCTTCAGGGGAGGAAGGTCAAATAAATAGAGGGGGAAAGCTTTGATAGTGATCTACAAACAGTATGTTAGACCAGGACAGGTGGAGATAAAAAAAAAATATATATATATATATACATAAGAAGAAGCTGATTTTTTCCCCCCTGTCTTTTGCCTTGCCTGAAGGGCTTTATTTTGACATCAAAAAGAAAGTGAGAAAAATGATGCTGGATTACAAAATCAGACGGTTCTCATTAAAAAGACTAGACTAACACCAACAAAAGGAGAAAATCTGAATAATATGTTCTCGGACACTCAGCTCAAGTGAAAGTGCTTTTTCTAATGTTAACTGACCTCTGCGAAGGTGTGTGTTCGTGATAACGTGCGGGGATGATAAACGAAGGAATCAAGATTTAGTTAGAGCCCTCACCGTGTTCATTACTAGTCAGTGATGTTTTGTCAATAGCGGGACTCACATCGTCTTGTAAGCTTTGGGCGGTGCGTTTAGTTGCACTGCTGGGAATTGTCCGTAACCCTGTTTTACATTGAAAATAGCCCAGAGGAAAAGGGGTAAGAGGAGAGAGAGGAGGAGGTGGGGGGGAGCAAAGAGTAACCACTGATTAATTATGCACATCCCTGATTGTGACATGCTATCTGGTGCTATTAATGGGCAAGGATAATCACTCCGGATTGTAATTGCAGCCTCTGACTTCAGAAGTGTACTGTGTCCAACATCAATCTTCATACAGAAACCCTGCAATTTGGGGAAGGACTTCATTTGCGACTGTTGCAGAGTCTCCAGCTCATTTCCAAGAGGAGAAGTGAAGTGTTAAGGAGAAGTGGGGGCAGAAAGAAAGGGTGGAGGTTGCTTTAAACGGTGTCAGCCATAGACGGGCAAGTCGGAACAGCAGGCTGTGATATTACTGTACACTGCTTGAGGTTATGAAAAATAATTAGAGATCCGTGTGGAAGGGGAAAAAAAAATATATGTGTTTTGAGGTATATGAAAGTTTTCTCAGCTTTCATTGTTTGAACTTTTAATTCAGCTCTAAATGAGTGTCATTACTCTCACTCACGCATGGTATTATTGTGGAGGAAAATATAGGGGAAAAAAAAAATATCACATTAAAATTTTAAATATGAGCTAATGAGAAAATAACACTCACCAACTGACTTTAAAGCGTCATCAAAACTGCCACCGAGTCATTTCAGGTACAGAATTTTCTATGAAATGTGTTTCTGTAAATGCAAATGTCTGTTTTATGTCATCTTCGTAATAACTCTGCATATTAGGGGGAAAATATAAAGAAGATAAATGGGCAGTTTATTCCCCATTTTATCCAATTTCGGCACATTTTTTTCATTATGAACTCAAGCCTTATAAAAAAATAACAAAGTGAAATTGAGCCCAGCTTCTCTTTCTCTCTCTCTCTCTTTTTTTTCCTTGTCAAAAAGCTTCTCTGGCAGTTTGTCTAAAAGCTGAAATGAAACGAAGAACGTAATTAGAGGGAAGGAAAACTTTTAAGGGGAATTTCAGAATGCGGAGCAATCAGAGCCTTAAAAGCAGCTTTTGGTCCCCCATCAGAGAGTCTCCTGCCCAGCCAGACAGTGTCAGTACACAGAGTGTAACGGGCCCCCTTTCCACAAAAAAAAAAACAAAAAAAACATGCGACGTCGTACTGTTTTTATTCTACCCTGTGTGAGTGTGCTTTGCTGCTGTCACACCTCCCTTATATTAACCTCACCGTGTGGCTCCCAGATCCAAGCGGAAACCACAATATACAGACTTTCTCCTGCTGGAAAGACGGGAAAAGGGGGCTCGGTGGTGAGGAGGTAGAGAGAGAGAAAAAAAAGCAGACGAGGGGAAAACCAGGTGTGAGAATGGGAGAGACTGGGCGAGGGAAATGCATGAAAAATAGCATGAAAAAAGTGTGTCCTTTGGTTCTTTCAGGCCCATTGGCGAGGCTAAACAAACAGCCAGTGCTTTGGAGAGACACATTAACTGTAACTGCCCTTGATCTGGCAGTGTTTAGAGTGCTGTCGGCACGGCTAATAAACACTTCATTTAGTTTTAATGGTGCCGGCGCCTCTCCGCAGCCTTCAAAAGTACCCTTTATTTGGGTCATTTACGGCTCTTCCTCGAGGAGCACCCGAGGGACGGCAGATCCAGTCCACATCACTGTCTGCCGGAGCACTCCAGGCCTGGGGAAAATTAATAGGGCTATCTGGGAAAAATAAATAAGTGATGGGCTTTACCCCTGCCAAACAGCCCTGAGAGCTTATTAAGGCAAAGTGAAAGGAGATGGGGCAGTAGAAAAAGAGATTTTAATATGAATTTTTCACCTTTTAATGTAGGGCTAGGCTAGTTCTTTTCTCGGTTTCATCCCCCCCCCCACCCCCCTTTAATTCCATTTCCTTGTGCACACTCGCCTGTCTTCTTCTTGCGATGCCTCTGTGTTCTTCTTCTACAGTAATTGTAAACACAGCAATTATGGATTGTGTGAGACTTAATTATAGCTTGTGCCGAGCCCTGGGGGAGCTCTGGCGGAATGCTGCGGCTGATAAAAACGCCAGCTCATCAGCACCCCTCCAATGGTGGCGAGCCCCAGCGAGAGTGGACCAAAGGGAGCCATTCCCCCAGGGCCCTCCCAGCCGAAGGACCAATTAGTATTAGGCGGGAATTAATCTTAACGGGACCCAGCCACTCAAACAGGTCCTCCCAAGGTGAGGACGAATTAATGTGGTTGCCTCATTGGTTGTTGCCGCTGCTGCTGTTGTCTTTTAGGTCGTTCCCCACACGGCGCGCGGGCTTAAAAGTCTCGACAGACTAGATCACCCTGTAGCAGACATGTCTTCTCCTGCACGCGTCGTATCGAGACATGAGTTGGAGGAAGCTCCTCGTTTCGTAAGCGGTTGTGCCATCTCATTTTTTCGCTGTTCGTGTTTGTACGTTTATCCTTGTCTGGAATGGTTTACAAAGTCGTTTAGGTGGGTGGAAAAAAAATTCGAGGGAGAACCCCATAAATTCTAGTAACTGCTTCTTGTATTTAGACGTTCAAAGCTCACCCTCGTTTGTCAGATCCCATCAGAAGGGGGCTCATATTGTGATCCATGCCCAGTTTGAGTATTGATTTCTGGGGAGCGTGGCTCCATTAAGGTCCTGCCCGGGGGTGTGGAGGGGTCAGCAGGGGAAGTTGTGGGCTGCCGTGACCTCAGCTGCAGTTTACAATCGATTAACTCTGACTGAGAAGGCAGAAAGTCCTGGGGAACTAAGCGCTGGGCCCCACACGCGATTAGGCTACATTAGCCCTCTGGTCAGAGCTGTTCCAGAGGTTGCAGTAAGTTAATTAGCACTTTCTTATGATATCAGCGATGACAGGGGTAGAGCAGCTAGCATTGATTTGGCCTTACTCCATTTCAGCCTTGGAGACCAACCACCCAAAATACCGGCTACTCTCAACCTCGCTGTTTCTAATCGAGCACAACCAGCAGGTCACTACCTGGAAACGATTAGTAAGCACTAACCTCCATTAACTACTAATATGTTATCTGATAATATTTAAAACGATGTTCTGTTTTAGAGGGCAGGGAAGAAGTTGCAGATTTTGTGTCTTGTCTTTTTTCATAACACATAATAATTGTGATGATGATAATAAACTTAATAGAGGGCACGGCTACATAGTTTGTTTATATGGCACACGTACAGCTCGAGATACAAGTTTTGACTTTAACATCTCATCACGTGCCTTCCTCATGAGATGTGTGTTTTTTTTCCCTTGTTTTTGCCCGTGACTGTTCATTTTCTGCCCCGTCTTTCTCGGGAGGGAACACAAAGACCCGGCACTAATTTCTTATTTTGTCAATTAAAGTGTAAAGGTGTCAGAAGATGATCGTCTTTGTCTGCCTCGCTTACCGCATAACGAACATCTTCCTGTCTTATCATGTCTCTCCAGTAATCCCTTTGTTGCTTGCCTGCCATTTTCTTTTTTGGCCTCCTGCTTCTGTTCCTGTCATTCTTTTTTACCGCTCCATCATTCCTCCTTCTCTCAGTCTCCTCTGCTGGTCTCACAGTACTCCCTTTGTTAAATGAAAGGTTTGCCAATAGATCACTCGCACTCTTTGTTCTGCCTCCTTTACAGTACCCTGCTCTCAATATTGTTTGTTTTACCAGCAGCTAAAACGCGTTACACCTTCTTTTTCTTTCTGTTTAATGCTCCATCTCCGTCTGTCTGTTGTTGCTCGAGGCCCAGCCAGGCAAGCGAACAGCGACAGATGAAGCACCTTGTCTGTCAGCAGCGTTGGAGGGAATTAATCACGATTCAGTAAGTGCTCTGATGAGGATTCAGAGATCCTCGGTAGAGATAGAGCCATCAGGTGTGTCTGATCCGTCATACGCTGACAGCAGCCTCGGGCTGGACACTGAGCCAGATATCAAGGCCTGTTTAGGACACAGTCCTGCCCTCGGGTGCAAGTGGTCATGAGTGCACAGGAATCAAAATTAACAATCGCCAACCCACCAAATCCAGGATGAAACTGGCAGGTAGTGTTGTCGAGTTACAAGCCAACCTGAATCTAATTGCATAATCTAAATGTGATGTTCAGTATGACGTGCCAGATTATGTACTCAAGCTGTGTGCTTGCACACACTGTTCATTTATATAAGTTTTGAATTGTTAGAAACACGTTGGAATGACGTGTACATTATGTCTTTGTAAGATGAATTTATGGCTTAACACACACATTTCGTCACGATGTTGACAGTCAGAATTTTATTTTCAGTGTCATATGTGCAATGATTCATTCACTCTGCTGCACAAAATAATAACTTTAATAAATAACAGATAACGCTTGAGATATTTTCAGATTACCCTTTTTTCATACCTTAATGATTTATAAGGTTCCATCTAATTAAACTTGTCAGATTTCTGCATATATTTATATGTATTATAGTTATTAAAATTAGTCTAAAAAAGTCTAAAACAAACCTAACAGAAACACATCAAATCACACGCACACATTCTCATACCGTATGCAGTGCACTATTAATACCGGTCATTGTAAAGTGCCACTGAAACACAGACAGACACTAAACAGCGGAATTCCTTTGCACAACCGTGACTGTATGTGGCCGTGTCTTCACTTGCCAAGAAAGTGGCTTTTCTCTTCTGGAAAGACAAGTTGTATGTTATGGCTTTGTGACAAATCTCTGACATGACACTCTAATCAGATAAGAGCTCAACCCCCGAGGCCAGAGAGGGCCGACGGGGCAAAAGAACAGGTTGAAAAAAATAATAAATATCTCTAAAATGTTACAAATTATAAGTGTTCCCTTATTGAGGGAGTCTAAGTGATGTGCCCTTTGTGTCTGCACCCAGTTGCACATTCCTCAGGGTAATTTACAACATAGCTGCAAGCAGCTTGTTTAATTTTGGAGCCCAAATGAAAGCGTTTGTGGGATATTGGCATATTTTTCTTGTTAAGCAATGTTTAAGGTAGAGATAGACATGGCAGTAATTGCAGGTTCGACTGAGAGTAGGAGTTGAGTTAGCAGACATCAACACTCCCCCTGCCTAGGGAAGAAAATGAAAATAAAAACGATAATATTGCAGATAAAGCATGAGAGAGGTATGTCTTCCACTAAACTATTCCACTGTTTGGGATAGTGCTGAAGAAAGTAGATTGGGAAACATTTGAGCAGAAGATAAACAAGAAAGGGAAAAAAAAATAACTGGGACAGAAATTAAGAATGAGGACACATCAGCCTGTAATAGCGGCAGCATAACAAACACAAGCCAAAATTAGTCTCCCACAATAAACTGACAGGGGTATAAAAACAAGCCTGCATACATGTTGTGAGATTATAATGAGGCATTGATTGTTTGTCCTCAATTTCCATTTCAGTTCCCTCTCAAATTGAAGGCAGACACTTGTAAACATCCATACCTATGTCTTTGCTGTTCTCATTAGCTCTCCTTTTTACTTTCCCCCCACGTTATTGAGCTCAAGGGTGCACATGAGAGGGCCCGTGTCACTTCCTGTTTTGCGGGAGTGCTTCCTGTTTTCCTGACCATGTTCTGGTCGTCTGTTCCCGGGCTGGTGTTTATCGCCTGGTTTGCAACCATCTGAATGTTGCAGCTGAGGTCCTCTGGGATGTTTGTTTGTGCTGTCTTTTATTATGCCATTTTTTAACTGCCATTGTGGCAAGACAGGAATGTGCCATTGCTTGTTGTTGGCTGCTGGAGTGAAAAAGCCCAATTACCAGGGGTCCCAGTGCCTGGTTGCAGTTGTAGTTGGGCTGTGTGTGTGTGTGTTGGGTTTGTTCTGGTGAGCAGCTGTCCCAGGCCCCACTGCCAGTGATGGCAGGGGATGGTTACGGCTACAGCGGTGACAGCAAGCAGGAGGGAAAAAGCAGACAGGCTTATAAGGGACTCCTCATGTGTTGTGTGCTGCCACCTTGGTACCGCTCAGCAGCCAGCACTCCCTGTCTGTCTCCTCACCACTTTTAACTGCTGTCTGATGTTGTAAAGTCTCGAATGTGACGCTGCCACTGAACTCAGGCGCGTTTCTCCCAGTTTACACAGTATGTGTGGCCAATTAGAGCTGGGGTTATGAGGCTGATGTATGGATTATAGTCTATTATTCCTTCTTCCCTAATGTTGACCATTAACTGCTGTGTCATTAGTTACTTTACCAACTGTGGTGGCGGCCCAGGAAGGCACACAGTCTGTCACACACATTTCTCTGTGGGTACATGGCATGGGATGCGGGAATGTGCCTGCAAAATGGTGACAGTATTCTGGGGAATTTTAGAAAAACCAGGAACCACATTATATGGTTGCCATCTAATTAAAAGAAAATAGCAAGTAAAGCAATTGTACCGTTAAAGTGGCTTCTTGCGTTTTAAAAATGTGCACTGTGGAAGGCTTTGTAAAAGCTGCAGAGTTGCGAAAAATTTGCTCAGGATTGCGCGTGCTTTCAGTTTAACAAGACAAACAAATGTATGAAAAGGGAGCGTATAGCCGCGGTGTATAGAATGGTATCTTGTGCATGATTCTTCTAAAGCGTTGTGCCTCTGTGGGCAGTGTTGTGTGTGACGCAGCATTGACTTGCTGTCTGTCTGTCTCATATCCAGCGTGGCAGCGTAGTGAGCGGTGTCTAATGGAGCCTCTGATGAATAATGAGTCCATACACTGGTAATGTTCTGTGCCGAGTAACGGCTGCATTGGTTTCTGTCCTGTTAACTCCGCTGGTGTAAGATTGATTGTGGTGTGCTCTGCAGTCATACAAAGACACTTCATTGCTTGGCAATGAAAATAAAGCTTCTCCCACTGAAATGAAGAGCAATGGCACTAGGGCAACAGAGGCAGACCAGCGGCAGGCTTAGAGACAACCACAGCCCCGTGTACGAGCATGAGTGAGTGACGCGCCATGAAATAGGCACCGCTCCAATAAGACATATTTGTTTACACATTGCTTTCTGCTAATTGAGGTGTGGCAGAGTTTATTTTTGCCTCGGCTGAAATGAACCTAAGTCGCCCCGATTAGGCCTCTCACTGTACTTAGAGATCCTCCACCAAGACTCTCCTTCAAATTACACTTGACACTGTGAAGAAACATCTAATAGAAGTGTGTAATGGGCTCTGATGACAAACTACACGGTTGGAAGACCATGTAATCTCCCCGCAATTAATTAAAGTGCGTCCTGTGTGTGTGTGTGTGTGTGTGTGTGTGTGTGTGTGTGTGTGTGTGTTAGCAGTTTTTTTTTTTTCCCTTGCTCCCTTTCTCTCACACCCAGCCTAACCAGATGCCACCAAATAACTGAAATAACACTGCCTGTCAACAGTAAAAAATGAAGACCCATACCCTAACAAAGAAAGGTACTTAGAGCTGGCAGAGAGAGGCAGATGCAGGGTTATTTGTGCTCCAGTGCTTCTCAGTGTCCCGGTAAGGGTCCTCCACAGCTCAACATCTGTACCTCCACCCGCCTAATTACCCACAGCACCCCTGCCCAACCGCTTCCTAGTCTGTCACCAACTCAAAGCTCGCTGGAGAGAAGAAGGAAAAGGAGACTGTGAGAAGAGCTGCTGGTCTTCACTTTGCACTGTACTGTATTTTGTTTTTTCCCCAGTTGTATTTTCCCACTTGAGAGATAGTTGGTCCTACTGTTTGCCTGTGCTACACTTTGCGAAGTGAATAATTCTGCACTATTGTTTTTGTACCATTCACGTAGCAGTTCCCCCACTGATAATTAAATGTCTTCGTCACCTTTCGTATCGAAGCAGACGCTGGTTCAGTCGCGCGCTGTTCTCACACTTTACTTTTCTTATTTATCTTTTGATTTATTTATTTATTTACTTCATTCGCACCACTGTATCGATCCGAAGGCAGAGAACAATTAGGTCCTTTTTCGGGCTAATTCCTCAGTCTTCACTTATTTTTATCATTAAATGAGAAATTTGCCATGCTTTGTGTAAGTTTTGATGGGAGCCATCAGTTTGGAGTTGCTTGTGCCATTGATTTGATTAAGGGCATTACGCATTGTCTAATGAGTTTTACACATGGCTGAGTGGTGAATAATCACCCAGTGATTTCTGACCCAGAACTCTTCTTCACACCCCTCCTCCCCTCATTTCTCTCACTTTCTCCCTTTCTCACTTTCTCGGAGCAGAGGACAGAGGACTTGGTAGTTCACAGAAGAGGTAAAGGAAATCAATTGAGGCCGTGATTTGAAGAGGTTTTTTTTTTTCTTTCTTTCTTTCTCCCCCTCCCTCCACCCCCTTCCTCTCAAGTCAAATTGATTCCTTTGCTTGTTTTGCTTTAATATTCATTTTAGCTAAGTGTTTGGTAAATGTGTGGAGAATATGAATATTAGGTGTCAAGCCTCTTTGCATGAGATCGGTTTTGAAAACTATAAATTTCACCCGGCTGAAAATTGTCTGGCAATTAAAGCGTATTGTGTGTAATAAGCGGTGTCTCTATCGGGTGTTTAGCTTTATCGAGCCTGTCTGGAGATGGAACTCATACCTGCTGCTCTGTGAATTGCAGCACATAAAAGATGGACTGAATATGTTCCCGGGGAATATTGCCCTCTCCAAAAGACCAATCCGTCTTGCTTAGGGAGGCAATCTTAGGTACGGTAGATAAACTAATATTTGTGTATAACCTCAGTCAGACAATACAAATGATCGGATGATTTTTCATCTCCTTATGCATACAGGGAAATATGAAAAATTGAGGTTTAGGAATATTTGCAGGGTCTGCGAGGCGGCTGGCTGGGCCGCTGAGTGCCCTGGGCCACGCTCTTCACCAACGACTGCAGAGTGAAGAGTGATGAGAATATTATACCCGTCTGTTTCCCGTCACTCCCCATCCTCCCCTCCCACCTTCTTCATTCTCTCCTCTCACCACACTAATTCATATGGCCACAAGATGGAGAGAGAGGGAGCGAGCGAGGTGAAATGAGAGATAGAGCAGTGCGCGAGGCCGCCCCCTCTGGCTCGCCGTCTTTGACTTTCGCCGTCTGTCAACCGTCCATGATTGACAATTGCGCTGACAGAAATCCTGCGGTCCTCATGCTCCTCTTTATTGTTCCGCCCACCCTAAACCAACACCCCTGCCACCGCTGCCAACTTCTACCACAGACGCAAGCTCTCTCTTTTCACCCTCTGGCCCCCGGCTTTCGCACCGCTAAAAACTTCTTATTGGGTTAATCTGCTGGTGTTACTGGGCCAAACAATTCATCACATTGGGGAGCTGGTGGGCAGATGGGGGCACAGAGTCGCTCCGAGTGCCGAAGTTTTATCAGACCGAAACTCGTGTTTGTGGAAGCTGAGAGAAGATACCGGAAAGGCTGCAGAACTAATACTCCGTCTGTGGGAGAGATATCGTAAAATAAAATCACCACGTACAAAAACACTCAAACGCTCAAACTAAACTTTGCTTCATGGAGCATGTATGGTAGATTTAATGTACACTCACTTGCCAAAACATTAGACACATTAGTGAATACCAATGCATTCCTGCGCTAAACCCCCCGTCATGACTGCTCTAGTGTTCAGTTTATGTTTAAACAGATGATTCAGCTGCGTGATCATTTTGGAGGATGTTGTTTGTGGTGCCGCTAAACGGGATTTAATTAAACACAGAAGTGTTTCTGTTATTTAGCCGAGCCCACTGACGAAAATGGGGTTGTCAAAATAACAGAAGCTTGTTGGTGCAACACAATGCAGTTCAATAGTACGACAAACCGCAGCCTCAAAAATGAAAACACAGTTGAATCAACAGCCCTCTGTTATTTTTAACTAATAACGAATACCATAACCATCACGATGACAAGATTTAGTGTGGGATTGTTGTGTTAGAATGCATTCTTTTTCACAAGTGTACCTAATGAACTGGCAAGTGAGTGTGTAAGATGCACAATTAACAACCAGCTTCACTTTACACAAGTCTTTTTTTTTTTTATAGTATGCAGCCCTTGGGAGCACGGCTCAGTGTGTTTTCTACAAGTGTCAGTCAAGCAAAGGGCATGTTTCGTTATGAGACAGAGTGCATTTGGTTCCCTTCAAATATAACAGCCCTGTGTCCCTCTCTGTAGTTTTCCTTGCCTTGGAAAAACTGCTGAATCCCAAAGAATCCAGCCGTCAAGTGCAATTCCCCTCACCACTACTCCTTGACATGGAGATGGTGACATTTACCCCCACGCTTCCCTCTCCTCCTCCTCAGGTTTGGGAGTTTTTATTTTTAGTTTATTGCGTTGCCTCACGCCAAAGCCTCCATGTTTTCCCTTGAAAACCTTTCTGTTTGCTCTCTATATTTCTGCATTATTTGCCTGTGCCCTCTGCTTTTCAATATGTCTTTTTTTTTTCCTCCCCCCTTTTATTTCATTTTCTCCCACCCTGCCGCCGTATCCCTCTCCCACACTCTTTCCCTTTATTTTAGCTTTACTGCGGTGGAGAACTTCTCCCCTCCCCTGTTTGTGATAAATCAGAGGGTGTGAGCGGCGGCACCCGGTCGGAGGCATCAGTCGTGGGGATGATGAGATAAGCGGCGCTCATCTCGCGGCCCTGTATGGAGATTTATTGGGCTGGGATAAGCAACAAGCTAGCCATCACTCTCAGCCAAATAGACTCCCCGCCTGCATGTGTTTATTCTTATTGCACTGCCACGACCACTGCCACTGTCAGGGGTGGAGTAGCCCCCGGAGGCCTGCTCTGTAGCTGAGGAAGCCTAGCCCTGCTCTCTGGATCATTACCTTCTATTAGATCAAGAAAACAAGGCTCCACACTGGGGCTCTGAGTGACACTGATGGCCCAATTTTTCTCTATCTCTGAGGACCACATAGGCATATATAAAATAAGGTTATAGAATATATTGGCTCATCACATCCGAACCGCAACGCTGTTGTCTTCTCATTTTTTGAATTTCCAGGCCCTTCTTTTGGCACATAGAAGAAATGTCCTAATTACTCATCCACCGGCCACAGACAAGAGTGTTTTTCTTTCAGTGATGGGGTCACAAATGTCATGGGGGGCGTTTAGGGGAAACGTAAGGTTTAAATAGATATACACGTTGACTTTGTCAAAGATACATGTGTGATGTTTTTGGACAGAAATTGAAAGTAACATATGGGCTAGTATTCCACATTACTCCCAGTATTTAAATCCTAATCATCTTTCCAAAGAAAAGATAAATTCATACCCAATTTAATTCACCCACACTGAATTAATCATTAGCAAACAATATAACTCATTCTCATATTTCACCATAGACTGTTGCTCACATATTGCAGTTAAATTTATGCACACATGCTCAGTCGTACACGTATGGACCCTGTTTCGGTGAACCCGGTGAATGTTCTCACATTTTAAATGTTGCAGAAGTGCTGAAAGAGCCCCATGTCAGCCACTTATTTCACACCCAGGAGACTCCTTAATATGGTTATTCTGTTATGGCTACGTGTTGCCGCAGTGGCCACTGTTCAGACAAAGTTGCGTTGTCTCACTTTAACTCCAGCTGCTGATGACAGCATTAATTTCAGGCGACCAGAAGTCTAACACATTAACCGTTGCCCGGCCGGTGTCAGAGAGCTGCAGGCCAGGATGTGCACATCAAGCGTCTGCTCCTCCCTCCTCTTTTCCCCTCGATGCCACAAAAACATACACTCCACTCACCCAACAAGTTCTCCACAAATTGCTTTTACCCTCCTCACCCCTTGAGTGTACACACGAACGCACACATACTCACACAAACTTAGGCCCGGGCAGGGGTAGTGGGGGTTAGTTTTTCAGCACTCAGGTTATATTTAATCATGGCTGGCGGATGAGGAGGCTTTTCTCTTTATGAAAGGTATTAGAGCGGCACTGTGTTTTCACTCAGCTTTACACTCTGCCCCCATGCTTTTCTTCCCCTGACCTCTGTTACCATGTGCCAGGGAAGAATTTGATAAAGTGACACCGGGCTCCCACTATCTCTTCCTCCCTCTCCCATCTCCCATCTCTGTCTCAGATTCTAATAGTGCGTCTGGCAGGTCTGGACTGCCTCTCATCTCATCAGTGGGGTCACACCTTTGGGCTGCCCTCGCTCTCCCTCCACCAGCACTTGCCTTGTCATTTATTTTGCTGCTGAAACGGCCAGCGAACCGGCAGGTCTGATTCAATCTCCGACATCCTCGGGCTGATGTACTGGACAGAGCCTCCTCCGATAGCGCTCGGCGGAATGAAGCGGGGGCAGGGTTTTACAGCAGGAACATCAGGCCCTTGTGTCTCGCAACTTTCTGCTCTCTGCTCATCCTTTGCTCTTTCCTCACTAACCTAAGCCTTCGGGGAGGATTTCCTTCCGCCATTCGTTGTTAAAGTACACTTTCGTTAGCCAAGGAATTGCACTCTGACAGAATACTCTAGCATTCAACTTTCCCTTTGCATCCTTATGTGACTTACCCCAACCCTAGTTGATCTGTACTACTTCTATTTAAGGCCCCCATTCTCTTTGATCTAACTAAAGTTACAGAGGAAAGTGAGAAGCATTGGGAAAGCTCCAGTAGGGGGGTTTACATGCCCTTTCAACACTTTGAGAAGCAGAGGATGCTCTCCATTCTGCTTCATGTTGCACCCGGGGACTCTCCCCACTTCACTAGCATGCATCAGCAGACACTTGGTCATTAGGTAGATTGACAGTGATTGTCTGGCCTGCAGAGCTGAGGCAGCCTTTGCTCTGCTCAGATGCCTGCTTTGAAATGCACACGTATAGATTTTGTGTGGGTGAACAGAATTAACAGAAAATGTTACAAGCGAAGGTAATCGATAATGTGTGAAAGATGCGGCGGACAGCGTGGAAATCACATTTTGGACAGGTTGCTACTCCATAATTGATCGGGTGTATCTTTAAGCGGCTACAGTTTTTTTTTTTTGTTGTTGTTGTTTTTTTTACTTAAAGCTGATGGTCAGTGCCTCAGTACCGCTTGTACCTCGAACAGCTCGGAGAGGTTAAAGGTGCACTGTAAAAAAACAATGTTATTCCCAAAGAGTGGGGGATTTTTCTGCCTTACACAACTAGGCTTGTTGTTGTTTTCTTTTCAGTCTCTCATATTTTCTCTTATTTTGAGAGAGCTAGGAGACTGATTTCCTTTTTGGCGGAGTGTGTGAGTCGGGCATGTTGAACAAAATGCTCCAGCATCTTGTATCTCTCCTGTTAGATGCTGGTGCTGGAGTATAGTCATTATTTGACCTGCAGGAAGTCAGTGAATCAGATTGAACTGTATCTGACTCCCACCATATTTCTGCCTCTTTGTGTTTTTATATGAGTCTCTCTCTGTTTGCACATTCATGAACAACAAGAATCTTCAGGAGGCTGGGCCTGTCTTCTATTATTCATCAGTGGTAATGACGGAGGGGAGCTGGCAGGATTGTGGACTTATTGATCCTTATCCTCTGGTTTCGTGCCTCACCTCCTGTGGGGGGTGGAGAAAGGGAGGTGGGCTCAGTCCAGATACATACTTCCTCTCTTGAGTTTCGGTGACATGCTCAGACTCACGTTTGTCCTTTCTGGCACTGGACATCAGTGTTTTATTGTTCTGGATTGCCATGGATTGTAGTGTCATGTACGGTGTCATCTGTTATTACCAAATATCTGCCTCTGTTGCTGTCTATTTTTTCATTTTGTATTTTTGTATACACTGTGTTCTGTGGGTTACAATTTATAACCCTCACTCCAAAATGATTTGGTTTTTAAACCTGAAAGTTTTGCATTTTGGAGATGGTGCCTTACCATGTCTTTGCTATTTTACATTCAGATTCCTAGTGTTTTCCCTATAAATGATGCATTTTGGAAACTGTACTGTGTAAAATGTTTTATAAGGATGTGTAAAGTCCATTAGGCAATTGCCCTCTTCTGGCCTGTTGACCATGCAGTATATTCGAGCCTTTCGGAGGCCTCCTGTTTGCTCTCTGCGCCTAGGTGTACCGCTTTCTGTGCCTATGTATCCCCTCACACCAACCATTTTACTGCCTTGGTGCACAAATGCAAGTAGGCTAAATTAGGCCAGCCCCTTTTTAATACCGCAGAGAGGGGAGAAGCAGCCATTATGAATTATCCTTAATTACAGCCATTTCCTAAACTAATAAAGCTGCTAAATCTTTACTGCAAAGGTTAGTTTACCCAGCATGCATAAAAACCACTGCATGTGTGCAGATCCATGCCCGCGTGTGTGCATGTGTGTGTGAGCGTGCACACGTAAGTGTGCATGCATTCAAGCGTACATGCTGGTGATTGGAGTGTGTAAAGTGGGTGTGTGTGTGTGTGTGGGCGCAGGAGAGCTGGCTGGCTGGCTGGCAGCACCCATAGTCCCATTAATTTCACGTGGGCTCCCTATCACCAGCCACAGATGCCTATAGACACGTAAATGAGTCTCCTGCGAGCGGTGGGCCGCCTCAGCCAGCCAGCTCGGGCCTAATGGTCTGGAAAGCCAGCGTATGTGACGGCAGGAGATGAGGGCCTTATTTACACTGGCAGACATTAGTGGATGGACGCTGATTCACTGATTAACACGTCAGCCTCCCTCACGTCCTCCCCCCTCATGCCTCCAGCAGTTCTCGTCATCTCTTCCTTCAAACCTGTGCAGTCGCAGCTACACACAAATACAAATACACGCAAAAATCCTTTCCTAGCTTTCCTCCTCGTCCTCTTGTTTTCTTGCTTTTATTCTCATCTCTTGCTTTGCTACTCCATTCACATGCCCACACCAACAGACAGACAATATATACACTAAAAGACACACACACACACCCTCACATACACAATATCCACTGTTGGAAATGCATTGTGGCAGGCTGCTGAGAAGGAGGAAGCCATCTGTGAATGATAGCTCCTGTGGAAAGATAATGTTTCTCATGCAGCGCCAAGTGAGGCGCTGATGGAGGAAGATGACTTTTTGAATGGTTAAGTGGGTAAACGTTAGATCATGGCCGCAGCGCTCCCATTCGCCTCGCCCACCATCAATCCCTCCTTCTCTCCTTTCGTCTCTCCCTTTGCTCTGCCTTCCTCTCTTTTCCCGTCTACTAGATTGTTTATTGAAAAGGCACGAGGAGGCCGCCGATAAGAGAGGCAAGGCTAATGCTGTGATTTGTGTCAGTCACGGCGTACAATTTGTTACAATCGCGACACTTATCACAATATAATATGTTTATTCTGGTCAATTAAGTAGCGCAGGAAGGCTCCTGCATTTGAAGTGTCACATGCAAGATGGGACGGGGTGAGGGCGATCAAAGGAAATGGAACTAATCCAATTGTACAGCATCTCACGCTGCTGCCACCTCCATAGCCATTGCCGTCTCCAGTGAGCCTATAAACTGATGCATTTTGGGAGAAGTAAGACACATTAGGACAGGTTTATAGCTACAAAGATGGCCTGGTGCTGTTCTGTTCTGCGCACATGTGTATGCAAGGACAGATGCAGACAATTATTGCATATTTATCAAGCCAGTCTGTTTATTTTATAAATTCTAGGCTTCACATATGAACACGAACACTTGATTACGTGCTGATGGGCTCATTTAGGTTTGTATTTAACATCAGCACTTAGAGACAGGGACACAGCACAATCACAACGTAATTGTGCTTAATATAATAATGCTGTTTAAACGCATTAAACATATTAAAATATATCTATACCCTCAAACACAGAGAAATACACACATATGAGCAATATAAGTGTAACTGAAATGTGAACAAAGTGTGCAAACTGCAACTACCGGTAATCCTACTATTGCAAAGGTCTGCAGTTACATTCACCCACAAACACGTTAACAAGCATCTTTGATTAGCTGTTTGCGCTGCTTTTTGGAAATGCACGCACATACAAACATTTTTATTTATTTTTTTTCCTATGTCTGCACAGCTGCATGCACACATGAACACACCTGGACATGCCGTGGCCTGGTCCAGCGTTTATCCCAAAAGAGTCAGAGTATACATAAAAACAGGCCAGGCAGTAGAAGCAGACTGTGTAGCAGAGCAGTGCTTCCATCGATCTGAGAGGGTTCATTAGGTAAGTGCTGACATCACAGATTGATGTCTCTTTAAACCAGTGCCTGCCGAGGAGCTGACAAGGAAAATCAGCACTATTGACTCTCTTAGTGGTGTGTGGTTGTGTGTGGGTGTGTGTGCGCGCGGCGGTGCAACATCTCAGCGTTGGTGAACATGCGTGCTTACACATGTGAGCACATCATCGACAGTGTGCACATGTGTGCCAATAAAATGAACATGCAGTGGCGTTTGGCACAGGTGTGTCTCTTTGTGCGTGCGTGCGGCATGTGTGTGTTTGCGTTTCCCTCGGCGCCACGCTAAATACCCTTGTCTTTGACGGGCTCCTTGGGTGTAGGTGTTCACTAATGTCTCTAGTTATACACTCAGCCATGCGGCTAAGGATCCTGTCAGCCCGTTTCTGCCTTTGCGCCACCATCCATCCATATGCTATCATCGAGGAGGGATGAGGTGGAGTGGAAAATAGAGATGAAGAGTGACGGAAAGAACATAGAGGTGGAGGGACGCCACCTCATCTATATTTCATTGGTGCATTAAGGAACTCTGTTTTGTAATTATGTTGTGCAAGTTTCTGACTAATTTCCAACCCAGAGAGAACCTTAGCACGAGGCTGCTCACATTTCACATGAGGCCTTAGAGCTATTTCTTTCAAGTTTGGGTTTTTTAAACCCAACGAACTAAAAGTTGTCTCTGTGTCTGACCCGAGTCCCCTCACCCTGTGGTTGTCGATTGATTTGAGATGTCGTTTGTATCTGATGTGTTTCTCTAATTAAGATCAGGGGAGAATCGTTGGCATTGAGCGGCTCCACACGCCCATCGATCGGAGTGGGGAGGGAGTCCATGTTTGTGAGGATAGTGCGGACACAAGTGACGTGAATCAGACTGGTGGGTATAGCTAGAGCCACAGAGACACCAGAGCAAGTGAGATGGTTCACAGCAGCCCTGTTGTTTTTCCTGGGTCAAATTTGTTTCTTATCATGTTGTGGGATAGGTGAATTGCTGACTAAGCAGAGAGAGTTGCCTTTACTTTTGCAAATGCAGCGTGACCTTCTAATTATAGCATCAAACTGTTATTTCACTTTCCTGTTTTCCTGCTGCAAGTCATAAGTGTCTTTCATACCTGCTGATTTGCAACTGTTCTCATCCATCAATGCTTTGTAATACATTTTAATAGGGGCACTGACAAGTGAAGATCAACGACTCACACTCAACAGTCTTAAACTCTGGCGATAATACAATAAGAATGATCTTCTCTAAACAACCCGGTGCCACATCTTGTTGCTTTAAATGGGCAATTGATCTGTGCATTTGGAACATAAACACTGTGTCTTCACGTCCAGTTGAAATGCCTTTAACTGATCTATAGTCTCAGAGAAGCAAAGGGGAATTGATTTATCTGGCTTTAATAGTATCAATACCCAAGATGGTGTATTTTCACAAATAAGAAGAAGAAAAAAAAAAGTAAAACAGTTTGGAAAGTTTTGCCTGTACTTTCTTTTATCCTGAGCTGAGCATAATGCAAAGTAAGCATTGGGATTGAGAAATGTGCAGAACTGAAGGCACGAATCCCTTCCAGGCCGCCACCACCGGAGGCACATCGCTATTGGCTGCCTCCAGGAGATTAAAGAGAATAATTGCCAGCTGATTGGCTGTTTAATTTTTCATGCACCTTTGATGCACAGGGTGTTTGTATTACCTTTATCAGCAGGCATAATAATAGACTTTCACTCACTTAAGTAAAGCAGGCTTTTTCACAGAGGAGAGGAGCTCCTATTTTTCTTCTCTGCAAAAAAAAGGACCACAGTGGAGTGTCAGTGTCTTTTCAGTACAAACGGATGCACGTTGAAGCATTGGTCTATACAGCTGATAGAGTTTTGGCAATATTTAAAACGTTTATAGATTAAACTCTTCAGTAAATTTAAATTTAAACCAAAGGCAACAAAATAACAGAAGCCTTTATGCCGAAAATAAATTCTTACACTGTAGTATTGTGCTGTAATAGTATTGTGTGATAGAGCATTTCCAGTCAGGTGCTGGTTATTATAGAACTATAGCATTTTGGTGGTGTATGTATTTGAATTAACGGATGTTTTACCTGCACATTTTTTTAATTTCCAATTTGGCAAATCCTCTGTTCTCCACTCTGTCACATACCGTGTTTTACGAGCTCTTTGAAAGCAGTATGAGAGCAGTTGTTGCAGTTCCTCCCTGATCAGGAACAGCTGCAGTTGACAGTCCCATGTTCATACCTCTGCCTGGTGACACTAATCTCTTCCTGTAGGTGACCTACCTCCTCGTTCCCAATCTGTCGGTGTGTGTGTGTGTAGGTGTGTGTGTGTGTGCGTTGCTTGATGGTTGCAGCGGATGTCTCCTCTGCGGTTCCGCTTCGGAGGTCCAGGAACGGTGAGCTTCTCATGGTTGTCACTTTGAGGTGGGAGAGCAATCATTTCCTTGGACAACAGTCCCATCCTCATCCCTGCTTCCCGCCTGCTCGGATTAGTTCCTCTCGCTGAGGAAAATTTGCATCCAAAATATTTTCTCCTAATTTATTTTTTTTTCACTATATTTCCGGTTTTATTTTCTTTACATTGTCCTCCACGTGCGTCTCTTTTTTCTCTGCCCTTGTCTGTTTCCTCGTTTTCCCCCAGACCCTGTAGAGCATTTTATTACAATTGTCAGAAAGAGTAACAATTCTATTGTGGGGTGATTACAACAGGGTGTTTTACCCACAGATCACCAGAGCAATTAAAATCTGTAAATAAAGCTACCCATGATGCCTCAGTCCAAACAATGGGGTCCCGTAGGAAGTGTTTGTTTGAAGGAGAACTGTGGAAGAGAGAGTTTCTCTCCCTTTGACTCTGTCTCGGTCTCTCTCCCTCATTAATTAGGAGATGCTCCTTCAACCCGACACGGTTGTGTCGATGGGCAGCTTTGCGCAATCAGAGTGACACATATTTCAGACACGAGATGAAGTTGTTTACTTTTGTGTAAGACCTCGCATTACGCCACCGCACTTTGTTTTTGCAACATGACAGATATAATGCAGGCCTAATTGTGCCGCCTGTTTAGAAGAGGAAATAGAGAGGCCTGTGTCAGCCACTGTGCAGAGGCGGACCAGTAGACTCACTTAATGTTGCACATGTAGTGCTGACACACATGCAAAGACAGATGTGAGGTAGTGCAATTTTGGTGGGAAAATCTGCAAAGTGGATTTTATTGGATCCCTTGATTGAACACTATCGAAGTAATTTGCCATACTAATTGGAAAAAAAAAATCTCAGTGTACTGATTGTGCTCTTTTTTAATGACCAAGGTCCCTTTACTCCTGGCTAGTCTTTTGGCTTGGATTTCTTCTAGTCACTTGGCTGTGTATCTCGTTTGTACCCTGGCATAACCAGAAGACAGTGCTGCCAGATAACCAAACAATGCTGCCAGATAATGTCATATTCCTTGAATGAGCGGCTTAATTGGGACTTAAGCTAACCATGAGAACAGAGGGCTACTTTAATTCTGGTTTGACCTCATAGCCTGGCTTGCAGGGTTAACTAACGGGTTCACAGCAGTGATCCAAGCACCCAAACTACTTCTTAATGTTTCTTTTTCTTTGTAGAGACAAAAGAGCTCTTTGTAGTTTTGTGGGAAGACATGTGGAACATGTCATGTATTTGGTGTCAGGATGTGCGTGTATCGCTTCCGCAACCACCCCCGTCCCACTTCATAAATTACTCACGACTGGAGTTTGGGCAGGTTGGAGCAAAGGAACCAGATAAATAGAAGGAGGGATCGTGGGAGTATTGCAGCTCAATGCGGCGTCGCGATGATGCCAGGCTCCACGGGCCTCACCAGAGGCTATATGCCTTACCAAGATCCTGTTTACAGTCAGCCAAAGAAGCTGCCAGCCACCCATTTCCATAACGCTGCCTGCGGTCCTCTGCGGAAACTAATTTCTCTGTGCCGGAGATGCACCACGATGCTGCCTGCTTAATACCTCTCTCACTTTGCATTCTCTGTCTTGTGTTTCTCTCTTTTGTTTCCATCTGTTTTCCTTCCATCTCATCTTTCCGTCACTCTTTATTTTTCTGTTTAGTTTTTCCCAATTTCCTTTTAAAGTTAGCTTTTTTTCTTCCCTCATTGACCTCTGCCTTCTGTCCTTTCCGGTTATTTCAAGTGAACGAATCTTATTAATATAGTATAAACGGTAATCGGATATATCCACATAAGCACTATGTAAATAGGTCAATATATAAGTTGCTTTCACTGTAGGATAGTAGGTATTTTATATTTTAATGTGTGTGGAGGCTTTGACAGCTTGTTCTCCACCTATCCACAGGGATGGTGGGATTGTGTGTATTCATCATGTTTCATAGACAGGCATGTCTTTCTACATACGTTTATTTAAATTTACAGTATATATTTCTTATATAAGTGCAAATGTTTATTTAATGTGTTTTTGCTGTGAGGGTGATGACTATTTTAAATCCACTGCATTGTTTTCTTGGTGTGCCGTGTCCACTCCGCTGTGTATTTGAGGTCATGTTTCTACACTCAGACACATCTCTGCGTGAGCTTGCCATCTTCAGCTTTTCCCCTTGTTCTTTTCTGTCATATGTTTGTGCAGATTTTTTTTTTTTTTTTCGGCTTCAGCCACTTGTGTAGTTGCCATGTTCCTGTGCCTGTACATCAGTGAGCATCTGCTCTTTCAACAAGGTCCCTATGGCCTCAAATGTCAGACCAAGCAGCTGCCAGACAAGTGCATTGTGCAGCAGGCTTGTGTTTTGCCTCCTCCCATCCCTCCACTTCTTGTTCTGTGATGTTAACTGTGATTGAAAGTAAGCAGGCAGCAGGCAAGTGGAGGAGGGATGAGGAGAAAGGTCTCTGCTTTTTAGAGAATTGCGTTCTCGCAGTTTCCCGTAGACGAGCGCTGCTTTTACTTTTGCTCAGGGCCGGGCTGTTCTCCCGGGCTTTTGGCCAGGTGGGGGTGGCGGGTGGCGTGGGTGTTCTTGTTGTGCATTAAGTACAGCTTCCTTTGCCCTCTTGTGTAACAGACCAATGCAATGGGAAGCCATTTGTAGGCTGGCCATACTGGGCTCCATGTACTATGGGGTATCAGGGGACAAATAGTGTGTGCACATGCATCTTGTGTGTGTATGTACATGCACATGTTTGAATTTGCTTGTATATGCTCTTTTATGCCTTATATGCGTCTGCACTTGCATTGTTACATTTCTGACAATGCGGATTCCATGTTGCATTTTATAGTATAAGATGCCTGTTTCAGAGGATATGTAGGCTTGTTGCATGCATGTCTCTGAATGTGGGCAAGTAGTTGCAGGATGGGAGCACTGAAGCAGAAGAGATGGAGAGTGAAAAGACAGGCAGGTACCCCCCAGGAGGGGCCTGGGGGGCAGCAGGCCAGGGGTAGCCCCTCTGGCTCCCTCCCAGCATACGCTGCTCTGCTCTCAGACACTGCTATTGATTTGTCCAGCAGATAAGACCACAGGTTAGCTGCTCTGCTAAGTACTGCTCTTTTCACCTCCCTTTGCCTGCAAACAAAGGCTGGACACCATTTCCATTTGATGTCAGGTGACATTGTAGTTGTACTTTTTCTTGCCGCACCACTCATCCCAAAAAATTTTTCACTCCCAGCCATAAAACATGTATGAACCATCAGGGGGCACTCTGAGACTCAGTCTCATCCCATAAACGACCCAACCCAAACCTGGCATACTTCTCCATTGTCTTCTCCTGAGGCTGTAGGAAGCCATGAGTTCACAGCTGTGGCAGGTCTACAAGCTGTGAGAAAAGGCACTTTAGTTGTCAATCAATCCTCCGCCTTCATCTCAGGATCCCAGAAAGTAGAAATTCTGTGTTAATTCAAGCCTAAAGTAGATGAGTCCAAACAGCAGCTTGAAATTGCACCTGTACTTTGCTCTATGTGATCAACCTGTGCAGCGAAGTGTAAAGTTGGAACCTGACAGATGTAGATGGAAGCCACGGCAACTCTTGATCAGCTTAAGACAGTTCACCTCATTGCCGAACTCTCATGTGATCGGAAGTCAGTCAGCAGCACCTCAGTGCTCGCTGACAGATGGATGAATCGAGCCTTCAAAGGGCTTCATCGGTGACACATTAACATGAGCCGAGCTTCCTGGAGGACTCTGAATACTGAGCTGTCACAGGTGGCAGATGAGATAAAGCTAGTATGCTGCTCTGCTTGTTTCGTAACATAACCTAACTTACGTTGAGAAGAAAATTGGCACCTGCTTGACATCAATTAAAAAGCAGTTTCTGAGATGTGAGGGAGGGTTGTTGTAACAAGTCTTGTATTTTTAATTAAAACAGCGTCCTCTGAGTCATCGTTTGCTTTTCATCTGTCCGAAATCAGAACAGGTGTGACGGTAAAACAATGAACAGTGACGAAAGGGAACACCGCAAGGGTGTGGGTGTGATCCAACTTCCCACGCTGTAATTGCTAGTATGTCCTTACAAGACACTGCAACATGCTTTATCATTGTTAATCAGAAAACTGCAGTGTTGTACAGCTCGTCATGCTGTTTGTTTTTTCTTCTTGCGAATAGTTGCGTGTCATTTTTCATGGCAGAGAGCCAGACCTGTTAATGTGTATAAAACTGGTTCTCTTGCATGAGAAATGGGGGCTATTAGCAATGTCAGCCGTACGAAACAAAATGTTTTCCAAACAGAGGGCTACTTGCCAGGTTTGACTGAAGACAAGATATTAATAGTTTTGAATGGTCATGTTTTAGAGTACTTTAGAGAAGTTTTTCACAACTTCATAAGTGCAATGTTCAAAAAATGCAGTTTAAAATCAAATTTTTGTTGAAATTTGAGTCATCGGTAGGTAAACAAAGGAGCGTTTCCTTTCACATGAAATACAGAAGAAAAGGCACTGATGTCGAAAACTGGTTCCAACTAATGTGATAATTATAATTAGTTAAGGGTTATTGCCAAGTACTGTTAAATACATGTAACCTGGTATGATGCTTATTCATGAAGTGTCAATCCTGTCTACCTCCTGTTCAGAGATTGATTGATAGATTAATCTGTGGAGGAACTGCCAGCTGCATAATTAAATATAGAAGAATCTGTTGACTTGCCCACAAAGAACTCCTGACACAGTTCAACCTTCCACCTCATGCCGTGCTCCAAGGCACTCTGAGCTGTAGCTGTTTTGCTAGCCACCAATACCACTTACCTGCAACATGAATTGGGAGGACAGGGACTAATTGCAGGGACAAATGTTCCCGACTGCGGGGTTTTGCAGTTGTCTGGGCCTGGTCCAGGCCCTGTTTATCTCAACCTCTGTTGGCAGTCACACACACACACACACACACCACACACGCTATGCTCTGATTTAACCAGAGGCAAAGCCCCCTCCAACCCCCACTCTCTCATCAAAGATTCATAAAGGCAAGGTTCTCAATGATTTTCTGTCTCTTCCCGTATTCACAGCTTGTTGTCCTCACCCTCCCTGTCTCCTGCCAGTCGAGACAGCGGAAGTCATCCGGAATTATGGCTGTAGTGGCCGTTGGCTCCCAGTGTGTCTGTTTGTATGTTGGTGTGTGTTTGTGCTGCGTGTAGCCTTTAGGTGGAGACACAGGGGTAGCACATGGGCAACAGGGCAAGGGGACAAATGGACAATGACATGTCGATGTCGTTCTGAAAATGTTAGGAGGCCCCCGTGCAGGGACATGAGTTAGACCCCACCTTCTCCTCTCTTCCCCTCATGCACTCCTTCCGCTGTTCTTTGTCTTCCTCCCCAACCCCTGAGCCCTCTGCATCGTGGCAGCTTCCACACTAGATCTAAAACTAGCTCAATCAGAGCCCCAGTCAGCAGGCCCAGGGCACACCATCTGTAACCCTCCGAGTCCTTCCGTGCATGTGTGTGCCTATGTCAGTGAGTGTTTACCTCCTTATTTATGTGTGTGTCCATTTGCGTGCTAACTTAGAATCAACGGTGTGTGTGTGTGTGTCTGTGAGTGTCTGCAAACCCAAACCACCGTGCCTCAGCCTGTTAGTCTTGCTACTTACCAGGCTTAGCCAGATGAGGGCCACTCAGCCCGGATCTAATTCCTTCGACTCTGGCAGCACTTCACTCCTGGCTCTTTTTGCCTCTCAAGTGTGCATCTGTGACCTTGGCTGACATCAGAGGGGGTTAAACTGTGGACTTGGAGATGCGGCCGCAATGATTGAGTTGTAAGCTACTTCTTGGATCACGGCTTCCTCACAGCCATCTGGGCTTCTGTGGGGCTCAGAAAGAGGTTATCCCTCTCTTACTCCCCACAGCTGACCCTGGATCAGCTGTAACGGCAGAGAATTTAGTAAGAAGCATCCTCACTGGGATAGGTAGTGCAGAGTGGGGATGTATGTGGATTGGAAAATCACTGAGAGGAAACTAATAAAGGGAGTCGATCTCTATTACCACTTCAGTTGTAATCCCTCTGTTTTTATTATGCTGAGCTCTGCTTGTGGCTTTTGTTTTATTGTTGTCTTTGCGACTGACATTCTAAGCCTGTGACATGTCTATACTTAACTCATATCATTATCAACATTGCAAAGGTATGGGTCCTATGAAAACAGTCCTTGGTTATACAACTACAAACAGAAAGCTATTATGTACATAGACCACAAAGAACTTCCTTTTTCAACACCTAGAACATTTTTCAATGAGTAATTTGCTCCCACACCTAAAACACACGCACCAGCTCATCTGCATAGTCAGGTACTTACATACTCACACCCACACACGCCATTATACTGTGTTCCCTGGCTCACTGTGTGAACCCTTTGCATCCTGTTCGGTGCAGTGCCTCGGGGCCTAGCCTGGCTGCTCTTCCAAACAAATTGCTGGCTGTTCACAACGCTTTAAATGCTGAGGCCCTTTAATTACACTATTTACTTAATAGGGTGAAACAAAACTCGTGTTCACGCAGCGGGAGTACCAGGTGATGCAGAAGTTCAAACACCTGGCGGAGAGCGCTCCTCTGGCATGGACGCACGACGTACACATGTGTTCACGTGCACGCACACACACGCTCATGTGCTGCACATGCTATAGTCTCCTCTCATGCTTTGCTCGGTTTGGGACTTTTTCTTTCGGCGGTTTACTGGGGGAACAAAAGGCATCTGGGAAAGTGAGTCAGTCAGTCAGTATTCTCAGCCTGACATGTTTCAGAATTCATCCTGTACTGTAAACACAGTGAGTAATGTCAGTTTTTGTTGTTGACTTATTGCAGATGCTCCTGTGGGAATGTGAACATCAACTCCTCCTGTGTGCCACTCCTTTGTTTGTCCATTCAAATGTTAACAAAAAAAAATTAGACTGAATGGCCGAAGTCTTGCTAAAAGACTCACTTAACAGGCTGATATAATTATTTAATATATAAATGCTAATATTTGCAGTATTAAATACTATGTGTATTAAGAGTTTAGCGTCAGTTTTTACAAGAATGTCTTGTTGATGGTCATATTATAGCCTACACCTGGGCCTGTCCAATTTATGTACTATGAGATTTACGACCGCTTCAGTGAGGCATGTTTACTATCACAGGTTCACTGGGCGTTTTATGTCATCTCGTCATGACAAGCAGTGTCAACAGTGAGGTGTGCAATTTGAACAAAACGTCTTATTTATTTAAAGATGATTCCTGCTCTTGAAGAGTTGCTCGTTTCTTCCCATGGTTTGTTCAAAGGGAACAGCAAATTCGCTGTCTCCCCTCGTCTTGTCAGGCAGTTTAATATACACATTTCTGAAACCCAATATCTGTTGTGCAACAGTTTAAAGCTTCTGTCTCAGAGTTTTGCTTTACACAGAGGCTTCAGAACTTAACACCACATACCCTGGAGCTTCGAAGATGACTTGTAACTAGGCAATTTATGTTACAATAGACTATAATTAGCTGGGCTAGCTTGACCCCCCTATTGTCACCTGAAGACAGGTGGGAATTGTGCCTACGTTGGATCGACCTTATCACGTGACCGGGGTCAGGTGTCGTCCAATGGCTCGGCTGTATGGCTGTTGAGGCAAGCCTCATCCATCACCAGCTTTATTGCACCATTCAGGTGATGCCCACAAGGCACTAACACTTGGCCAGAAGGGGAGGGAGCACGCGAAACAGGGGAGGGATAAGGGTTAAAAATGATCGTTTTACAAGATCACTCTCAGCACAACAAGTTTTCACAGCAACGGTATGCCACTGCCCTGGAAAACTGAGAGTTAGTGCTCCCAACGCCACATTAACCGTCTTCCTGATTCCCTAACAGCAGATTTACGGCCTTCCAACGCCGAGCTGTGAAAAAGTGCAATCACTCGCAGGCTCGTAACCTCTTTACCCTCGCCACTAAGTCCCCTTATTGCTCCATTCTCTCTCCTGGGCTTTATAAATAAACAGCGTCATCAGGAAAAACTTTGTGTGTCTCCTCAGAACCAACTCTAATTAGGTTTGCCTGTATTTATAAAAATGTTTCACTCTGGTATTTGGCCACGTGTGGCTTATTTGGGATGCTGACTTGAACCGGGGCGGCGGCCCCTGTTTAATGTTACCCTTGGGGTGTTACTTACAAGGCTCAGAGTAAACTCCTTTTTTTTTTTTGGTTTGTTTTTATTTCAGTTTTTCTCAAAATCTTCTGCTTCTGTGGAGCAAACCTGTAGCCTGGCACAGGTGGCTAGTAGGCCAAAAGCCGCAGCCTAGCTCATTCCTCCCCAGGCAGCCTGGAGCACACACTCACACATTACTCTCTCAAGTGCACACACACTTATACTCTGTCTGACTCTCTGTAAGACACAGACACACAAACTTGCTTAGACCCAGAGCCTTAGGGGGCGATCTATCTCTTCATTTCTCCACCCCTTGTCGGAAGAGTAAACGGCCAGAAGGAGCCTATCTGTTTGTCCTTTTCCTGCCTCTTTTTTGTTTTTTATTGGAACCTGATTGCATTTGAACAATAGTTGTCTGCTCGTAAATTTTGCGCCTGTGTTGACATTAGGCCACATTCCATCCCATAGCCCGAGGAGGAGAAGGAGCAGGCCGGGGTGTTCGGTAATTTGTTACGCTGTTAAGCACCTAATGGACGTCCACCTGGTTTTTGAGAGCAGTAGCTGTAGTTCAGGGGCTTGCCTCCTTTGCACTTCCAGACTGCAATAGTGTTTTATTGCTTCCAATTATGAAGGCTGTTTAGAGGCTACCTCGCTTTGTGTGTGTTTTTCTGTTACATCTGGTTCACCCTGCTCTAGACGGGGCAGCCAGCCAGGCCACATCAAACGCCTAGGGTGTGAAGCAGGCAGAAACGGTGCAGGTACAACGAAACTTCTCAGTTTCTGCCGTAGACTCCAAATAACACTACCAACAGTACACAGACACGTTGCAGACTCCTGGTTGTGTGTTTCCAGCTGGCTGGAGATGCCTATAATGAGCCCTATTTGTTTCATGTGGTTTAATGAGTAGTCCAGACTGCGGCTGGCAAGAGGGAGACCCCACAGAGTCAGACGAAGGGGCTGTTCCATCCAAAGGTACCCATGCTCCCCGGCAGAATCACTGTTCCCAGCAGTACCACAGCAATGGTGGCACGTGGGTGGGTGGTTGGGTGGGGGTGTTGGAAGCACCACGTGGCAACCACCTCCCCTCTTGCTAATGCATTTTTGTGTGGTTTCCACGACCATTAATTAAAGGGAAAAGGAGTGCATCAGATGTTAGTTTTATTAGCCAAGGCTCCTTAGAGGGAATCAAAATGAAAGGAACATATGTCATGCATTTGATGATGCCCCCTCCCTCTCTGTTTTTTTTTTTTTCTCTCCACAATTGCCCACCTCACACATTCGCAAAGTGTACAGTCAGCAGCTGTCTGCAGACACAATAGCGTTTGATTGATCCTGAGGAAACGGTTAAGACGTGGCCCTGCCCACGCTTTCTTTCTTTCTGGCTGGCTGGCTCACGTTCTACACCACTGTACATTTAACGCTGAATGTGGCAGTGATTGGAGTAATAGGATTTGATGCACAGTTCAGACAGCCCTCAGAGTTCACAGGACCTTTGGAGTCCTGGGTGGTGTGGGTAGAGATCCAAGACTTCACTCCGTACAGGTAGAGCCTTGTTCTGAATGGCTCTCTGTTACACTGCCCTCTGCATAACACCACAAATATCTTACACAACGCAGAAGAAAGCTGAGTAAATAAACGTTCCGCTTTCACATATTAAATACCTGCATGACATACAGAGACAGATGTGCTTAATTACTCATTTCTTTCACAATATTGCACATATACAGAATGTACATGCACAATATACTTCTTTCTTTCTTCTCTCTCCCTGGAACGTGATTGCATGCCTTACCTTCAGGGGCAGGCTGATTTATGAGACACATGCCTGTTTTTTCATGACTTGTTTGATTGCATTCTCAGCTATCGGGCACTCAGGCTGCCAAAACCATAAAAATTCACACCTGCACAGAATTGCTGGAGAGTCAGGCAGAGCATGAGGAAGCAGGTGATCTGAGGTATTTGACTTCCCTTGATCAGCCCCGGCGTATAACACAGATCAAAATTGACACCGTGGATTGATTGATGTTCACTATATCTTTGCACAAGCTTCATTTTGTGGTCTGGTTTGGGTGTGTGGGTATGACACATACTTTGGGGATGAATCTCAGCAAACTATTCATGAGCATGTTGTTCTTTTGTTTTGTACACATTTTTAGTAAAGATAAATTACACAACATTCGCATAGTTGCCATCACAAACAAGTGTTCTCTTTTTTAAAACTTTTGAAATGAAAACAGACTTCTAGCATGTCCTAAAATGACGTCCTGAGTCAAGCAACCCAAGCTGTCTGGTCCCATGTGGTTACAAATGACCTCCTCTAGCAATAATGCAATAACTGTTGTCTCCTATCTACATCCTCTGGCTTCTTTTTCACTTGGCCTGACACAATTGTGCATTTATCAGTGTAATTGCATGAGTCGGAAGCACTGATGTTGTCTATTAGGCGGATTTCCATCCTGTTAAGAGCAGAAGGCCTTTTAATGTATGGCCCTGCTTGAGTGTACTGCTACACAATTGCACACCGGCCAGAGATTGAGTGGGCTGATGATGCTGATGATTGGGACGGCGGTGATGGCAGTGATGATATTGGACCACCCTGCACTCTTCTAACAAGCCTTTCAGCAAGAGTCTAAGAGTGAAACAACAAAGTGAAACCGAGGTTAATCATTTTATTTACTCGTTTTTCTCCCTCCCTCTCTCTCTCTCTCTCTCTCTCTCTCTCTCTCTCTTCCCACTACCTCTTTCTCCCTCTCTCTCTCCTTTCTTTTAACCAAGTGATGGAGCCCGGACCATGGAGCAGGGAGGGAGGAAATCGATGGGGAGCGCATTACAGTAAAACGTATTGATTAGGAGACCTGCGAGCAGTGTGTTGGTCGCGGAGATGGTGGAATGATGCAATGCTTAAAGGAATTTATCCTTTGACTTTTACATTAACCTTTTATTGACTGCTTTGCCTGTCCATAATTAACACTCACTTTAGCTAAAGTGGTTAGTTTGAGCGCAAAGGGGGCTCCGGCCCTTATTGCAGCGAGGGCCGTTGGAGCTCCCGCCCCAGCCGCAGTTCAAGTGCACTGTGCTGCGCGGAGGGAAAGGCCTCTGTGGAATAGAGGCGATAGAATCCTAGATACCTTTCACATTAGCATACCATTTGAGCAGGGGCCTGCCAGGCTATAAGGTTTCAGGGCAAATTGAAATGAGTGATTGTATTGCCAATCTCTCTTGACCGAGCGCCAGATGGGATAGTTAGGCCCATATCTGTCTGGGGTTAATCCATTGGAACAGCCTGGACTCACAAACACATTCCCTCTCTCTTTAACACCCCCCTCCCACACACACACACACACACACACACAGAGAGACACATGCACACCTCTTTGTCTTTGACCTTAACTTTAAGGTGGACTGTTTTGCCATGGGAAAGTCTTTTGGTGAGCTTTGTTTGTACGCCACTGTGGCTTACACAGAAATTCTAGCAAGAGCCCTGGAGAGCTTAAGGCACCTCGCTTGATATTGACTTTTTGTTTGGTTCCATTTTAGCAGTCAAGGGACGGCACTCTGTGAACAGTGGTAGATTGTGTAAAAGTGTGTGCTGAATTACGTACACTATATTATCTTTGATAGTGTTCGAGTCTTGATATCTTTTATATCTCTGGTATACCAGGAGCCTTCTATTTGCAAGCTAATGTTGCAAGATCCCCTGTCAAATAAATGCAGCAGCACTGTGGAAAGCGGCTAGTCGGGATTTTACGGTATGTAGCCTTTCATTATGAGTCAGGGCAGCAGAAAAGAGGCAAGTGTTTTCTCTCATAGCGCTACTGCATGAATACTTAATCAGGCCAAATCAAAAGCCTGGGTTCCCTTGGCCTATGGTGTCCTCAAGCTGATGTCAGCAGAACCACACAGTGTGTGTGTGTGTGTGTGTGCTGTCTGGGTCAGTTTGCACTCACACACTCTGTAGATATGTATGCCAGCCATGTCCTCCTCCTCCTCCTCCTCCTCCTCTGAAGTGGTGCTTCCTTTAATTCTCACCCTAAATAAATGATGAGAACATTTAAACACACGGCTCGTCGCAAAGCCCCAAGGTCGCCTAATCGTATTATTTATGAAGTGATGTGCTACATAATGGTACTTAGTGCATGTTAACAGATGCTATTATCAGGCCCTGATCCAGAGCGCTGAAGATATATTGGACAGTGGATGTTAATGCTGCTCCTCACCACCATAATGCAGCAGCTCTTTAAAGGGCTAACCGCACCAAAATGCAGCACTTAGGCCGAGAGCCAGTCGAACATTAAGTGGCTCCGGTGAAAATATATAACCACAAATTGTGGCAGCCCCCGGCTGTCCCCTGACAACTTTAACATCACCTCATCTCATCCATAACCGACCCCCCTGTCCTTCTCTTCAGCTCTCTGTGCCCTCTCCATCCCCTCCTTCAGTCGCTGGCCACAAGGTGGTGGCAGTCATGTGTGTGTTTATATGTGTGTGTGTGTGTGAGAGGGGCTTGTTTGAGGTTTTGTGTGAGTGTGGATAGGGTAAAGAGATATGACAGGACAGACTCTGGCATAATGACTGAGTGGGGAATATGACTGGCCTTGTGGCTCTAGAAGGAAATTTCTTGGTCCACAAGCGTGTACACATACACACACTGCGCACACAGCACACAAATGCCATCCGCTACCTCTCCCTCGTGCACCTCCGGGTCAGGGGTCACTCTCGTCTGTCAAGAGGCAGAGGGAGGGCAGATTTACAATGACAGCCGAGAGCAACACAGAGTCACAGCAGTAAATATTTACACAGGTCTGACAAAAGATGTGGCCAAGGTCTGCGGGGGTTCCCAACACTGTAGAAATTACAACCAACCCCAGATTATTAATCATAGAAAAATCACGCAGTGACATGAAGAGGCTGGATTTCTCGCTGTTGTGTCATGATTGCAACAACAGAGAATGATGTTCTCGTGAAAGCATCCCACTGTGTGTGACTGCATGTGTGTGTGATGAATGGGGCATTAATCATGATACATGATATCATGGCTTCTCATCGACTCAATTCTGTTGCAACCATTTATGACTTGAGAAAGGCGTCACTTTCTTCCTTTCCTCTCGGCTCCATTCAGGCAAATAAGCTTCACTGACATTAGAGTTTTTAAGTATTTCAAAAGCCAAAGCAACTACGATTGGCATTAAAATGTACTTAACAATAAAACTTTAAATCATTCAAAGCATTTCTAACAAGAAACTCGGATGTCTTCTAGTCTTTTGTACACAGTGACAATCTTACTCTCTCCTATCCTGGAGGTGTTAGTTGAGTGCCGTATTATTACAAGTCGTAAAAAACAAGAGGAAACACCAGCCTGTTGCCTCCTGGTCAAACACACAGTACTGTTTGTGTGTTTGGGAATGAGTTAACACTTACACACTTATTTGACTAAGCAGCTTGACATTTCTGGGACATTCATCATTCATCACAGAAGAACCGGATAGAAAGATCTTTGTTTAGCTTCACCTATTACAGTCCTACTGTTATCAACAAATATAAATTGTTAGTGTGTGGGTATATAAATCTATCTATACACTCTGATTTTGGCGAATCGTCTGGGGACAAAAAGTCCAGTATCCTGATCATTCAATTTTAGGATGTTTGGTTTGGTTGAAGGCTAGCGGTTTTAGAAAGTCTACAGTAATTAAATCACCTTGAGTGTCGCTGCAGCTGTAGCTGAAATGACCTTAATATAGTTTGACGACGCCAACGTCCGGAAAAATAAAAAGCACCGGTGGAAAGTTTTGCGAGTGATCTTAGACGTGTGCCCTAATGCTGACGAGTGTCTGCCAGCAGGGTTTTGATGGGAGGGAGGAGTTAATGGGTTTGTTTGTTTCCTGTGTCCTGTCGCCTCAGGTGCCACTCGAGTTTGGCCCAGACATTACCCCCCGAGGAGGCCC
Organism: Chelon labrosus; assembly: GCF_963514085.1. Classification (NCBI taxonomy): domain Eukaryota; kingdom Metazoa; phylum Chordata; class Actinopteri; order Mugiliformes; family Mugilidae; genus Chelon; species Chelon labrosus. The sequence continues at coordinate 16,733,130 of NC_140339.1, forward strand.
CAGTGGACCGGCCCTTCTGGGGCGTGGATGACCCCGGCATGCCTCTGCCCTTTGATCTGGCTGACATCATCAACAGAGTGGAGTCACTGCTCTGGAGGTGGGCCCAAGATGTTGAAGTGTGGAAGTGTTCTTATGTACACACTAAACACATACAAATATGTGTGTATATATATTTAATATAGGTCATGCTGCATGCATACATTCATATGTGATGTTTATTGTTTATTTATTACTTCTATTCTGATTCATTGGACAATGTATCATAATGTCCTATAGAAATACACACAGATACATAAACCCCTCATTTAGAGGCTGATGTGTGAACAGTCAAAGAAGAAATGCCTATGTTGTGCACACCAAGGAACAAACGCTCAAAAGTTGGCCAAAGGCACAAACAACTCAAGTGGCCACTTAGGGACATTGTTGGAACCCAAATGAGCTTTAAAAATGAAGAAATAAGAGAAATTGCAAGGACTTTCGACAACCACTTATTTGTTTTACTATCAGTCTTTCAGCTTTGGCAACTACACAAAATAGTTGTAGTTCATGTACAGATACGCAGAATGCACACTTGTTGCCAAAGTTACAGTATTTTACATATATATCCTATCAAACAGCTACCCTAGGCCCTAGGCTTCTGTTACCAGACTCAAATTCTGATTATGCATTTGGATTTTATTATGAGGTTATGTTTCAACTGGTTCCAAGAAAAAAAAAAATACCCCTACAAGCTGTTAGATGGTCAGAGCAACGAATTATGTGACGTATGCTTCTTGACAAATGCCTTAATTACCTTTTGTCCTATAGTTATGTCTCCGTTAATATCTCTGATTCACTTTCACAAGAGGCCTCAAAGATGCATTATGACCTCTGCGCCTCTCTTTTTCCTTCCCCAACAGGATGTGAGGGGTGGACAGAAGGGTGGACGAAGTGAGAAAGAACGATAAGGAAAATACCCCACCAGCTTTCCTGAATGGTCCCCACATTAATCGAGGGGGAAGACCACTGATGACACCTCCGTTGCGATCCCACCGAGATAGATTTCTTTTTGATTGGGGCGTCTCCATCCCACTCACCCACCCACCCCTTCCACTTCGCCCTCCACTACCCCACTAGCTGACCCCGGAATCTCTGCCACCCCCTTCTTGGATGTGGCTGGAAGGAAAGCGGACCACCGCAGTAGATCCAGAATAGTGCTTCAGTAACATGCTAACAAAGCAAAGCTTAGCACCAAGCTACTAGTGTCTCAGCGGTCTAACGAAACCTTTACGCGGAACCTGCATTTCAGTGTCGGCATACATTGTGTAACTATTTATTATTTCAGTGTACTCTGTTACTTAATCTCATGTAACCCAGACATGCTTTTATCAGTGGATTGACTCATTCTCAGTACAGCTCAGTACATACATATGCTTTCTACTTGTCACACAGTGTTATGAAACAGTATAGAATGGTAAGAAAACTCACTTTGCTCACATGGTATTGCATTTTTCACTTGTGTATATTGTAACCCCCTTTTTTTATTGTGTTCAGAAGTGTTGGAATGAGCCAGAAGAGACCAAAGAAAGATTACGATAAGAAAGTTATGAATGTCACCCAATGAAGAACATAAAGAATGTGTAGTTAAGTGTTAATGTTGCGACCGCGTGCCTGTGCCATATTTGATGTGTGTGCGTGCGTGTTTGTGCGAGTGCATCCAGTCGCCGTGTGCACGTCTCCCACACGTTGTACATGGAGGCGCTTGTGTGTGAATGCGATAGCGTGCGTGAGCCTGTAGGCAGCCCGCCAGTTGTTTGTTCTTGAAGATGTGCATATGGAGAAACAGAGACTAGAAGCGGGGGCCCCCCCACCCCTCTCTGCCTCTGCTCTGATGAAAGGCAGCACTGATAGAATGACCCGGAACACAACCGCCGTTTCTCATAATTACAGCTGTTCAATCGCTTTTAATTACTCTTAAAGTGTGTAGAGCACCACGTTCCCCTGTAATGCTGCGGGCCATCCGAGAGAGAGAGAGGGAGAGCGGGAGAGGGATCCGGCGCTTCTGACAAAAATCCACTTTCAAAATTGCTAAAGAGGGTGGAAAAGGGGGCCGACGTCAAAGCAGTGTAGCAGCCCTCCTCGTTTGATTTCTTTCTCTATCTAGTTCACGACGAAGTAGAGACGCTGTTTACTATTAAAAATGCAGAATGCACTCCTTTTTTTACTTCTGAAGTCTTTTCCAAGATGTTAATGGTTGCCAAACGCTGTTCTTCTTGCTTCTTCTTTCTGCTGCGCCTTTGTTGTGTGTTGTTGTCAGAGAGATTTGTTTGTAGATCGGCAGTAGCGTTGACTTGTTTGAATCACTCTGTGCTCCCTGCGCCACAGCTTGTCTGTCTGAAGCAATAGGAATGGCAGTAAATAAAAAAAAAAGCAAAAAAAATACAGTGTTTTATCCAATGACCTGCATCCTTCTCATTTTTTAAAACCTCTCAGTGGATAACAATGTTGATTGATTTGTGTTGCTAATATTTTCGACCTGACTTATCCGACCCGTGCAAGCGTGCGTCTCTTTACCTTCACAGTGATGAAGCCTCTCCCTACAGTCTCACTTTTCCTCAAGGTAAGTAGGACAGCAAAGGCCAAGATCACTTTTTCAGTCACGTAGAACAGATCACTGGCAGGAACATGCACAGTAGTCACAAAAGTATTTCCTAATAAATGATAAGTAATTATTTCCATATGAATTCGCTGCAAGTGCCACATTAGTTGCATTTAATTTACAGAGCCAGTTTTATCAATATCCCTGATGTTTAATACACTTGTTAATACAAAAAACCTTCTGAGCTTCTATAAAATGAACGTATATCCTGCACTACGCTCAACAAGGAAGCGTTTTCTTTTGTAGCCAGCTGCTTTTTTGTCTGTTTTCTCTAAACTTCAAAGGAACCGTCTGGATTAGCAGCGCAAACACCTACCACGACAGACTGATTGATGGATTGATTGAGTGAGTTGTGTCGCTCCCCGTAACAAAGCCACGGCTAATATTCTGTACGTCTCTCCAAAAGCCTCGACTCCACACCCTTACCCAACTGCTGTCCCAGAGGTCGCCTATGTTAACTACTTCCTGTAGTGGCTGAGTGACTGAGTGATGGATGAGCGTGGAGCGCTCTCCCCTCGGGGGCTGGCTTGACAAAAAAAAAAAAAAGAAGAAGAAGAAAAAAAAGGGCCCCACTTGGAGAGACAATTACGCAGCGCTGGTGAGAGCCACAGGTATGCATTGTTCTGACCGGGGTCAGCCGCCAGCCAACCAGTCAAGCCACCCTCAATTAAACCAACAATAGGCGCGGGGAGAGATAAAATAACCAGGTGTGTGGTGGGGAAAGGTATCGGTTTGGGGTCATATCCCAGTCAAACGTTTCACTGTGTGGCTATAAGGCTATAAGGCTGGAGTTGAGTGTGGTTCAATGTAATCAGGAAATGGATTTGAATTCAAATCTATTTGGTTTATTGGGTTGTTAAGGTGAAAAATATGTCCCCAATGTCAGTTAAGCACAATTTTATTATCACAGAGGGAATCTGAGTGTGGTACAGTAAAGACACTGCAGCACGGTGCATGTGCAAGTTGTGTTCCCTATATGTACGAGACTGAGTACATGTGTAAAAAAACGTCTGTGAGCATGAGTTTTTACAAATGAATACATGTGTTTAATGTATTTGTCCGCGAGTGCATGCGTGCAGGCATGCGTGCGTGCGTCTGTCCGAGGTTCCAGAGTGCAGGTTGGTGTTGGGGGCCCCGGGGCCAGAGAGGCAGTGGTAATTGTAGAAGCAGGCAGAGGAGCTGAAGATAGCATCGCAGCTCTGGGGCGGCTGTCAGCAGTGGGACGGGCCATGCTCATTTGTCACCGGGACAGACAAACACCGCTCAGCGCCGACAAAACACTGACATGATTGAGTACATGTGAAGCAACACAAGTCCTAATGTTTTGCAACTGTTAATTGCACGAAAGGTCATAAAAAAGGCAGACTGACGAAGTTTCCCATCAGCAGAAATACAAGGCGGCGCATGGATTCTCTGTAAATACAAGGCAGCGCATAGATTCTCTGTAAACTCAACTGGTTACCAATCCAGATTAAATCTATCACTCTGGCTTATTTTTCTGATTTGATTTACGTTTGGATTCATCAATATTTCTGGATCTGCACTACTTTGTTTCATTCATGTAGTTATGTCTCAGATGATCAAACAAATGCTCAAGAGTAAAAACAATAAAAAGAAGAAAACAAATTCTTTTATCACATTTTCTGTTGACCTAATCTCCTCTCCTTTCCTCTCGTCTCCTCTTAGGTTCGTCGGAGCAGCGGAAATCTGAAGCATCTCATCCTACAAACCCTCCGTCCTCTCTCTTAGCGGGCTGATCACCACTGACATGTTCCCTGGCCCCCAGTTCACTCGGCATTAGAGTGAGAGTGAAGTGATGGTGAAGTCTGGATGCTGATGTTGAGGCTGTCAGGAGCTTGGCAGCTGAGGAGCTCAGATGAACACAGGCTATGGCATGATGTGTGCGTGCGTGTGCGCATTTATGTGTGTGTGGCTGAAGAGTGCAGAGGGGGTCTTAAGGGAGCGGCGCCTCGCAGATCAAACAGCAGTCTGATCAAATGTGGAGCATGTTTGTGGGTCGTTGCCGTGGCCTCGGCTCCAGTGACCAGCGGCCCCAAAAAGCATCCATCCTACAGGACTTCGCTCTCGCTCTCTCTCTCTCTCTCTCTCATTTCCAGTCTGAAGTGGCTGACCCATTTTTTTCCATTCACGTCTCATCTTCATCTCCCTCCACACCTCTTGTTGGATTTTCCACTCCCGTCTTCAGTTACAACCCGAACTACAGGATCTCTCCTAAAAGGTCACCTTTGTAGTATTTTCACATCAATTTAAATACCGTGACTACTGTAAACAAGAGAGGCTGAGAGCGAGAAGACGGAGAGTCCTTTATGGGCTGAACTGCCTGTTCCATTGTATCATTTGATCAGATAACAGAAAATCACCTGGGTTGCTTTAGGGCACCAAACAAGAGCCAGTTTTATCTTGTCAGCTAATGCACAATTTATATCCCCTTTATCGTGCTGGAAAAGTTCCACCTGCGCGTTGCTTAAGTTCATGTTGCCCGAATATCTGAGAATACCAGACAAAAGGTGACAAATATTAAGATCCCCCCACACTTACCGAGCCCTGTTTCTCCAGAGTGGCACTCTCCGCTCGTACCTGTCTCGCTCCCTTACCGTTGCGGGCCGTGTTAGCGGCGCCCTGCCATTCATATCAGTGGGATTAAACGGATCGTTTTCCAGTGTTAGCAGCGCCGCCGCCAAGTGGTCTTGATGTCAGGCCAAGCATAATTGAGTCATCTGCATCTCATCTAAAATGGATGAAAGGACTTTTTGATATTACTAACCTCCCTCCACCCCCACCTCAAGCTCACACCCTCACCCCTGATGCCCAGAAGGAGAGAGAGAAAAGGCTGATGCTAGCAGGACAGCGGAACGAGCGGAGAGGAGGAGGTCAGTCAGGTCTTGTGATCTGTCGCTACTTGTGGCGTGTAACAGAATAGAATCTGATGAAGGAGCAAAGCAGAAGAAGATCAGCACATTTACTCCAGTTTAAGCGAGTAAAGACGGTCACAGTTAAAACATGCAAACCATTCATCCTCTTCAACGTCCTCAATGTAACTGTTCCCTGCTGCGTTACAAAGAACATCACATTATTTCCTATGTTGCTACTTAATTCCTTCTGAGACACTGGACGTAACAAAAGAACTAGAGGAGACGAATCCTTAGACTTCCCTGATTTTTTAAAAAGGATTTTAAGAAGGAGACAGCGCTGTAGAACAAAGAGAGCTGTTGTCGAGTTATAAAGCAGTTTAAACAATCAGCCTCAGCCTTCTTTGTCTACCCTGCCGTCATATTTAATATCTCCGGAAGACGGACAAGACAAAATTGTGAATATCAGGTTATTAAAGGGTAGAGGGGGGATGTAAGGAGAGGGGCCATTTACATAAAAGGTAGTATGGGGAGCAGGAAGCTGTGATGTATTCACCAGGAGAGATGCTCACCTTATCTGCTCCAACCTTGAGGGTGGATTGATGGCCGCCCCCCACCCCCCACCTCCCAGAACACACACAAAAATGCTCAATAGCACACACACACACACACACACACATACACACACACAGATACATACGCACATCCCCAACACCAACGCTGCTGCCCCTTGATTGACAGCTCTTCAAATGAGTGTCTGAGTAGCGCCGGGCTCTGGCCCTCCAAGTAAGTGGGCCGTCAAATTACATCCAGGGGACCGGCTGGCCCACTCTCCCCTGGCAGAGGAGATCTATTTATTTGTCTGTTTATTTGCTGGGTTTAAATATTTGGTGGGGGGGAAAAAAATATTGAATTTTTGTCCCCCGGTCAAAGTCCCCTCATATTTAGTTAATAAAGAGCAGAGGAGGTTGTTTGCCCAGAAAAGTGCAGGGTAGGGGACTTTATTTAAGGCGGTCCTCAGAGAGAGCTGCTGACCTTCTTCTCATGGAGGAGAGGGCTGTGTACACTGTGCTGTGGATTCACTCTGTCTGCCTCCGCCAGCCTCTGCCATTCCTCGGTCTGTCTGTGTACTCAGACGTGTTTCCCTCCCCTCTTCCTCCATGCGTTCTGTCACTTTCCATTCTTTCCCTCCCTTCTCTTCTTCTTCTTCTTCTTCTCTTCTCCTGTCTTCTCCTCTCCTCCACACACTTGCCTCACCCGGCTTTTCTCTTCTTCTCTCATGCCTGTCTTTCTTCTTTCTGCAGAGGCTTGCTCTATTTGACTCGAGTCTTTCTCTCTCTCCTCTCTCTCTCTCTCTCTCTCTGGATTCCCCGGGCTGCATCCAGGTTAAACTCTTAATTGCCTCGGCAGTGGGTGGTTTAAGGCGCCGGCTCACTACAGCTCAGCCGGTCCCTGTGCAGGGGGCTGCGGGGTTACCGGGGAGGGGGCGAGTTGTTCCGTGTTCGATTGTGGCTGCTGCGTGCTGGCAGACATTGCCGAGAGATGATAAAGACTTATTAATACAGATGATGGAGATGACCTCTGACAGCAGCTCTACAGTGAGCCTCTGCTGCATGTTAGAGATTAGATGTGAGGTCTGCATGCTCTATCTATCTATCTATCTATCTATCTATCTATCTATCTATCTATCTATCTATCTGAACCTACCACGTCCACACCCCAACAATCAATGCCCACTACCAGGATAAACTTACAAGCGTCTGTCTGCTGCCGCACCGGGATATGTGCAGTCGGTCTGAACTCCCCCGCCCCCTTCGTCTTGTCACATGCGACTGCGCGACACATGTCGGTGCTGATTTGAGAGCCGTGCTTCGCTCTAATGCTTTCCTGTCGCTAAAATAAAACCTGCAACATGCCTGCTCAGCTAATCAATGGGATCAATGGTGTATTGCATCCACTTATAAATATGTTGACAGCTGTCAGGCCCCTGTAAGTCACCAGTGAAGTCATAATTCTTCTGTGTACACTGTACTGTATATGTATGCAGACTGAGACAATCCAGCATTAGGAGCAGGCCCCGGCTCATTTCATAAGGCTGTATTAGCGAGTTAATGCCCCCCGTCTCGGTGCTCCACCTCTGCTATTGATTCCTGTTTAAAAGGCTATGGGTAGTCAATACCACCTCCTCATCGCCATCTGTCTCTATTTACTAATAAATAAAGTGGAGAGCATTGACTGGTTTGGCCAGGCCCTGTAAAAGCATGCATGCTAATGAGTGCTGGGCCTCTGCGGCGGGTGGGAGAAAGGTGGGGATCCTCTCCACTGACTCCGTCAGTCTCCGCCGCTCTCTCTCACAAGGCGCAGCACTCCAATCATGGTAATTGCCCGCCGGTCCAGTTGTTGTTTAACATCGCTCATCAGACGAAATGCGGTTTCACTTCAGCTGCATAGATTTTTTCTCCCAGGCTCGCTTGTACGTTCGTGCTTGTGTTTTTTTTCTCCCCCCTCTCTCCTAGCCGTGTGTAGGTCAGCTCTTAAGGTCGTGTCTAGTCGTTTGTCAGATGTGGCCCATGAGCGCCGGCGCACCACACTCTGTCACACCGATCAATTACAGATCATACAGATGGGCTCGTTTGGAAGGGCCCCCATGACGCATTTGTTCTAAAAGGCTCTCAATCTTTTACATCCACCTCGTCCCTCCCAGTCCTTTTATTTTTGTAATATCTGTATAAGGACAAATGAAAGTTTGAGTTAATAAAGATGTGTGAAGGAAGAAAACTATCAATATTTGGAATGAAAGAAATTGCTCATGTGAAGGCAGGATCAGCTCGATAGACTACAGTACACAAGTACACACAATGACTAAGAAGATGCATACATCATTATTATTATTATTATTATTATTGTTATAGAAGAAGAAGAACTCCACACACACATTTACACACACACATCCTTAGAGTCCATTTGGCCTGACACTGATTTCCTGAGTGAAGGAGTGGTGCTGATGTGTGGAGGCTCTCATAGCTCAGCATAACACAGTACTGCTGTGTCAACTGTGACCTCGGCGACCCCGCAGGAGCCAGAGAATGGGCTGCGAGGTCGCCCTGCGACTCAGGTGAAATGAGAGGTCAAAGGTCAGCTGTCCAGTGTGTCAGGCTTGCTGATCAGGAAGTGTAGCCTCTCGCTTCGGGGAGTACACAGGGAGCGTCATGTTTTGGACACATACTCGCGCTCTGACATAAATCTTCCGTGCTTACATGCGGTGGAGCTCCTTGCTCGGTCAGTGTGCCGCGGGAAGGTGGCGGGAAAATGACTGATCAGAGGGCAGATCAGAGTTAATGCTAATGCAAGGATTATTATAGGACTATGGCAATGGTTTCATTGATGCTAAGTCATCCGAAAATAGAAATTTGGCCCGTTTCGTATGTCTTTATATCAATAATTTTAAACAAATGTCGGCTACTGCCCATGAATTCTACAAAGAAGTATCCAATTTGTCATAATTAGTTGAAAAGTAGTTGGATAAGAATGTGTTAGCTGGGACATTTTCATTTTGGTTTTATAAATAGAAGACAAACGTTGCAGGACAAGAGGACAGGAGGACAATACGAACGTTAAATATGTTTTATGGTGTATTTTTCACAGGACCAAACCTGCTAACCTGCTATGTTACGCTGAATTCAGCATATTTGACGCAGGAACACACTTCTACTAAGCAACAACTTTCTTTTCTTCAACTTAATTTTGTTAAATTCTGTTTTTAGTTCTCACCGCAAAATTCTTAAAAGCATTTCTACTTAGAGCATCCCAACACTGTTTCTCCCACCTGTGGCGCTATCATACAGAGTCAAACGGTGCAAAGGTTCATGTTTGTTTGTCCCAACCCCTGCTCTCTATCTGCAGCTCACTCCCATTGTAGACACATCCAAACGGGCCCCCTACCTCTGCAGCGCTGAGGCCGTCCTTCCTTCCATCCGTAACCCAGAGTCTTGGGTTAGGGAGCTCACTGTTGTTCTGAGCCACCCCAGCATCCTGGTAGCGCTATGAAGAGAAAACAGCAGCGCCGCAGTAGAGTTTCCTTCCCCTGTCTCATCTGAAGCAGGCTCTGCTGGCTGTCCGGATCAAACTGGCCCACAGTGTGGTGCCGAGTCCTCTCTGCAAACAAGAGGAGGCCCGTGCATTAAAGACTCGCCGCGGGGGCACCCATCCTAGAAGTTTCACTTTTCAACAGCCTTGGAGAGGGTAACATGACAAGGAGAGTTTATGTGTGTGTTTGTGCCTGAGTGTGGGTTCACATATGTTTTTGGCTCTTTAGTTTCCTTTTTTTTTCTTTTATTTTTTTTCAAATACTTGTCCATTTTGCTGGTTCATCTATGGATGATCCAACAAAAAGTAAACTGCCAATAAAGTCAAACTTCACCATCAGAATACCCAGAGAAAAAGGTTGACGTAACTAACAGAAAAACTAGCCCATGATCACTTCCTATGAATCCTTGCACTCAGGTTTAGCACGTATTGTTTTGATCGTACATTGCTGCTGTTAGGTCGTAAAAATGAACTTCGCCACTGCATTTTATTTTGAATTTGTTGTCTTCACTTTGATATTTTAAGCACAGCTATTAACAGCTGTGCTTAAAGGATTAATCCTTCATTCAGCAGAATAAGAAAAGTTTGAAAGTCTCAGATCTGCTTCCTTCGTCTTTTTTTTTTTCATCCTTGCTTTTGACAAAAAAAAGAAGACAGGCACTCTTCACTCTCCTATTTCTTGCTCTTACCCCCCTCCTCTCCTCTCCTCTCCTCTCCTCTCCTCTCCTCGCCTTCTTCCACCACTCACTCTGTCCAGGGAGTCATTATTGCTTTGGTAAATATTTCATAGGCCTCAATACCTTTGCACACAGCCACCTGCCAGCTGCCTCTTCCCCCTGTCTCTCTCTCTCTCTCTCTCTCTCTCTCTCTCTCACACACACACACACATACACACACACACGCATCGTGGATAGACAGATCAAAATGAAAGAGAGCAAAGTGAAGGCGGTGGAGGTGGAGTGAGAGAAAAGGAGAAGGAGTCTGCTCCCTTTTCTTCCTGCCATGTGTGCATTTACATTTCCAGTGAGCGGAGAATCTCGGCTCTGTCATCCTTTCAGAAGATAGAAAGATTCCCTGGATGTTGTCAAATCTACGCCCAACAACATTTTCTTTTCTGAGGTCCTGTATTTTTTTTTTTTTTTGCCCTAAGCATTCTTTTTTATTTTTTTTAACTCGCCACATAAAAGGTTCTGGTTACGTTTCCGAGATGGGTGAGCTGGCGAAGAGTCGACAGAAAGAGCCGGTGCACACTTAAGACAAGACAGAGAGAGAGAATACTAAGCTTCTCCTTCTTCTGACCTTGAGGAGGCCTGCAAGCAGCACCCACTCTCCCTCCCTTTCTCTTCTTCCTCCTCCTCCTGCTTTTCCAGCCCCACCTGTTTACTCTGACTGGGTTAGAGCGGGGTCTTGCATCACCTGCAGTGTCGTCTCTTTCTTTCTCTTCTCTTCCCTGCCCTGTGTTGTTCCCCTCACTTCTTACCTTGAAAAAGATTCGAAAGGAGTAGCGGTCCGGAGATGAAATATTCAGCGTGGGTATAAGCGCTTTAAGTTGTTTCAGAGTGGATAGCTTGTTGCCAGCGAGCTTTGACTTCATAAATAAATGGTCAACAGTGGCCTCTTCGACTGCCCTGTCTCCTGTATATATATATATATGGCTGAGTTGTTCATGTGCCTCGGGCTAAGCCCTGTCACTGAGTTCCAGGCCTTAAATATGGATAAGCTGTGAAACGCCTCTGGACACACTCCTATGTAGTCAGTATAATGCTGAATAAAGCTCAGCCGTACACACGCCAAGAGACCGGGGACAGAAAATGTGAAATCTTTCTGCCATCTTGGGAAAAGCAAGGCTGTCAGTGGAAATGTGGGTGCAATGTGGAAGATTAGTTTAAATATGCTTTACATTCACATTGTATGTTTGGATCCACAACAGACAGGCACGGATTCTGTCATTTCCACCGCACCAACAAAGCGATGGATACACCGACTGAAAAGAATAGAACCCGCGAGCCTTTCCTTTGCCTTCTAATTTCACTAACGGACCATTTACCCCATCCCTCATTTTCTTAAAACCTACCCCTCTCCTTTTTTTTTCTGCAAAATCTCCAAAGCAGCTCTTGTTTCTGTTCAGGGAAAAGCTGGACGCTTGGCTTCCTTTGAGCTTTCCTATGTAAACGTGTGTTCTCGCATTTGCCTGGCTGCGTTGGACATTTCTAACCAGGAAATGAAATGAGTCCGTAACAAATGTTTTGGCTTCTGTTGAACTCTTTAGCGAGCAGCAGCTTGCCAAAGTGCAGAAGTGTTTTTGAATTCCCAGAAACCCCCTGGGATGGTGACTCCTGGAGCTTCCGGATGGAGGGTGAGCAGTTTCTTTGACTGAAAAAAAAAAATAATAAATGTGGAAGGAAATGTTTTACAGAGTTGCATAGGTATTAAGGATAAGAGGGATTGGAATAAAAGATTTTCTTTTGTAGATTTATAGAAGTCCATTTGTGTTTCATTTAGCGTGACTGGAGATATGGTCTTGGTCTAGCCAGGCCATTTAGGCTTGTGCGTTAATCTGCAGGTGAAAAGCCTTCTTTGAGTTGCGATAAAGACGCCCTTGAAGACAGGTTTGGCCTCCGGTGCAGCAAGTTGAGCTCAGGTCATGAACAATTTGTGCCTCATTGATTTTCTGTGGGCCTAAGTGTGCGTGTGCATATGTCACTGTGAGGATATGCAGAATGCTAACACCCATGAGCCTTGTAGCCATAAATCAGGAATAGGAAGTGGTGTGACACAAGCTGCAGGGCCTCGCTGATATGGACTGGAGCAATAATGGGCCCTCTTTCAGGTGGAGGAAGAAATCAGCGGCACTGATCTTTACTACTCCGCAGGGCTCTGGAGATTACTACTGTTCAACACTGTTCTAGTCGTCCAGGTGGTTAAAAAACTTTTCCTTCCGCGCACCGGTATCGTACCACACACTCATTTCTTTACAGTATGCTCAGTAGGAGCCTTGACAGTACAGTACTGCATGAATGATGAGCTGCATTCACGGTTTGTTCAGTGTGCACTCGCAGACAGCGGCGTTTGTTATTCTGTCTGTTTGTTGCAGATAGGGCCTGGGTCTTGTTAGCTGTCAGGCCAAGCATCCACAAAGCTATTCTCTCACTTATTGATGGGGATCCGCTAAATTACAGGCTCAAACAAGAGAGGCGGCGGCAGAAAAAAACAACCCTTGTAAAAGTTTCCTAAGAGCCCCTCATATTTCAGCATTGTGCGCGTGTACACAAAGAAAAAAGAGAATGAACGTCAAGAATATCCCAAATGCATTTTTCTTATTTCACTTTCTCTTTTCTTTTAGCTGTCATTCTTTGGTCAGACCCTGTCTGGTCTTGCTATTATCCTGGGGCATTATCAGTGTGTAGCTGCCTCCTCAGATCAGGCCTGTGATAAGGGCTAAATAAATGGAATGCTTGGCTAGTGGACATAGGTCAAGCCTTGTTTCGCCCCTGTTTTTTTCATGTGTTGTTGTGTTTGTCTGCAGGGGAAGTGGAGGGTGCAGCACGAACGGGCTCTGCAGTCTAATGAACTTATTGATTTCAATTTCAGGGCTGTTCTCTCACCGCCTGATGTTTCTGAAGCTTTCATCCATTGCTGGCCATAAATTAGTAACTCTGTCTCTTGTTCTGGGACTTTTTTTTCTCTCTTTTTTGCTCGTCTCTCTCACTTGCCTTGTCTCTCTGAGACAGGTTGCTATGTTGGAAATGCCGTTTTTAAATGTGTTAAAAGCTTCTGTGGTTAGATGGATGCTTTCTCTGTGTGGGCGTTTTCTGTGTGGCTTAGCATACACCTGTCCCTGACAGAGATGGAGCTAGCAAAATGACACGCAATGTGTGTGTGTATGTGTGTTTACCATCAGTTATCGGGGGTCGCTGAAGATGCTGAGTGACTGCTTTCCAGGGGGGTCAGAGAGCAGCTGACAACTTTGTGTATGTATGTCTGTGTGTGCGTGTGTGTGTGTGTGTGGGCACATGTGCATCCACTACTAATCCATATCATGTATCACATGCACAACATGTTTTCCCTACAAATTTGTGCACATATCCAAAGGAGGTCCATGCCACCATAAGTGAGTGCATTCCCAGAAGAAAGCCCAGCTCATGGAAACTGAGAGGCCACCGGTGCTGGGACAGGAAGCCTTCTCAGCCCGGCCCTAACGAGCACTGTGGGAGCCTCCACTCTGGACCCGGTACATCCGATATCCCCGATGATGTCCAAAGGCTAAACAGTTAAAAGGTCCGGTTGCTATATGTAGATGCGCAACACCCCCCTGTTCTGAATCTGATACTCTGGGAATCACAATAACAAGGTTGTGAGCTCTGGTCAGTGTTCCAGGGCCACCAGTCGGCCTCCCACTAACCGGCAGCAGAGACCCAGAGAGAGACAGTCAGTGAGAGCGAGAGAGAGAGCGAGCACGAAGGAGAATTGATGCTGAGTAGCGCAGGTTTTAATAGGGCTGTCAGAGTCATATTGTTTATGTCGTGTTCCAGATTAATCCATTCTTCCTTTATGAGCCTCTGCAGCCACCGTAAATTGCAAGCACGAAGCCGGTCCACTGTTGAGTTACGCCTCGGGGATCAGTGCCACACATGGGCGGAAAATAAATCATTTCCCCCGGATTTAACGCCGGGCAATACCTGGACCCTTTGTAAATAAAGCCATAGATGTTTTTACACCCCCCTGTTTTCTCCCTCCTGCCTCCAGGGCTCTTATTGAATCTCAAAAGGAGCGGGAGGGAGAGACAGAGAGAGAAACATGAGAGAATAAGAGAGAGCAGAGTTGAAGGGGGACCGGGGGAGAAAAAAGGGAGGCGAGAGAGGGAGTGAAACAGAGGGAAAAAGTCAGAAAAGAGATTCCAAGCGGGGAAGGATGAAGAGACACAAGCCAAGATAGCTTCACAAAACAGACAAGTAGAGAGAGAGGATGTAGATGTTGGCTGGGGGTGATGTATGCGTGGAGCGCTGATTCCCCGGGTTCTCGGGGTGTGCAGGTTGAGATCTGTCAGACTGTCTAAACACAAGGCCGACAGTAATGCACTGCTCTGGAGCGGTGGGCACGGAGCGCGGGGCCATCTTCGCCAGCGCAGCCAGCGGGGCGACCCAGCTCGGCTCCGTGGCCGCAGACCACGCCGCTTACCTTCTCGCAGCCTCCTTACATCCTCACAGCCCCCGGCCCAGGGGAACCGTGCCAGAGCCGGGAGAGACAGAAATCTGGAAAAAAAAAAAAAAAAAAGATGGACGGAGAGAAAGGCCGGAACAACTTGTTCATCCTGGCTTGTGCAGTCTGCCAGTCGGAAACAGCCAGTGGGGATGGGGCATGTGTGCGCTGCCTGCTCTGTCAGGGCTTCATGAGTTATACATGACGTGCTATGTGAAAATGCTTCCTGTGTACTGTGTGTATCATGCTTCTTTATTTTATCTTTTCTTTTTTTTTCTTTTTTCCTCCCAAACCCCCTCTTTCCCTCCCTCCCTCCCTTTTTTCTCTCTCTAGTATTGCTTTCAAGAGCTCAAAGTTTGCTTTTCTTTTCAGTGACAAAGTATTCCCTGGTTGTTAAATGTTAATCAATGGCAGGCAGCGTGGCGACACCAGAGGTTCCAGCTTTGGGTGAGATTTTGCGGTTCGTCCGGAATCTCGCCTGGGGTTATACCGGGCTGCCGTGGACGTACAGCTTCACTGTATCTCAACATGACATTGTCTTTGTTCCCTTTGTAGAGTCCAAACCAAATAATTACACAAATAAAGCCGTGGAACAGACCCTACCCTAATTCATTCCTAACACAAGCATTTAACCTATCCATTATTCATATCTCCAACAATGCCAGGGGGCAGAAATCAGTGCTCCCCTCGCCCTTATATATCTGCCCAGCTACAGAGAGGGTGATGCATTATTCAGGGTGTGCCAGGCTAAGGACTGTTCTTCCTGCTCTCGACTGCTGGAAGCAACAATCATCTCGCCAGGACACTGTTTCCCTTCTATATCTCCCTGTCCCTTGCTTCTTCTTTCCGCCTCTGCCTCTCTGAACCACCTCCGTTGCATCATGGTAATGTTTCATCATGGGTGTCTTTTTCTCTTTCCCCTGTTCAGGACATGCATACTGTAATTATATCCCATTCTTTGGTGCAGTTTGTGCATTGATAAAACAGTCAATCAAAGACTTATGCTCATATAGCGGCAATATACATTTTATTTGTGTGGATGCTGACCTTGGACAGCTTTTTGCTTCACTTCTCTCCACCTGCTCAGGACTTTCATCGAACTCTTTCTACGTTCCTATAATTTAGCCGCCTTTTCTTTTGTTTCTCATTAATGGGAATTGTCACTGGAATGAAGGAAGGGAAGTATATCTATATGTTTCCTGGCCCCGTTGTCTCCTAACTCTCTGTTCCCACTCAGAGGAGACATTAAATTTTGAGCAGAGAGGGGAGGCGGAGAGCCAGAGCCAGCCTGGGGGTCCTGGTGTACTGCTGCACACTTTTGTCCGAGAAAACACAACGTGGCGGCAAAAGTTGTGTGAAGACTCTGAGCTGCTTGCTTGTTCAGACGGGAGTAAAACTGTTTGTTTTTTTTCCAGGCTGAGAACATTATGAGATGGTAAGAGCTGTAGGATTCAACTCAAACCTCAAATGTAATTTTGAATGCAAGGACACAAAAAAAGGGAGCGAACAGCTTCTTGTGTACAGTATATTGTTTGAACATACCCGCATCAGCGTTTGTTAGCATTAAATGCTAATGCCCTTCTTGAAGTTGAAAGAGTTCAGGTCACTTTGCACAACGTACGAGACGCTGGATTCCTGTAAAATGACTTTACTCGGAAACTCACCATGTCAAAGTCGGAAATCAAAACAAAGCCGAGTTACTTTGTGGGTAAAGGGATGAGGCTGGGCTCATTTCTTATTTAAAATCAGCTCCATAATTTGATCTTTGTAAAACTTAAGTTGCTGCAGGTGTTCGGCAGGAGGAATGATAGCCTTAGGGCTTGGAGCTACCGTGAGGCCCCGCTGAGATTTCCCATCATCCCCACAGTCTGGCAGCAGCTTTTCAAACGGCGCCCCTTCTGAAGTTGCCCTTGGTTCTACATGTGTAGCAGTAATTATGAATGAGGGGGACTAAGATCTGTACAAAACCATCAAACATTTTACAGCTTGCTGCTATTGTAATAAAGATCAATAGACACAGTATCAGTCCTGGTTTTGAAGGAGAGGTGGTGCTGTACATTTTCCCTCGCACACTTCTTCTCTTTCTTCCTTTCTTTCTGTCTCCCTCGCTCATGTCCCCTCTCATTTCTCTCTCTACTCTCTCTCCCAATTCAGAGGCAGTGTTGCACATCCGTTTTAATTGCCGTTTGTGGGGGTTCTGTGATGTGAGCTGCTAAAAGACACCCGTCCTGTAAGAGAGCAGGAGATGGAGACAGAGAGACGAAGTGAAATATATTCACTTCAGCACTAACTGGTTGTAGAGTAAGGGCCAAGGCCAAACTTCAAGCGCAGTGTGTGCGTGCCGGCGTATGTGCAGCATGTACCTCTGCAACGCATGTATGTATACATCACACCTTCTAACGCCGTGGTGTGATGTGCTCCTGTGTGTGAACACAAAGCACGCAAGCAAAGGCAAAGAACACGCGTGTCCGTGTTGCTGTGTACATGTGCGCGCGCTTACGAGCACTGTCACGCGTTCAGTAAACCTGGAAGTGGCGGGACTGCTAAAACCGACTCTTCCAGCGGGCTGAGGTCATCTGGCCAGAGATGGAGGACTTGGAGAAGCTGCAGATCAAACAGTATTCTGTCTGACAGAAGGAGATAAAGAGACTGTCAGCCTTGCCTCAGAACAAAGCAGCCTCTCACCTCTCTGGCCCACAGCAGCCTCCTCACGGCCAGTGATGCAACGGCGAATCAAACGGTGGGTAAAGTAAGATGAACGTTAAAAGATGATCAAAATCCCAACACCCCCCATTATAAAAAATGTAGTACTTGTTGTACAAGTTATTTTGTTGCAGGATGCTGTGTATACCGTACATGTTGGGGAAATTAAACACTCCTTGGTAAACATAACGGAAAATAGAAAAGGTCTTTTCTTAGAGAGCCGTGACTATTGTGTATGCAAGTGATTTTCTTTCACTGTTTTATCTTATCTTTGCGGATATTTGACAAACAGTGGGACATAAAATTCAATCAAATGGAGAAAAAAAAAGATAAACCGTAATCTGGAAAGAGTTCTTCTTTCGATATTGTTATCACAAAATCTACTTCTTTCTCCGTGTGCAGATATAAACGACTCCTTGATGCTGCAAGCCCGTGCAAGTTTTTTTTTTTTTTTTTGGATGGCCCATCCAAGGGCACCAAGTTTAGGAGGCAGGTGTTGATGTTGCGTGTACGTGCCAACAGTGTTTAAAGAGCACACGTAGCAGATGGGTGTTGAACAGACACTTAGATGGCAGTTTTTTCCGAGGTAATATACAACTGATGTTTCAGGTTCTTTACCTGCTTTTGAAAAGAGAAACATATTTTTGTTGCTAACAGCATAGCCAATTAGTGTTGACAGTGAGGATTGTGTAGTGAGGATGTACTTTAGGGGACAGTACAGTTTAGTCTTTATGATATTGGGATTGTGCAAGATGTCTTACTTGGATATGGACTTGGATATGTAAGAGTGAAACTTGTGCAAAATGACACAAAAATGGGTCAGCAAGAAAATATGTTTGTTTGTGTGTGAAGTGACACTTGAAAAATCTGACTTTCTACTTGTGATGGTGTACCAGCACTGTTTTATTTTCTGGTTACAGCAGCTACCATGATAGGGACCCTGCAGCAATTTACCTGGAGATTTCAGGTTGTACATTTGCATCATGAAGCCAAATGATCACATGACTGTAGCTGTATTGTGTTTTGACACATTTAAGAGGACTTAACGTGATTCTGTTTAGCAGAATAATTGCTGCATTTGCATGGACACTAGTGTTCCGTTAATAATCTGAATAATAGCCTAGAATTTACATTCTGATTGAGAGGGTTGATGTAAACCTTCAATAATCTGTTCAAAATATTACCCCATAACAATGCTTGATGTGGTCATTTCTCTCCGTCTTGGTCATTTTCTGCAGTATTCTTCTTCTTTTGACATATTTCCAGCAGGTTCAATGGTCCACAGGGAGCAGAACCACTTTACGCATGTCCAAAAAGTTATTTTCTTGTTGTTGTTTTGGGCAAGCAACTGCACATACCTGGTCATTTTATTTAGCGCCCATTTAAACAGTTAAAGGGGAATTACCATTTTTTACAACCTGGACCTTATTTCTGGCATAAAATACGATTGTTTACTCACCCATATAACTTTGGTGTCATTTGGAGTATTTTGGAAGATATTTAGATCCAGCGGAGCGGCTCGTATATCCATATAGTGGTAGTGACTGGGGCACCGAAACGCAGCCTCTACATAACGCATTATTTTATCTTTCATTTCACCAATATTTTGTTATGATACACTAGTTAGTTCAATGTTATCATCATCTGGGGTCTGTAGATTGACCTACTAAGCTCTGACCTGGATGATGTCATCTCTGAGCGCTGCGCGCACCCGGGACTGTCGGCTTGTTTACCTGTAATTTGCTACTGCTGGTTTTTTGCAACATGGCTGAATATTTTTCCGATTCTGAGGTTGTGGACGACGACTTTGTTTATGATGGACGTCCTTACCGTTTTGCCCCAGAGTATATGGACGAGGAGCTCGTTGAAAGGAGGATGCGGAGGCAGAGAGAGGAACACCTGGCCAAAAAACAACAAACCGCTGCACGTCCACGA
The DNA here is from genome assembly GCF_963514085.1 of Chelon labrosus. NCBI lineage: Eukaryota > Metazoa > Chordata > Actinopteri > Mugiliformes > Mugilidae > Chelon > Chelon labrosus. Next base: position 16,752,561 of record NC_140339.1, read on the forward strand.
ATAGACAACAGGTAATTCCGGACTCAACGGGGAATAGCACTAGTGTATCATAACAAAATATTGGTGAAATGAACGAGTTTCGCGGCAGATAATGTGTTATTTAGAGGCTGCGTTTCGGTGCCCCAGTCACTCCCACTATATGAATATACGCGGCTCTAAATATCTGACGAATGACTCCAAATAACACCAAAGTTATATGGGTGAGCAAACAATCGTATTTTATGCCAGAAATAAGGTCCAGGTTTTAAAAAACGGTAATTCCCCTTTAAGTTGAAATTTGTGATCACAATTCAATTTGGTTGATGAAAGGCTGTCCATGTAAACACAACCAGTCCACCAGGCAGTACTGAAATCACAGTGTCCGAATTCACATTTACTAACTACCTGCTAACCCCCATCTTTACTGGAAAACACACTCTCATTAGTCAGCCTGTTTTTCCACCATTACAAGCTGAGGGTCACTGTGAAGCTGTGTGACTGAGGAGAATAATCCAGTGTGACTTTATTCTCTCCCCGAACAGTGATGAAACAATTCTTTGGCGAAATGAAAGAATAATGTGTCACGTTGATCTCCGCAACGCATTACAGAGCCTGCTCACGCGTCGACGCTTTGTAAGTGTGATGCTTTTCAGCTGTGATCTTCTGTCGCACCCGCAAAAGTCTGACTGATGAGACTTTATCTGTGACGTCGCTTTCAGAGTGGAGTTACATTCGCTGCCTTGTCAGTAAGTGATTAATGGATTCAAAAGGACATGATGGCTGGGATATCAAACTGTGTACTGTAGAGAGAATATAGATTTTCTGCTGAGCCCGAGTGTGTCTGTTTGTGTTGATAAAGACTAAAACATAATCTGCCTCTTATTAAATGGATATTTCACTTCCTTGAAGGCAGCTATGGATGATTGCTTTGCGGGTTTTTTTTCACTCATTCAAATAATCTTCTCCAGTTTTCCTTGATGATGCACAGCTTTGAGCCACCAGTGCACGGCACAAAAGGAAAAACAGAAGTCACACATGCACACAAATTGTGTTAGACAACGAAAACTCCACTCGATTGAGCATATATTCACTTTTCAGTTAGTTTTCGTTCGGCGTAGGAACGTGCGCGCTTCGGCCGCGAAAAAATCGATGAGGTTTGGCATTCAACTGTAAACTTTAAAAGACAACCCTAATCTGGCTGCATTGTTTTTAATGGCCACATCAACTTCTTTGGAGGATAATCATTTTATCTGATAAATGAGGATTTCAAACACTCTTATCAGCCGTGCACTCGCAGTTGTTTTTTAATCCTTCCATTCTGTCTGGTTTTTTAATTGATTCTGCAGCACGGAGGCTTTCTTCAAGAGATAATGCACTTGTGAGAACAGGTCATGATCCCTAAATGAGGGAATTTCACTCCAGTTTATTTTCAGCTGTGTATTTGCTGTCCTTCTGAAGCACTTCCAAACTACTGGAAAGTACAGATTGACTTAGTTTTTCTTCATTTCTGCAACTCCCCCTATCTCTCCGTGTGTTTCTAGAGATGCCGTGCACGCGCCGCAGCAAATGGCCTCAGCTACAGTAAGAGCTGGTGGTGCTGATGCTGTTTGCAAACACGTCCGTGTATGTCCTACCTCGAGGCTTCAACCAAATCTTGTGCATTAGGATCAAAACAGTGTCTACTTCTTTCCCTATGTCTTTACATAATTTTGTAATGTGAGCTCCGCCGGGCATGGAAAGTAGTCCACTCCGATCATCCAATAACGCCGCAACAGACGACACAGAAAAAAATATATAAATAATAAAAACAAGGAGAGTTCCAGCATCTGGGCTGTGTGGGACTGTGATAACAGCTCATCCAATAAGACCTCCACTCACCTCTCCCGTCGCCTCACAAATACACCACCGGTTCAACTATCAGGCCCTCAGAGGAAAGCTGTTTATTCCACATGCTGCCTAAGTAGAGGTCTTGGGGTTGGAGCGGCTGTGTAGCGCATGGTGAAGACAAACACAGGCCTATTTAGTCTGGTGGGGGAAACCGTGGTAAACAGCACAGAATGGAAGCAGATGGGGATTTTTGTTTTCAGGGTCTTTTTTTTTTCTTTTAAAATGCTCCTGTTTCTACACCATCAATTTGGTCGTGTTATGGATTTGTGTGATGAACAAGTATGCAAAGACCAGAGCTCCTTTTGTTCTGGTGATGGAGAATATTACAATCAATAATTTTTTTTGCACCCATACCTGCTGCGTTAAGCTTGAGCTTTAAACTCTACCTTCTTACTTGTTTTTGCAGGAAACACAAATATGCAGGGACAAGTAGAACTATTTTTATTTTTTTTTTGCAGGATTAGGAGAGTGTTATTTGTGCATGTGCCTTCACAGTCACACTGGCAAATTATAAACTGCTCCAGATTAGTGTAGGCATGTGTAAAATAAACATAATTTAGTTGAATGTTTTTTTTTTTTTTTAAATGCAGTAAATCTCAGCATACTTCATTGCAAAAAGCTTTTATTCTGAAATGCATGTTTTTGAGTCTGAAATGAAAAACCGGAGACTGTGATAGACTTAATCAAAATGAAAATCTGAGCAGCTGATAAATCGAACCAGGTCATTGTGATCCGAGTATGTAGAATCTGTTGTTGTTGAGTATTTGGAGTATGTGCGCGCATGCATGTGCAATTACAAAGTGGGAATGTCCTCTGGAATGGCATGGGGAACCCCTGTCTGACATTAGGCCTCTGAATCCCACTTGGTATGGTGACATGAACGCTCTCCCATCCTTCCCACAAGGCACCTGTCCAGAGGTCAGAGGTCATCCTGTTAGGGGTAATCCTCTCAGTAACCTGACCTGGCCAGGGGATAGTGGCAACCAAATGCGCAATGGCGGACCGAGCTGTCCCCCTAATACTCCCACTAATCACATTTTAATTGAATTCCAGCAAACATGTAAAAACCTGGTTCAGTTTTGTTATTCCATTTTCCTAACAGATGTCCCTGTGATCCCTGTAAAGTGATCTGCGGCGGTGACGTCTTCTGTTTGGAAACACATGAATTAGCTGATGTGGATGGCAGAAAGCAGAACCATGTGCTTGTCCTCAGGATTGGATCCCCTCATGACTGAGGAGTGGGGGTTTGGTGTGCGGAGAGTAGAGTTAAGAGGGATTTCATATATGAAATTTCACTGGGACGTCGTAAAGTTATTTTTAAAAAAACAACGTCAGTGACCTACCTGTTAGTACATGCTATGATTCCAAAAGCCTCAAAGCGTCATTAGAAAATGAATTTTCCCTGCTCTGACCTTGTGTGTTATGCTGCATTCACATGCTGCTCAGATGGTCTAATTTCTGGAGCTCAGAAGTGGTTTATCAGACTCCGGTGTGTTCAGGTACTCTTAAGTCAAAATGCAGAGGGTTAATGTGTGGCAAGGAAACAGATCAGGAGAACCAATCTAGCCATAATTACTTTTAAACGTAAACGTAAAAACTGTTATATTTGATGGAAAGTATGTTGCTTAGCTCCTGCATGCAGAAGGTATGACATACCAAAATTTTCTCAGTCAGTCTGGAACAAATTTTTCTGATTATTCCTACATCACATGAACACACAATAAGGACCAGGTTTGACTGCAGGACGCCGTAAGGCCTCAGCATGATCTTTGAGCAGATTCACACAGCACCTCCTCTGCAAACATGTGTACACTGCTTGCAACCACTGATGTGTAGGCCTACACACTCTTGCTTTTGCATGTGTGGGAGTTATTATTGCACTTCGGCACTTGAGTTTGCACCGGGAGTAGATTTGCAGCAAGCACGCCAGGAAGCAAACTACAAAGACAATGTAAAACTTGGTGTCAACAAAAATGCCTTCAAACTGCGCCGGTCATTTTAGTGTCATTTAAACAAATCAAGATCATTTTTTTCCTCCTAATCCGAACAAAAAAAAACAGCAAAAACAGTCATCAGTAACAGAAAAGTTTATTGATCTCTTGTTGGAGTGATCAGGGACCACACTAACTGCATTCACACAGATGCTGAGGCTTGCATGTAAGAAGGCCAAGCATGGCTTAAGATCCTTCCAGAGCTCCATGTTGGCCTCCAGCTTAGAACCACTGTGTCCAGTCCTCGTTCTGGGAAAATAAATCGGATAAGAGCCACGGTGAGAGACCTTATTTTTTCTTCTATGAGAGTACATTCTTCGTACTTTCCTCTTTTCCACTGTTTTACCCCGTTTTATCTCCCGTGCAGGCCGTTCTACATGTGTCCCTCTCTGTTGCTGAAGAGTTTCTAGGACTCGGTCACAGGATTTGAAAGTCGGGAGTGGAACTGATGGTGATTTCTTGAGGGAATGGGAGTGGTGGAAGAACGTTTTGCTGGCTGGACCACTATCAGAGCAGAACAGTGTTGACACGGGAAGGATTTTTTCAATCAAAGTACCAAATAATGTAAAGACATAGTGAAGTAGACCGAGCCTTTGATGCTAATACACAGATTTTGACATAGGACATGTGCTTTCTGTCCTTTTCTGCAGGAGGCTCCCTCGGTAGCAGCAGTGGATTCTGAGGACTTGTACTGACCACATGCATACAACCCCACTGCAGTGATGGATGAGTAAATGTTGTATATTATCAAATCCGTGATCCGTACTTTACTTTACTTTACGTACTAGTTCCTCAGCTTGGGATGCAAAAAGTGAACAGCTTCAGTAATCAAGGTGATCTGTCTACCAGCTCCCAACGACCTCACACCAAAACCAAGCTAAAGAGGGAAATCCACCCACATGCCTCCAACTCTCTGATTAACCACCACAAGTAGAATAAAGTTTTGTGTCTGCAGCCCACTTGCCTGTTACTGGGAGCTAAATCAAAGGCCCGCTCTGTTATTAGAGCCAATGTGCTTTTGAGGAAAACAAAATCCGACTGTGAACTTAAAAAGGAGCTGTCTCATTTGATCATTTATTACACATTTTAAGTGGTTTGGAAATAACTGAGGCCAGCGTGGTCTACATCCCTAATTGGTGCTCTTTTTCTCCCATTAGTACATCCAGACTTGTGATCCCTCTAAAAACAGGCAAGAGAAGAGAAAAAAAAAAATCTAGATATTTTCCCCAAACAAAGCGTTTGTCATCCGTTTGCAGTTGCTCTGTTTGCAAGCATGGTTCAGATTTGCTTCTATGCGCAGCTGTCACTGAGCCTGTTGGACGTCCTGGACCCCAAACACACAAACCAGAAGAGATTAGTGTGCCATGTCAACCCACTGCTTCCGCAGATGGCACGGATGCTTTTAGCCTACTCCCTGCAGACAGCCACTCATTGATCTTTCATACTAAACTCCCCACAGCAGGACTCTTGATACTGTTTTATTTATCATTCTGGCATTTACTATTAAGGCCAATAAAGTTTGACATGTGTGGGGGTTTAACTGTAGGGGGCACTGTGGTTTCTGTGCGACATGCTGGGGGTCGGGGCGGAGGGGTGGATTTATATCCTGGCAGTCAGAACTGTCACCCACAGCAATATCTCCCCTGTCTCTCTTTCTTTCAGCCTGGTCTCAATTCCCCAGGTCTGAATCCAACCCATAATTCACTAGTGTTGTCTCTCACCTTGACGTACACCTAGTAAACGTGTAAAACAGTCCGGCGGGATTTGCTCCAATTTTAATAACAGAACATTTCAGGCTGTGTCGGGGGGGGAAAAAAGGAGATATCAGTTTCTACTTTTTAAGGATCCTGGCACATGGTCCAGGAACCCCTAAGCTCCAGCCCTGAGACCTCATCCAAAACCAACACAGGGGACAAGCAGGCAATTTTGGAATTGCGGTTTCAGTTTCTGAACATATTTTCCAAGGGTGCTGCAAGTCAGGCTGACCATGATGAAATTTGGTTGTGGCTCCAGTCCAGGACATTACCTGTGTGAGTGTCAGGTGATAGCCTCCCTAATTACCCTGGAAGGCAAACAGAGAATCTTTTTCGCTGAGATTTCACAGAGCCCCCTGCACCTATAAACGTGTTGCTCCTGTGGTAAAATGTGATCTTTCGGCTAATGAAGGACACGCTTCGTTTCCTCGACTGAATCACCCTCTAGTTTTGGCCTCTAGGGGGAGCTTACCCCACTTTTTTTTCTTGTTTTTACTGCAGTGGGAACTGGCAAGAGTTTAGGAGAACCTTTGTGAGTGAGTATTGATTTATGGCCCCGGGTCTGAGGTGTGCATCTCTCTTGGGGTAATCAGCCTGCCCGGACAGAAGCTTGTGTGAACAGTGGCTCTCAGACATCACTGACACTCTGTCCAACCACTGGACCAAGAACCGCTGATTGGAGTCTGCGGTCTGTGGTGTGTGAGTCTCAAACACACATCGCGGCAGACTAAAGCCCTCAATCACTGGGTCTCGGTCCAGTCCGTGCCCCCGTGTTCCAGGGTTGAGTGACGTGCTGCCTGCAGAGCACTCATTAGAATCTACGTTTCACAAGCAGAGCAGGGATAGTAAATCGTTCAGGCCTCAATGTTGTTATAGCTGGCCCTAACAAGCCACTCTCTGTCTACTTTATTGGAGTTAAAAAGTGGATTTCATGTAGTTTTTGGCAACTTTGAAAAAATATGACAAACAATGGAAACTATTGCTGTAAGAGACAAGACCACAACATGAAGAAAACTTGTTCAGTCTTTCAAAGACGCCCTTTAGGTTTTTAAGCCCTCTGCTACTTAGAGACTGACAGAAACATCATTAGACAACAAAAACATCCCATTTATGTTTTCAATAACATCAGAAAGAGGGAGTGTGCGATGGGAATACTGTGTAGTTTTGGGAGGGTGCTGTGTGATCCCTCATCACATGGTCAAGGCCCCTGCTCCGGCACTGAGTAAACGGATTTTCTCCCTACGGCCCCACTTCTAAATCAGATCAGCCTTTTTTTTCCTTTTCCTTTTCTTTTTTAAAATGCTACATCTAAGGGCCTCCATCCCATGTCTAACTACCTAGTCTTTTGTTTGCTCATGTTTTCCTTTTCCTCTGTGGATCGGCTGGCTCTGACCGTGTAATAGAGTGCATATTGGCCAAGCGAGGCAGCCTGCTGTGACCAGATCAGATGTGTGCTCCTGATTATGAAACTCCCTTTTAGTCACTGACAGACATGGTAATAAATGTGTCCATAAATTGAATTTGGGGCTTTTGAAAAGGAGCAGGAATATCTAAGGAGCATTTCAGCTGATTGTCTCCAGCCGACATGGCAGCGCTTCAGTGGGATTCTGGGGGGAAAACTGATCCTGCTGTGGTGCGGTTGGAGGGCTGGGAGTGGGTGGTGGGGTGTGTGTGGTGTGGTGCAGGGGGGTGGGGGGTGGGGGGTGGAATGGATGCCTAGCCAAGCAAAATAAAGAAAGCTTTATTGCAATTCAGAAAATCATTTGATTGAGTTTGCACAAATAAGAGGACAGAGAACAGTCTGCAGGAGTTTGCATGGCATTGTGTGTTTCAACGTTTTTTTTGTATTATGAGTGTGTTTGTGTTTAAGCTTACAAATCCCTTTAACCTTTTCGTGGAGGGAGCTCAGAAGTGTCTTTCGTTTAACTGTAAAAGGATGCATAGTGCATTGACAGTTACTGAAATGCTCCCACAACAACACTAGTGATTTGGGTGAAGTAGTGTTGACAGCAGAAGTGGAATGTCATGTCAAAGCTTTTCCTCTCTGGATCAGGCTCTGGGTGCCGTTCCATAAAAAATATTAGAAAGTCTTTTACAAGAACCTTTATTTGCTTTAATGGGGCGTTACTGTTTGTAGCAATGTTGACAAAGACTTAATAATGACTTAATATTTAACCTGTAGCAAACAAAGGTAGTGGTTTACGGGACTTGGTTGTGTTTGTATAAAGCAAAGTGTTTTATATATACACAACCAAGTCCCGTAAACCAATTTCATACAACTAGTTAGTTACCAGTGACATTTACCTTTGTTTGCTATAGGTTAAATATTAAGTCATTATTAAGTCTTTGTCAACATTGCTACGTGTTGTGCCATGCTAAATCTAAGCTAAACTACAGAGTCCTCACTATTGCTTAGAATCCACTTACTCACATTGATGCTAGCCATGAGAGGAAACAGTCGGTAAGTGTGCTTGCTGAACGGTGTATATTTAGCCTGGTCAGTCATGAGGGAGGGACACAACTTCTCAGAGTAGTGTGACACACGTAACCCAGCCACCAAGAGTCACACATCCCCATGTGCTTGCCAGGCCTATCCTCCAGGCTTGATTTTCATGGAGATGTGAAGTTACGGGTCTGAAAGGTTCCCCTGGGGCAGAGGGCAACCTGAGTCATAGCCAGAGAACAGACAGGAGCAGTCAGAGCCCCCAGTTTAGAACTGGCAATCTAACATGATGTTGTGAAACCGTTACCCTTCATTATTTATTCACTATAGACATCTGTCTTGGCAAAAGGATTCAGTGTGTGATTTTTATCTCGGGCCTCTCACCTTCCTTTCGCTTCTGTCTCCCCATTTCTCCCGTCTCTCTCCTCCTAATTTTCCTTTATCTATCTGTCACTCACTCTGTCTCTCCCGGTCTATCTCGCTCCATCTCTTTACTTTTTCTTTTCTTTCTCCATCTGTCTGTCCTGCCTTTCTTTGAAATGTTATGATTCACTGGCTGTGATCTCTGTGAGCTGTCTCCTTGAAGTCTGTGTGTCTCCTGAGTGCGACCACAGAATGGTACATCACTTCTATTCCATGTAATTTCCTGGGTTTTATAAGGTACATTTACTCACCCTACAATGGTGGAGGCTGTTCTTTTCTACAGAGTTCAGAGTATCTGTCTCTTACACCACGGCCTTGTTCATGGAAACCATTATCTGGTGTGGGAACGTGCCAAGATTTGGCTACAAAGTTTGTCTACGGGTAACATTTTAAAACTTTTTTGGGTTGGTGCAAAAGTGAACAATCAGTATCATACTTACTCTTTCCAGATATATAGTAGTACACGTAGAAGCACAAAGTTACAGAGAAATTCACAATGAAGTCATATTATCTTATAGCTTAATGTAGGCATAACAGCTAACTAATAACTCTACATAAGGACATGTTTTGATAAGCTGCAGGAAATCCTGTTTGACAGCAAAAATTCTCCATAAAACCTAAACCCATTTACATGCCTCCACCTGTGTTACCTTTGCACTGTGCAACATTGCATACGGGCTCAATTACACAGTTATTCTTACTTATGCTTCTCTCTCATTCCCTCTCTTGCCCTCTCAATAAAAGGAGGCCAATAAATCACTCAGCTGTCTCTGTGGGTTTGGAGTATTGGTGTTGGATCGAGCTGCCCTACCAACCCAGCTGAGTAGACATGACTCTCGAAAAAAAAAAAAGAAAAGAAAAAACTATTCCCCTCTCTCTAAAAAACCAACATGGGTGAAAATTACATTTTGGTTGAAGAGTCTAATAAATCCTGGCCGAACGTGGCTGCAGAAGTGGAAAAAGGCCCTCCATGGCGACTGCAGTCTCAGTGATGTGGATCCCGTGCTGGGGGAAAGGGGAAGCCACATAAGAGGAGGTTTGTGTTAGCACGGGTTAGATGAGGTGCAAGGGGACTCAGTGGGAGGATACAAGGCCTAAAAGTGCTTGTGGATTATAGGGAGTGATAACTCTAATGTTGAATGTGTGTGCAAGCGAAGGGGCTCTTGAGATTTGTGTTCAGACAACAGAGGTCTATTATGATCTATAATTTCAAAGGCAATGTGGAAATGATGTGTGATCGTTTCGGGAAAGCGTGCAGAGTCACTTCTCACCAAGAAATATTGTAACTTAAGAAAACATTGGTGAACTTTTGCTTTCAAATGAACTTTTTTTAAATCTTTACTCCTGAGAACTTGGAATAGTTTTAAGCAAACCTTTAAGAATGACTTTATGAACGATGTTTTTGGCCTCACTTATTACCTTGTGGCATTTTCAAAGTTGCTGCGCCGTGTCCTCACGGCTGATCTCTGTTCCTTTTCCATTTCTGGGGCCTGTGTGACAGGGAACAACTTCTGTAATGGCATGAGCAGCCTGTCACGGCTAATTAAAACACACATCTACAAATCTGCCAGCAATTACTACACCCAAAAACATTTGGTGCCACTCACAAATTTTAGGCAGAAAGGCCTGTGTTTACCGTGTTAGCTTTTAATTTCTTCGAGCATTCCCACAAAAACAAATACTGGTTAGAGCCTCGTTTGATACGGCAACGTTCATATTTATTTTGCCGTTTAAATGTTACAAAAATGTAGGCATTGGGAGACATGATAATGGAATCCAGATTTAGGCTTTGTTTAATTTGTAGCTCTGCACAGAGTCATCTTATTTTAGATTATAGCCCTGTGTAAACTGCGCTGCTCTGCGTCTCTCAGGGTTACATTGTGTAACAGTGTTGTTTCCCAGTCATCTGGATGTGCTTTGCTGTCCTCAACAGAGCACACTCCTTATCTGCATCACTCCCAGCCCACAACCTCATGATCATGTGGTTCATCTACTTTGCCCGATGACAAAAACAGCAAAGTGGGCCATTTGTATGCAAATGCAGAGATGTAATTTGAAGTTCCCTATCCTTTGCATACTGCTGATAGCACAGGTGGACGTGTATCCATGCAAAACTGTGTGATAGTATTGCACGATTATTCAGACTGAGGAAATATTCAAACTTTTTATGTGCTTTACACATGCCTCTTCCTTGTTTACATTTGGCTCTGTATATTATGAACCAACAGTTTGCAAGGCTGGAGGAGAGATGCATGCCCCAAAGAAGAATCCCACATTTAAGAAGGAACGCACCTAATTTTAGACATTAAGAAAGACTTGGATGTGAAATGTATTTTGGATATGTGCAAATATTGCAACGCAATCCTTTTCCAGAAAGTGGCTGGATGATTAAAAGGGGGCGGCTGTGTTTGCACAGTTGAACAAGGCTGATACCGATGGAACTCTTGCTGCGTACAAACTGGAATATTAGTGGAACATTCGTTAACAGCTAGGCAGGAATTCTGTGGAACATCGGAATAACGGCAGTGACCTGACTGTGCATGTAAAGGTGCTCACCTGCTGTTTTTTGCTGGATGATTTCCACTTGAAATGATCAGCGCCACATCTTTCTGCTTCAGACACTAAATGGATCAGCTAGCTTTTATTTTATTATTGATGCCATAAATGAGATAAACGATGGGTTATAAGAGAGGGTCTTAGGGGAGTCTTTGAGTTCTCGTTTTTAAGCTCTCCATTTTTGTATTCCTTTACAAAATCGTGACATATTTCTTTCTATTTACTGACATTCAGAGACAGAAGTAGGTATATGTATTTGTAGGTATTAGGGTTTTTTCCTGTTTATTCCAATGTGTCTTGTGTCTTTCACCAGTATCTTACTCCCGACTCTTCTCATCAATACCATGTAGCATTAGAAAGGACTGAAATATCAATGTCCAATTTACGGTAAACCACTATCGCTACTTCTTGAAACATCACTTGCTTCACACCTGTGGATATTTCCCATAAAACCCCACCCTTCACCAGGTGTTGACACAAACCCCTTTGAAAGCCTCATGACTCATAATGTAATGTAGACTGAAGCTGTTCTCGATTTCAGTTGACAATAGAAGGTTGCAAAACAGACAGTAATAGTCATAAATCAATTATTTGACCATGCTATATACAAGATGTTTGCCTCGTTTCATTATGCTATTAACTGCTACAATTGTGTCTGGCCTGATCTCATCTGTTAACTGTCATCTCTGACAGTAATACTTAAAGTATGGAGGCATAACTCATTCTGAGTTTGGATTCTTGTGTGTGCTGTCTTTATTGACATTATTTTGAGGTATTTTTTAATAACCTGTATCCCAGGGGAAGCCCAAGGAAATCAATAAATCAGTAAAATGAGTTAAAGGCACAGTTGGTATTTGTTTTAGCTTTAATAACGCCTCCACATTCCAAAATTTCTTCCTAGCTCGATTGTTGGCGCAACAGTAACTTCTGTGTCCCTTACAGCAAAATCAGAGAGTGTATCCTTAGTTTGAGATCTTTTCAATATGTATTGACCCATTGACACAGTTTCCTTTCTGTGTATGTTTCATGTGATGGTTAAAGTGGAGAGAGGGCACAGAAAGACTAGCCGCTATATCAGGAGGACGAGTGGAGGAATGGAGCTGATCCCTGAGGGCCACAGAGCAGAGGGGGGCTGGAACTGGATTAGCGTGCCCGTTGAGGAACACCTGTCTATCACTGACGGATCCCCTCCTACCAAGCCCCAGATGGATCTTGGGTGTGGTGGGCCCCATCGTAACTTCCTCCTTCATCCTCCCCATTAACACTAATGTTTTTTTTCTTTTCTGTCTTAACCCTCTTCCCCCGTATTCCCTTACCCTGCGTGTCTGGCATTCTGCGAGGGGGACTGGGTGGTGTTGGAGGAGTGGGTGGGGGGGAGGAAAGGGCCGGGACAGTTTACTTGGATGGCCAGCTGTGTGCCAGCTGTGTGCCAGAAGAACGCTGAGCGGCGTGGAGAAAGGCCTATTATCTCCCACACGCACACACTCTCTCTCGCCTTTCACACCCCAAACCCAGGCCCTGCGAAATCAGCCAGACAGATTCTGCTAAAACCATCACTCATCCTTATACATGCATGTGGTCTCCTCCTGCACACACCCACTCAAATCCACGCACACATACTTATTCCAAGTCCTGTGCAGGGGAGTTATTTTCCCTTCTCTTCCCCTGTCGTTGCACACACACACGCACACCCACACACACATATATATGCACAAAAGGCCCAAGAGCTTCCATGCCATGTGTCACCGCTTCTGACACACAGGACTAAACAAGTCATTAGAGCATGGGTCGAATCATCCATACACACAGTCTTATCTGTCTGCTTTCAGTCAGCCAGCCTATTGCACAGCGGCTGGACGCCTCTCACTGCTGGTAGGATATGAGCAATTAGCAAGAAAGACCTTTTAGCTCTGCCAGCTGATTTGTGGCCAGCCTCTGCATATGCCTGTAATTCACTCTGACATTTCATCTCCTCACTTGTCACAGTCTTTATTGTGTATTACCACAATATAAACAATAATGATGAAGTAATAATCAAATCGGAGGCAATATAATCATTTTGTTTTTTTCCCTGCGCCAATGTCCACTGGTTGAACCTGTGGGAGACAGCTGATAAGTGTACGTTCTTGTGCAAAGTGGAGGTCTCAGGAGAGCGAGTGGAGGCAGCCGGGGGGAGTCTTCCCAAGTCAGCCCAAGGGAAATGGCTGACAGTTACACTACCCTCCGGCCAATTAACTGTCATTCTAGCTGTTGGTTTAACTTGCTGACCTTACCTCTTCTCTGCTGTTTGTCTTATCATTTCCGGAAAAGAGGGCCTCATCTGTGTATGTAAAGTGGACCGGTGACCTTCAGGGAAGGGGAACAAAGGTCACAGTTCACCCACTGTATATTTCTTTCGCGTGACAGCAAATATGCCGGGAAGTCTCCTGGGATTTTGGGGGGTGCAGGAGGAAAGAAGTCCTGTGGGACTGAAAGAGAGCTATCTGTTATTACTTCCAATTACTCCCCAATCTCCCGCTCTATCTACCTGTAAAATGACATTAGATATGCCTGTTCTCATGGTCTTCTACAGATGAAGGCTGCGCTTCTCGGTGATGAGGCCCATGGGAACTCAAGGTCTGTCTTCCTCGCCCTTAAAGTCATCAGCTAGCCGAATGTATTCACAGATCTGCCAGAGCAAAGTTAATTTCTCAGAGAATTGGATGGGTTTTGTCTTTGAGAGGAAGTGTTGACATTAGGAGGAGGAAGCTGAATGCGGCTACCACGTTTGTCCCCGGCCGAGCGTGGGTTTGAGGTTGATGTGTGAATAGGGGTACAGTTCCAGTGAGCGCTGCTGTCTTAGCATGACAACAGAGGAGGGCGGATTGTGCTGGCCCTTCTGCAAGGGGAGACAGTGACACAGTGCCCACCCCTCTCTATTTGTGAGAGCACCACTTCATTGTGCCCAGTTGCTGCTAAGGGACAAAACCTTGAGAGCCTACACAGCTGGAGATGGCAGGGAGCATTCATGCTGAATGCTTGACTTGTTCAGACACTTTTCTGCCCTGTGCCTCACAGGAACCCACTTCCTATTTCCCATCCTGTCTCTGACAAGAGACGGGAGGACAGTTTTACTATATACTGCCTAGATTAAGTCACTTCTGAAACGTGAAAGGATTGCTTTCGTGAAATAATTCCTTCCTGGAGTCGCGTGTTCAGTGATTTTCTCGTCATAACCCCCAAAAAGCTGTTGTTACGTGTTTAATTCTCCGACATTAAACCTTTTGTTTAATATGAGCAGCATGTTTAGCACCCTTTACACTGCATAAGAAGTCCTATTGGGTTGTAATAGTTTGACTCCATAATCTAAACAGTTTGAGTCACATCAGGACATATTATGGTTATTATTCTGCTTGGCAATTTAGGTGTGACAAACTGTCATCTTTAATTCTTCTCTGTGATGTCTTAAGGCAACTTGTCTTGACTAGATGGGGGAGATTTCCCAGGAGAAGATGATAGAGAGTTGACTGAGAACAGAATTTGGCTCAACAATCCTCCTTCAGCATGCATTTAGTTCCCTTATTATAGACAAGGCACCAATCTATCCTCATGCCACCGCTGAATCACTCCGTCGCCCACCCTTTCATTCGCCAATAAACACTGACAAAACAGCTGCATGCATGAATGCACACACATGCACGCACGCACACACACACGCACGCACACATGCACGCACTGGTGGTATAGCTCTCTCCCCATCTCTCATTTGCATGGCAATGCCATTATCTGGCTGTGAGGTGTCATGCTGGAGTGGCTGACAATGTGCCTGACAACAAGTTTATCTAAGCACAAAGAAAGTTGAGAAGAATGGAGTACTTTCTCTGTCTCCCCTTTTCCTCTGGCTTTAGCATATATACTTTTAAACTCCCCACGGAGTACGAGGAAGCATGTCACCCAGCCTCATCCTGCGTGATGGAGTGGCAAATCCATTATTTATACACCCAGTAAAACCCGCAGTAAACACTTCTTATAAACATACATTTACTGTTTTAGCACTGTGCCTTTTTTAGTCCTCGTCTTCTGCTTCTCTGTCATGTTCCTACAACTTCTATTTTATTTCTTCTTAATATAAATTGTGTTTATTTTTACTAAATTTGTTGTAAATTACTGTAACCATGTGTAGCGCTGCGGTCTCAACCGGGCCTTTCTTGGAAACAGGATCTGGGCTCTCAGTGGGACTAACTTGGTTAAATCCAAATAAAAATACAAAGGTTGAGCTGCTTGTCAGCAATCATTAATAGTGGCGGATATTGGATTCTATGCAGACACATTACTGCGGACTTTCGAGCATGGTAGATTGTGCAGACTATTGGCTGAAGTGAAGGGAATCAATAACAGGGTTTACAACTTAGACACTGGTAGGCATCATCATTACACGGCGAAGCCCTCTCACCTGCTGTTATCGACCTCCCTCTCAGGTTTACATGGCTCGTCTGGTGATGTCATACGTGGCTGTGTATGTGTACGTCTCGTCTGCAGCAGCAAAGCAAACAGAACCTGTCTGGGTCACGCGGTTGTGTGCCGGGATGTGAATAACCCTATCTGTGATATTTGTGTCTGAATAAATCACTCGTGCTAGCGTATTGCAAAATGCAGCACAGCCGATAAGTTGGAGCTGCCGTGTCCAGTGCGAGTAAAGTCTGTGTGGTTCCTGTGTTGTGCTGATAAGCGGGCTCAGCTCGAGGTGGTTAAACAATTTCCTGTACATGGTTTACCCCCTACCTAACACCACACTAGCTCTCAAGAACAGTGATTAGGCAGCAGGTTGTTTGAATACACATACCGACCACATGGATGAGTTGACTTGTGCACCTAAACACACATGCACACAGGTAAATGTGTATATTGTGTATGTTTATATATTTTTTTTTTGGCAAATCAATAACTTTACAAGCAAAGAAGCATACGCGGCCCAAGGACCATAGTCACCATAGACTTTAGAACAGGGGGGTCAAACTCAGTTTAGTTCAGGGGCCACATACATCCCAATTTGATCTCAAGTGGGCCGGACCAGTAACATAACAGAATAAAAACCTATAAGTAACGACAACATCAGACTTTTTCCATTTGTTTTAGTGCAAAGAAGAACAAGTAAATTAGGAGAATGTTTACGTTTAATAAACAATCCTTCAAAAATAATTACATTTCTTAAGAAATATAAGTGCAATTTGGGCACATTGCTGTCTGTTCTTTAGTCCTGGCTCTCAGTGTTGTGTTCTGTCCACTTCTCTAACTAAAAACAGTGGACAAATTAGGAATAGCAGTTATTTTCATTGAAAAATTGCAGTCTTCTATGTAATTTTTGCACTTTGCAAATTCATGCTGCGGGCCAGATTAGACCCAGATTAGATGTTTTTACACCTGTTCTTCAGAGTAATAATTTACCAGAAAAATAAAATAAGTTTGAGTCCCTATTATTTTACTTAGAAAATAGCTGTAAGTGTAGAAACACATTCAACGCACTGGATGCACAGTGATATAATCATGACTTAATTTATTATATAAGACTTATTATAGATGTTCCACGGGCACTTAGTCAGTTTCATTTAGCTGTAAACTATTTGCAGAAATCCAAATCAATCCAGCTTCTCATATTACCCAGGAGAGTTTCATATTGGCAGTATGCAGCCACAAAAGTGAAAACAGCGTACGAAAAAAAAAAAAACTCATATCTGTGGTGTGTGACTCTGATAGGGAGGTGATGGATATAGCCAGTCGGAGGCTGTGAAAATGAACTCAAACTAAAGGGGATGTGGATCAAAGAGAGGGACAGCACCAGCGATCATCGTTAGACTTCCTGCGCAACCCCCCCACCCCCGCTCCTTTACATTACCATTATTAAAAAGGAGAGGACTCTCTTAATAAAGTCTATTAATCACACCGGGGGAGTCGGTTCATCGGTTCACCCTCTCGCGAGGGTCTCTAATCAATCAAGCCCGCTGGTAATGTATTCATGGGAGATGTAAGAAAGGACTTGTTTGACAGTGTTCCAAGGAGGAAGAATTTATTAAGTTCCCTTCAGCAGTCAGCCAATCCTGAGGAGTCGGGAACACACCCCCACCTTTCCCCACCCTTGTCCTCCCCTGCTTGGTACTGTGAATAAAAGGTCCTTCATAATGTATGAAGTCTGTACAAATATTGGAAACGTCCAAAATATGTCCTCTCATTAACAGTGATGAGTGAAAGCCGGAGTATTGGCATTTGTCAGATATGCTCGGAGTGTAAAGGCACTGTTGTACAAGGCCTCTGCTGTGTTGGGTGATGTAGAGACATCACTCTCTTGCGATCCTCTCAAAAGCTGGAGAAAATGTGTCTTATTAGTTCACACGAGGTGGCGAAATTCTGTGCTACACCGCTGACTAATGTACAAAGCTGAGAAAGCACAGGGCTGATGGTTTGCTGGGCCTCTGTCAGTGACGTGCGAGTGGAGACGGTCGGTAAAATTGTGCAGCTGTTGGAAGCCACTATGAGGCCCGGCGTTTCTTTTTTCTTGTTGTTCTTTTTTGTTCTTTTTGTTTTATAAACTCACCCCTCTCCTCATCTCTTCGGTAAAATGCTTTATGGGGAGATTGACGCGGTAAAGAGACGAATGTGCGCCGATTTTCCCCAGAAACGTTTCAAAAAGCATTCCTATAACATTCCAGTAAAAACAATGCTCCTATCATTTTCTTTTACACCGATTTTAAAAGAGCATTCACGAATGTCAACACTACCACGAACAATACTGTGTGAGATAGAAAAGAAAAGTTAGGAACATACGCATACTGGGGCTGAAGCATGTTTTATAGAGGAGGGGGCATTAAAAAGCCTTTGCTGCCTTTGCTTTGTCCCGAGGAAGAACTGAAAGGAGGCTATGCTTGGCTTCAAAGCTGCATTTCCATAATTGCCCTGTAACTCGGGCCCGTATGAAGGATCTGAAGGGGGCTGAGAAAAGCACAATCTTTCAGCTGGGTGAACGGCAAAAGCCCCAACGCCTCTCCCTCTGGCCTGTCGCCCTGTCGCCCCCTTCCCCACTTGTTGCCTTTCGGATTCAGTGAAAGAATTCCTCTCTCTAACCTCCATCAACAAAAGGCATGAAATCAGTGCCCTCCCTCTCTCCCGCTTCGGCCCCAGAGAATGTCACTCCTTCTAGGCCTTTTGTCCGTTGCTCAACCCAGGAAAACACAACAGCCCCTCTCTCCCTGCTCCCTGGCTATTCTTTAACATGTTGCTGGTGCACTTTCACTTACATTCTCAATAATGAATGTGCCATAAAACATGCAGGAGACACAGAAGTCGCATATCATTGGAAGGGCTAAAACTGAGCTCTCCACCTTCTCTTCTTTCAGCTCCAGAGTGCGACTGCTGTAACAAGTTGCCGTGGAGTGCCGCGGCCTGTGCAGGCCTGTGTTTGAAGGTATGTGGTGCGCCGGACATGTGTTCCTGAGAGCAGATCCCAGCTCCTCCTGCGGTCAGCTAACACGCAGGCCTGGTGCTCGCAAAAGGGCAGCCCTTCACTTGGCCCGGGCAAGGATTGGGTGGGGGCGCGGCCGACAGTGGCTCATAAAAGGATTAGTCCACCACACAAAGACAGTGGGCTGCTTCTAAGCCTGACTAGGTCCACAAAGGAGGTGACATTTGTCTGTCTTGGTGGCAGGAGTGGGTGTGGTCGAACCGTCCGGGCCGGGGGCAGGAGGAGGGGGTGGCACTGGTGGTGGGGCCACAATGGCAGAAGGGGTGGATGAGGTGAAAACACAAGAGTGACCCTCTTTATTTGCAGCAGCCTCCTCTTCCACAGGGTACCTCTGCCCCCCCACCACCCCCCCTCCATTGGGCTGTTCTAGTGTTTATTTACTCCATGCTCTCTCCCCATTCACATTTGGCCCTCTGATGGCTCCATTGGCCAGACCCTTTCAGTCGCCCGGTACTGCCGTCCACCTTCCCTCAGATCAATGAACGCTTTGGAAAGACAGATTAGATTTCCTTTTAATGATTCCATCTTTCTCGGATTTTTCCCATTCTAAATGGCTGTTTAACAGTGCATTACCCCCCCTCCATGTCGCTCTATGTAGTCCTGCCTCAGATTATTGAGGGCAAAAGCGAGCGGCAGTCAACAGCGCTGTGGAAAACATAAGCAATGTGATTAGACAGGGAAAATGAACTAGAATTTACTGTCACTCTGTCAAATGCATATGTGTTTCCCACACTGTTAATACCGCAGAACTATCAATTAATTAGTAAATAATTAGAAGACAGATAGTATAATTGAGAAGCTGGATGATGCTTTATGATGCGGTAAATCTAAATATGAAGTACGTTTTATTTAGATAACCCAGTATCACAAACTCCGATAAAGGGATGTACAACAACATTTATTTTATTTTTTTTCAAAATTGTGCCTTAACTTCTTAGCTTTTCTTACAGTTTTTTTTTTTTTTTTTTGGAAATTATCCTGTGCAGCTGAGTACTGCAATGCTACAGTGTGCCCCACAGACATTTAGCATTTAACACAGCGTGGACCTCAGACATAAGAAGAGGAGCCAGTGTTGATTATTGCTCATTAGCCAAGAGAACATCCACTTAACGTGCAAGGAAACGAGTGTCACACCATGCCCCACTGGAACTGGTCCCTGCGTAGCTCTGAACAAAATGTTAGCTAATGCACTCCATTTGCTCTTTGTAACCGGGAGCAGGTTGGACACGTATGGCAACATAAGCAGGCGTGATTACTTTGTTTCTGCCCGGGCATTTTAATCCCTAATTTCATGCACTGATCAGAGGAGAGGCCCTGAGCTCTAGACATGATCACTGGCCCTTCAGTAGCACTGCAGCTGAATCCTCGTGATCAAGAGGGGGCTTGTTGTGGGCCCCTCAGGAGCAAACATCCTGTGAACTGGGGGGAAATAAAAGCATCCTTATTTATGATGAGGCTCAGTGTCCTCACATGTGGCCACCACTGAGTTACATATATGTTTATTTATTCTAGGCTGAGAAAAACCTTTATAACATCAAATTATTTGTACATGTCATGCTTAGCAGAAGCAGACTTGTTTTTTATTAAATCTGTTTAATTTACTGTGAAATTTATTGTAAAACTTTTTAAATTATTTAGATTATTATTTTTTCTTTAAGCACTCCACACTAATAACTCCATTTCTTTTTTATTGTTTAATTATGAACCATCAGTGTTAGTGTGGCACCGGTTCCTTAAGCAAAAGGAGATGGCAAAGCATCTCCAAAAACGACCAAAGGAAATAAAATATTACATCAATCAGCCGGCTGCTGTCACTTATGAATATGCATCGCTTGAAGGAAGGTAATTGATTAGAGAGGAAGGCAACATGGTGAGAGGAGCTCCAAAAGGCTCCGGAGTCGTTCTCCCGGCTGGGCTGAGGTTTGTTTAAAGCAAATCGTAAACCTTAGAGGGGAATCAACGCGCTTCATCCGCCTCTGCTGCTCTGGATGGCAGACATTAAACAGACGTTGTCATCGTTGGCCATCGAGGACGGTGCATCTTTTACGCGTCAATCAAAATTCTTTAAATTTTAAATGATTTTTAAAAAAGACTAAAAATAAAAACAACAATAGTGGCAAAAAGTACAATATCAACAAAAAGGTTTTTTTTTTCTTTAGCGTTGTGAAAGTTTGTCAAGTTTTTCTGAAAAAAAAAAAAGCACTTTTATGAATCAAACAATACTACATTTTGACTTAATCAAAGGTTGGCACAAAAATCTGAATTTGCATCACTGAGACTTTTATGTTTTACAGATTTTTTTTTTAATAATCCGCAAAATTTTTATATTTTTTTTCCCTTAAATGTTTTAATTTCTTTCCTTTTACGTTTATTATTTTTTTCATCTTTTATTTCCACCTATTTGCTTTTTAAAAAACAAGACGGTGAAACAACTCAGCGCGCTTGCGAGTGTAATTGAAGAGTCCTGCAATCCCAAGTTAAATACAGCAGCCACAGAAGATTTTTAATACTGTCCTTTACACTCTTTGAGAAAATGTTATCTATGTATTATATTTATAATATGTTGCCAGTTTTTCTTTATTGTGCCTTTTGGTAAATATTCGGACCTTGTTTCGGGCTGTACCAAAAGGCTGTGGAAACCGAAAATGCCTCTTTTTATTAAATATTTTTTTGGAATAAAATTTCAATTGCGTGTTTTTTCCCCCCCTCATAATTTATGCTGGCTTTTAGAAGCATCAAACGTGTCAAAGTATGCTGCGTTTGAACATCAGAAAATAACAACACAAAGGCTTGAAAACCGCCTCGAAATGTCTCTTCTCGCGGCAGATTTCTAAGTGCCAAATGTTACCATCGAATTTAACATCACAGCCATTAGATGAATTAAGAACGGGGCCATAAAAGAAATAATAATAAATGAGACTGCGTGTGCAGAGTGTGTGTGGCTGAGTCTGCGTGCATCAGATCATGGCCGACTGCTAGTGACTGTAGAGGGAGCTCCAACACTAAGTTTACATAAACTTCCTCTGATAAGGGCTCACACATGCAAATGATCACATCACGGGAAAACAAAATAAATGATGTTATTATTAGTTATGCAGCTACGATATATTACAATTACACCACAGAGCAGCACTGGTCGAGGAAAATGTATGATATATGCGGAGAGCAAAAGCATTACAAATTGAGCATGATGAGATCTGGGAGTTGCTCTGCAAAGCCAGAATCCATCTTCGGGATCAACTCGAGCTTTCTGACCGGTATACCAACGATCATCTAAGAGCCATCCATCACCCAAAGTCTCTTCATAGACTATAATTTTAGACGAAAATGAATGGATGAAATTATTCGTTTTAATGCGAACGCCGCGCCTCTATAGGGATAATCCCACAACATCAATATCCAAATGTATGCCGCAATACTGGCTAATTAGCCTTAAGTCCCTGCACTATAGAAGTGTGATAAATCCCCCTCCAATATTTACTTATCGCTGCCACGGAGGATGAAGTCAGTGCCCCAGGCTGTCCACTAACACACATACATAAAAAGAAAAACCCAAAGCAATGCACTTCAAGCAGCAGTGCACAATAAAAAGCCCCCATCAAAAGCAGCTGTCAAAATACCTCGGCCAAAAAACAACGTATATAGGTATATATATTTTTTTTTTAAAGTTGCAGCAGTTCATTTATTAGCCAAAATATAGACTTTCTTGTACAATTTGGTTCACAAGTATGTACATATTCTTAACTTTATATACAAAACATTTTAACATCAAATCCTCACAGAACTTACAAAAAGAAAGAAGGAAAAACTCACAGACTACAGGTTCATACATTATTACATTAGCAGTTTTACACAGGACATGCTTACAATGTAAGTATACAGAGATGTATTATTCTTATTTTACATTCCATATTCAAATTAAAATTAAAAGGGGGGGAAAGGAGAGGAGAGGATGGGTGAGGGGGTTATGGAGAGGAGAGAGAGCCGAAAGAACCATCGCTGCTTCTAGTTGGTTCTGAGGCCTGAAATACACAGGGGTAAAAAACTGAATAAAAAAAATGGTAAAGGAAGAGAAAATAACGCGAATAATAGCCTCGTGAAGAGCTAAAACACAAAGTGATATAAAAGTGACAATTGCCTTTCGAAAACGAGCCTGAAGTGAATTTGCATTTTGCTCATTTGCATGACCAAACGAGTAAGTGTAGGCCTTGACGAAATAACACAAGAGCACAACACAGGAATAATAATTAGAAAAAAAAAGTATTACTTTTTTTTTTTTTGGAATCAAAGCTAATTTGGGTAAATATGGCATTTAGAAAAGAGAATTAGACGTGACATCAAAATGAAAAATCCCAAATGTCATTAACTGACAGCCTCGCTTTCTTTGAACTGGGTGGAAAGCTGTTTTTAACAACTTTATTTTTTCTCTCTCTTTCTCTGCACCCAAGGCACTAAGATCTCTCTGAAAATTAAAATCCGTTAATTAAACTTCCTATCAACGCAGACCTATCCAGGGTTGGAGTGAATTTAGCCTTAAAACCGGTCTGTTTAATGGGATGACGGTTAACCATTAAATACAAGCACATGGACCTTAATACCATATGGAAGTAACAAAAGCAAATAAAGGAAGGGAGAATTAAAAAGGAAGAACAGTTTTCACCCAATTCAGCTCTTGGTTTTCTTTTTCTTAAATGCTTTCTGGTGAGTTTTTTTCCCCCCCACAATCCTCTTGGACATTTTTCAAAGCACACACACACGCACACTTCACACACACCGTGTTCTGTAAGCTACGACACTGTAACACTGTTCATCTGTGTGGCCTAGGAAAGAGAAAAAAATAATCCACGAACAGGCAAAGAAGGCAAAGGATAAAAAAAATGAAAAGAAATGAATGGCGGGCAATGGACTAGTGTCTTTGTTTGTTTTTTTTGTGGTTATTTATACATGCGCGTCTCAGTGTCGGGGACATGTACCTGTGACTGGAGTCTCTGAACTATGACTCTTGTCCTCCGTTTGCCTGCTGCTGTAGAGGGCCAGGCCGGTGGCTGTGGCCTGGTTCGCCAGTCCCAGATAATGATTTGAGTTCAGTAAAGCCAGCTGGTGCGCCGAAAAGGCTCGGTTCGTCCAGTTCTGGATTTTCCCTACGGGACAAGAAGAGATGAGTCTGTGTGGGGCGATTATGGTCTGGGCGGCGGACCCTGCGGAGTTGTTGCCGTTCATTTGCGGCGATTTGCGCGGATTGTCAGGGGCCGTGGCTGTCTCTGCCAAAGACCAGATCTTTGGTTTCTGGGCCGGGGCAGGGTTGTTCTCTGAAGGCGGCGAGCTCACGGACACCGGGTTCAGTTTGAGCTGCTCCCCGTTTGGCTGAGCTTTGATGTCCAAAGAAGAGTGGTGATGGTGGTGGCTGTGGAAGTGCTCTCCTCCTCTCTGCACGTCTTTGCCCTCTTTCCCCACAGCCTTTAGAAACCTCTGGTCGGGCCCTTGTAAATCCTCATAGCCGTCAGAAATCTCAGAGTCACTCCTCCCGTCTAGTTTAATATCTGAATGCAGGTCGTCCTGGTCGTCCAAGTCGTCCTTGTTCTCAATATTTTCCGTGTCGATGTTCTCCAAGTCGATCTCCTCCTCGTCCTCCCTCTTGTCCCCCTCCTCCCCCTCGTGATCGCTGGTGTAAACATTCCCCTCTTCGTCGGTGCGGTTCCTGGGGGCCCAGGTCATCTTGTTCTCCTTCTTTAGCCTCCTCCTGGCGTTGGCGAACCAGGTGGACACCTGGGTGAGGGTCATTTTGGTGATGATGGCCAGCATGATCTTCTCTCCCTTGGTTGGGTAGGGGTTCTTACGGTGCTCGCTGAGCCAGGCCTTCAGGGTGCTGGTGCTCTCCCTGGTGGCGTTTTTGGGTCTGGACGGGTCACCGAACTGATACTGGCCATATGGGTAGAAAGCAGGGTGATGGTGGGCGAACCCGGGGTGCTGGACACCCGGACTGTCCTTCAGTTCATACTGAGCGCCCTGGAAAGACAAAGAATCACAAAGTCAGGGGAATTTCTCAGATTTTATATATTATTATGCTATCATTAAATACTTTGTAATTATTTCTTATGAATAATAAAATCCTGACCCATAGTCTGACACGTGGATCAACAGCAATAAAACAACTGCGAGTTTCTTCTCGAAGTGTAAACAAACAAAAAGCTTCATGTATTTTTGTCACAAATTTAAAATCGGCCCTCAATTTTTTTGTTTTACTGATTTTAATTTATTCAAACAAACACTTGCAAAAAAATACGCGGTTACTTTTACGCACACCTTTACCTGTGAACCACCCACGGCATCTTTTTATCAATCGTCGCTATAATTTTCGAGAAATGTTGTGTTAACATAAAGCACACTTTGTTAATGCGTCACTTTTTAACCACTTTTAACTAAATCTCCTCAAACGATTCGGCTACAAAGTTCACAGCGGCGCTCTGAAAGTTTGCACCCAAAATGCGAGAGTGGAGTTCTCCGAAAGGCAGTTTATTTCTTTTCAGAAGTTATGGGCAACTTTAGAGAGCGCGCGCGAGAGAGAGAGAGATAGAGGAGCAGAGAGACTCACCAATTGATTGAAAATTGATATATCGTTTGAGTAGGGGAGAAACGCTCCATAGCCCTGCGCTGCTGCGGCGAAAGGAGATCCATACATAGTGGAGAGGACGTTGGAAAGTGCGCCGGACGGGCTGAGCTCTGTCCCGGCTCGGGCATTGCTGGCGATCCCCTGGCGCTCCGGCGGGTATATCGGTCGGATGTACTGATATCCCAGCTGAGGGAAAGACATGGCGGTAGGAAAAGGGAAAAAAGTCTGCTGCAATCACACAAAGCAAGGGAATTGCCTCGATATCCACTTTTACAGTGTGAGCATGTGAGCAACAAAAGGTGCAAGCAAGGGAAGTCTATATTTCCTCGGGAACAGCCAGCGTAAACGATCCGGTTGCGCCCCTTATTTCTTCCTCTTCTTCTCCTTTCCACCCTCACTTCCCTATTGATCTGGATGGACTAAGGTCAGGTCCTTACAGATTGCTTTAGATTATTGGGACTCCCTTGCTCAGATTGACATTTCTAGTCGTTTAGAAGCCCCTCCTATTTCTCAAATCTCACCCCTCTCATACAAACCACACACCAAACAGCGCTCTCTCTCTCTCTCTCTTTCTCCCTCCCTCCCTCCTTCTCCCTCTCCCTCCCTCCCTCCCTCCCTCCCTCTCTCTCTTTCTCTCTCTCTCTTTCTCTCAGATAAGTGCACTGACGTTGCGAGCTCTTATTTGAATGGGGCTTCAAATCTCATTTTATGGCTCGCCAGTCTGTTTCATTTATTATTTGTTCGCGTCTGTCGTACCACCAGTTTTTTTGTGTTAATTCACAAAATTTGGCCAAACGGACACCAGTAAGCATCTTGGTAATTAACTTCTTTTATTTGTCTAGTTTTCTATTAAGACACAAATACCGACATAACTTTTTTTGTTGACCTAAAGTTGGAGGAAAACAGGAAAAAATAAAAACAAAATCTAAAATATATAATTTAAAAAAAGTAAAAGATTAAAGTCGCTTAAAGGCATTTTTCTTTTTTTTTTTTTTAATTCATGGAAGTTTACGCACACATTTTTGAACTGACTACATATTTTTAAAAAATCCTAATTTCCAGTTTAAACGAGCATAAAAACTTGTGACAATTAACAACAAATGTGTCCGTGAGTCGTGCTGATGGCCATGCCCTGAAAGGACACAGGATCACAAGTTCTACCCACTTTTTTTTTTTTTCTTCTTTCTTTTCTTTTATTCATCGCCTCATCGCCTGGTGCAAGCTGTGTGCTCCCTCTCACGCCGGGTCTGAGGTGTTATGGACTCTGGGTGGCAGGAGAATCGGAGTCAAGTCATTCTTTAATTTGAGACATCAAACGGGTCGCCATGTAGCCACTTGACATCAGAGGGAGAGCTGATGATGGGCACATTAAGCTGAGTGTAAAGCAGCCCTGCAAGAGTGATAAGTAATAAACATTTTAGTGGATTGGGCTGGAGAGATGTTTATTCAGGGAAAACCACGATTTCAGCAAGCGAGATGGGAAATACATTAAATAAAAGAAAGGGGGATAATAAATCTGCACTATTATTAACAGTCACCACCACAACAACAGCAATAATAATAATAATAATAATAATAATAATAATAATAATAATAATAATAATAATCTAAGTAAGATGTTCAAAGTTTAAATCAATACATAATTTGGTGATATTAAATAAACGCTCCTAATCCCCTAAAAACCAAAACGATCATCCGGACAGTCTGCATCTTTAAGAAAACCATTTCCTAATTCGATAAAACCTGATGTTTCTTGTAAATAATGCGGATTAAAACTAAACAAGGGAGTCAGAATTGAAATTCCACGAATCAATATTTAAAAGTGTGTAGGGGACAGCCATAATCGCATTCCAGCCCGTCTGTGTACCAGCATCTACTTTGTTAATCGCTTGCAGAACAACCGCAGAAGTTAAATTATTATTATTATTGTTGTTATTATTCCACGCACTTTATTTGAATATGGCGTAAGTCTTAATGTGTTATTGACGGCGAGGCGAAATCCCATCAATCTCAGTTGAGTTTTGATAATGCGATCCGGCTTTCCAGGAACTCTGAACTTGTATAAACCTTTAATCTTCTTTTGAAGCAGATAGTTATCATTGTCTGGGAGGGATAATAGCAGCTATAATTTCTTATATAGCGCTACCCATAAGGATACGCCTTGTTTCTGTAAAACTCTGTCCTGAATCTGTGTGTGAGTGTGTGTGTGTGTTCCTCGCCGACATCCACCCCAACCCGGATTATGGGGTTATTAATTACAGCGGCTTGCTGGTGCCATCCGACCGGAATGGTAATCACTACATAGCAGTCAATAGCACGCTCACACTTAACGCTCACGCGCACTCGTGCGCGCGCAAGCACACATAAGATCGACCTGCAAACTGAAAGGGGTCCAGACAGTGAAGTGAAGGGTGCTTAAAGATAAGTGGATACATGTGACGTTTAGATGCACAGCTGCACAATGGGAAGAATAAAGTGAAGTTTAAGAAGGAGAAGAAGAAAAAAATCAAACATCACACTGCAGAAAGAGAAAAATGTGTGTGAGACACAGACAGAGAGAGAATGAGGTAGAGAGCGTCTGGGCCGTAGGAGGAATAAACGTTAGAAGGGAGAGTATAAATCTGAGAGTCCAGCGTTGTGTGTGCCTGCTGGTGTCCGCTGAGCAGCGCCCCGAGTGCGGATGGACACGTGTCTCATCCCCGGGACCACGTAGTTCGGACGCCCCCGCCACGTACCACCCCCCCCCCCCCCCCTCCCCCACCCCCAAACCCCACTCCCTCACGTCCCTATCACCTCTCTCTCTATCCCCGCTCCACCCACGGCGAGTCTGATTTATTGCCTCCAATCAAACACACCACGCACTAACCTAACACTTTCACACCGACCCGGGAAACTGGCGTAGCCATAAAAGCATTAAGACGCAGCAGCTCCCCTCTCTCCCGAAGAGAGTCTCGGTAAACAGTAAGCTAAACTCTGCTTGACTTCCGCGCACAAACACACGCACACGCACACACACACACACACACACACACACACACACAGAGAGAGAGTAATAGGCCAAATTTGAAATAACTTATGACATTTTGTGGTTCTTATAACTGTCCCAATTAAAACTATTATTATTATTATTATTATTATTATTATTATTGTTATTATTATTATTATTATTATTATTATTTACACTTAGTTGAAATTACTTTTCCTAACACTTGCGGAAGAGTGCTGGGAGCGCGCAGGAGCCAATTTAATTTGTAGGTGCTGTAAAAAAAATAAAATAAAAAAATAAAAAAAGAGGGCAATCATACACGAGTGACTTGAGGGCTGTTTTGTAGAGAGCTCTTTGACGGTAATTATGCAGATGACACAATTTCACATTCTCATAAGCAAACATACACGGCCTATCGCTCAACAGTAGTTCCTTATGCAATACACAGGGCACCAGCGACACGTCTCAAATGATGAACCGAGGCTCTGCAAAACAGGCGAGATCAAAGGCTTCAAACAGAGGCACTTCAAATTACACATTTGGATCTTTTCCATAACGCCCCTGTGACACATACACACACACACACACAGAGAGAGAGAGAGAGAGAGAGACACACACATCTCTTATCACACATGGAATCAATTTTAAGGGAGCCCATGGTGATCAGCTTCGGTTAATTACGGTGACGAGTGAGGATTTGAAAAGGAAAACCAGTAAATGACCGATGGACGCTTGTGGTATTTTGAGGTGTGTGTGTTTAAGAGAAACACACACACACACACACACAGAGAGAGAGAGGGAGAGAGAGAGAGACTTCTTCACTTGCCTGACAAACCAGCTCTCATTTTGTTAAGCATTTCTTGAAATGTCAGTAGCCTGCAGAGTTTGTTTAGACTCACCAGAATTCCACAGCAGAAAACGCTGCTGCAAATGTAATATGTGATATAGTGCAGGCGGAGGGATTTATGGCTTTTTCAATGTGATCAGCAAAAGCTACTGGTCAGCTGAAGCCAAATCTATAAGCCAGAGTATATGTGACATTATGTCAGAATGATGGAAATAAGCGACAGTATACATAGGGAAAAGTCTCAGCATGATTCCTGAAAGGGACTACTGGTATTATCATCTCTTCTAAGCAATTATTCTTAGCAACGGGGAGTATAGCTGTTATTGTTAATGGTGAATGTTCCTCAGCGGGTTCAAACTTAAATCTGTTGGTAACCTAAAAAGAACTTACTGAGCTGCCCATTCAATCTCCAAATATGCTCTTTCAAACTCATGTCCCATTAGGGTGAAATAAAGGGCCAATAAATCTTACAGTGTTTAAAGAACAGTGAAGCTTAATCCAATAAATGAATTAGTTTCTAAAATTAATTGTTCTTGCAGCAGAAGCAAGTGTACTCTGAAAATACATTTAAAGTTTAATTTTTTTTTTTTTTTTTACTGTTAGGATAATTTATACAGTATGATTTTAATTACATTACACCAACCAATCATGCATATTAAATAGATAGCCCAACTTTGATTTGCATTAGTGGCAAAGTAAAGCATTTCGGAACCGCTCCTCCTGCTCACACCATTTGGAAACAAATTAATAGTCAATGGACTGCAACTTATTAAACTGGGTTATGACAGTGGATCAAAGCGTGAATTAATGCATTTACCTTGCGCGTGTTTTACATTAACGTGTTAACTTTAGGTTGTAGGCTACTACTAAATTTAAGTCAGTCAGTCAGTCGGGCTAAGCACATGGATAGAGTGGGAGATCCATTTTAGATTTGGGCCTTGAACAGAGCTTGGGCCAAGCAGCAGCAGCAGCTTATAAGTTTTGTAAAATGTGCATGTGGATATTAACTTAAACACTGTATCTGTAAGCCTATATTGGGTGCTGACTATTATACGAACAATTTAGATTATAGGGTGACTATGTATGTTCCAAAATACTGTATCCTTATTTGCTGTAGGTACTTACAAATCTTCAATATAATGATGAATTCTTATAAAACCTTATACGTGACTCAGTTTCATTTCATAATATTCCTTTAATGTATTTCAATATAGTTTACAATTAACCCATGATATACACACATCTTTGATATGATAAGTTTGATTTTGGAACATTCAGACACTACATTTCTTTTCAGGTATATGTATCAAATTGATTGGAGAGACCATAATAGTGTACTAACTTGTAGAACGCATGCGTTTCATTTTAACTCTCAGTTTTTACCGTGCATAACAAACACATCTGGAGGGAACTATTTTTTTTTTCCAAGACTGTCTACATCATGGGAGTTCACTAAATAATACAAGCCTGTGCAAAGGGCTACATTGTCCAATTGACTACAAGCAGCGCAGATGATCCACACCATATAATCCAAATGATACAAGCTGAATATGGATTTGTTATGACCTTATGTATCACTCATATCGTTACTCTCACACTGCACTTTCATAAGAAATTCCAACTGCATAACAACACCATGTTCACACTACAGAAATCTGTCATGCTTTGAGTGAATTTAACAATGCTCCAGAAAAAGGTGAATTGCAGCATTTTTATTTATTTATTTTTATATTTTTTTGTTTGTTTCCTCTCTGCCCACTCGCTCCATCTGCTGCAGTTTCCCCTGTATCAGTAACACAAGGCATTGATTTTACGGTAAAGTCACTTTGTAAAGGGAATGAGTAACTCTGGGCCCCACTATCACTGTATTACACGGGTATGGCCCACGTAACAAGATGAACATTGATTCAGCATTACGGATGATCGATAATGAAATAAGTAACTTCAGGGCCAAATTAAAATGCAAGCTGGCTTGATGCTGCCAGGCTCTGTGAGAGGTGACAGCAGGAGAAAGGGGAGGCAGAGAGAGGGAGGCAGAGAAGGGGAGAGAAAGACTGCAAGCTGGTGGCAAAAGAGAGTTCCCTGTATACAGTAATGGTGTGTACAATGATCATAATGATAGTGATAGCCTTGGTGTAATCCTTTGTTCAAACTACACTATCAGTATCTGATTATTATTTGTTGTTTCCTTACTGTCAGTTGTCACCACTTTTGTTCTACAGGCTTAGTTTGAAACCTTTTTATTCAGCCAGATCTTAAATTCGTAATAATTATGTGTGATGGTTGTATTATTTCTCAGTGTATGGTAGCTTTATTTTAAGTTTCTGATCATTTGTAAATGAACCAAGCTTTTAGTTTGAGGAGACAAGCTGTTGATCTGTGGCTTAATGTTGCCCCGTGCATTATTGATAGACAGCTGATGACTTGGATGAAGGATCTGGCTGCGGGAATTAAAAGGGTGCTATTTCTAATAGTGTCTTTCTTTGGATTAGCTTTTATTAGTTCATGTCTTAGATAATGTGCATTGATCAGCAGAAAAACCTTGGCACGATAGAAAGGATCCAGAAGTACTTTCAGCAGATCACTCCAAGTTTTTCTAAATTATCTTTGGATATATTTCTCGTACACATTACACAAAACGTGCATGATCTGTCACGGCGTCCGTTCCACTGTTTTCCAGGGAATCCACAAAGTTCAACTTTGCTACTTTCCCAGATCTTCACTTATGGTCCATGAAGCCAAACCATCATCCATTCATCCACAAAGTGGCACATCCTCAAGGAAACACCAACTATTTTTGACCACTTTCCAACAAAAGCACTATCTCTTAACCCACAATCTGTCTCTTTCACAAAAGCATAATATGGTTTGTCTATTATGGAGTGTCATGATCCAGTTGTAGCCACTGATGCCCTTTATCCGTGGCCCCGCAGCCCGACACCGCCGCCAGACCAAGATCAGTTTCCCAGCACTTTTGGCCTACTGAGCCAGACAAAGCCTCAGTCTTTCCAGCTGTTGCTGCTGCTGGTTTGGATCTGGAGAAGAGGCAGCTGTACCAACACGGGTGAGCGGAGTCTCATCATCTGTGTGGTGGCATAGACTTTGCAGGGAGTGCAGGGTAGATAGTAGATGGCAGGGTGATGTAGCCAAGAGGGGATTCAGAATCTGGACATTAGCTGCTATGTAACAGAATCTTTTCATGATGCTGCAGAGACCATGCCTAATCAAAGATGGATGGTTTTAGAAGTGACGCTTCTGGTTGCACTGCAAGTCTTGAAAAGTTGACTAGGCAGTGTGAGCCATGTTGACCTTGGACTGGGGCCACCATTCACGTAAGCAAGCTATGATAAAAGATTAAAGAGTTCAGAGAGTCTTACCTTACTGGAGTTGCAAGAAGTGTTTGGCCCTTCCCTTGCAGCGTATGATTTATCCATGGCGGTTTTCCATGGGGTTCTGCTATTAAATTTTCCATTCTTCCTGTATAATTAATACTGCTGTGCATCTGTCATTCTATTTTGGAAAGTTGATAATGTGGCTTGTCAAGTAGCCAAGTCATGAAGAACCTAAATTGCATCCAACAGAAATCAAGAACAGGACTATTAACATGAGAAGTACAGGACCATATCCGAGTTTACTGCCTGTGTATCTATCAGTATCATGATATTTCCCCATGTGCAAAGTTTCGGCTCATTTCTCTTTGTTTTATAATTAGTATTTCTTATTAATTATTTACCAAGTGTAGCAAATAATATCTTCTTTGTTTTTTTCAAATATTCAAATAGGATTCTGCAACCATGGGAGTAGTATGACAGTTTGTTTCTTTCCCATCCAGAGTCTCTGTGGTGGAGTTAAGCAATTATTGCAACGAGAGGGAGAGCTGTTGGGGCAAATTAAGAATTGCAAAATAATTCCTGAAACACCATTTTGTGATGAATAAGCGGCGTTAACATTGCTGTCATGAGAAAAAAATAAATAAATATCTATAACCCTCTCACTGGAATCCTCGTCACCTTGTATTTTACTAACTAGATCTCCACTGTTCATGAATGGCATTAGGAGTTATGAGAGCAGATCTTGTGACGGTATGTTATGAAGGTTGGTGGGTGTGGACCTTGCTTTTATTATCAGCCCCACTGAGTGGCCAAACATGCCAACGGTCTGAGGTCAGACTTAACAAGCAAACACTTAAACATTAGAACACGGCTTTGATATGGATTTACACACCGTCAATGAAGATAGTACCCAACGACACCACAAAGACCTGTGGGCACATTTATTTGTCGGCGTCTGGTGTGTGTACACCCGCATGTAGGTGTTCTCTTGGCACTTAAACACACAATGTTATTGTGAATCTTTACGCATAAATCGGTGTTGATGACAATGAGGAAGCTGATGGAGGAGAAATGCCACTCTAACCATACACAATTAAAATATGTTACCACTGTACACAATGACAGGCTGGCAAAGCCGTACCTGTTTAATCAGAAAACATGGAAACAGATTGGGCAACTCAGCATTTATTTATTTTTAACTGCTGGTTTGGCCTTCAGTGACTCTTTTAATTTACAACCCTATTTGTTTACAGTTTGAAAAAGTTCCTGGTGATGAATCAGCAAGAGGAAAAGCGAGTTCTTTTTCTCAGTTATTTCTCCTTCTTAGTCAAGGAGCTGGTGACAACAATGGGCGTATAAAAAGTTAGAGGAACCTTCCATAATGTCACCCATGTGCTTCCTGAAAAGTAGTTTCGAAGCTCACTGTGGTGACTGACTGACAGTTAGCAACCTGTCTTTCAAAGCAGCCACACCTACATAACTTTATGTGTTGATATGAATGAAATTGTTCAGTTTTATAGTTTGGTATTTTAACATGGGGACTGATTGACCTTTGGAGCCACCCTCAAGCGGCCTTTCAAGAGACACGGTTTCTGATTTCTGTACCAATTTGCTGTATTTGCAGCTTCCATACCATAAGCTGTACGTTTAGACTAAATGTAGCTTGACTTTTCATAAAATGCATTGCATGTTTTAACAGGCAGTTGTGATGTTTTAGGCACATTGCTGGCCTAAAATAATTTTGATTTGAATGTTTTCATGAGCTTTCCTCTTGCTTCCTCCTAAAAACATTTATAGCTCCACCACTGACTTGACAACTAAAAACAGCCATGTTGTTAGATTGTTACTAGGCTGTCTACTCTGTCCAACAGTTTCACATTTAAGGTTTAATGAACACTATATTCTCCAGACTAAGCCCAACAATCAAGAGCGACAGTCCCAA